>NW_026607230.1:0-319863 GCF_029890125.1 Rhinichthys klamathensis goyatoka | reverse complement strand
TGCAAGATTTCTTTAAAGATGTGAATGCACAATGCAATGTTTTGAACATTAGACAGCCTGTGTTACAAGTGATTATCGTTTTGAGTTTTGTGTCTAGAGTTTTGAAAAATGACATCAAGGTTCTGAAAATAGTAGCAAAGTGATTGTAAAAAACTGTAATAAAATGTGGAAAAGCAACTATTTGTGTGGAATTAGTTTAGCCAGATTGTAAAGAGAAGACTTTATTTGACATTTTCAGTGCAGAAATACAGATATTTTCAAAGGGTTCACAAATGTAAACTTGCCACTGTGTGTGTGTGTGTGTGTGTGCGCGCGCACCCTGGTAAACCCTACATTACGAGGACAAAATAAAAATGTTTTGGTCCCCATGAGGAAAACAGTATAAATCATAACAAGTGATGTTTTTTGAAAATGTAAAAAAAGTTTTCTTTGATAGGTTGGTTTAGGAGTAGGGTTAGTGTAAGATAAAAATCATTATGTCTATGGAAAAGTCCCCATAAACATGAAAACACAACGTGTGTGTGTGTGTGTGTGTGTGTGTGTGTGTGTGTGTGTGTGTGTGTGTGTGTGTGTGTGTGTGTGTGTGTGTGTGATGCTGTAGGTCACATAACAATGACAACACGACGGATAGCATGTCCGGATTACATTCACACATTCATACTACACTTAACAAACTTTCTTGTAACGGTCGCAAAGTAACTGGATCACGTACAGGTAAATATTCAAAAATGTTGTCGTTGCGAGAGAAGCAGCAGTGTTCATACAAATGTTTCCTTCAGTTTTTACAACCCTCATAGGAATTCAGGTCTGAAGTGGGGGGTCTGTCTCCGTGATTAAACCGTCGAGCCGCGAGCCAATCTGGCAGGCCGCAGCGCGAGACCGGTTTTGGGCTCGCGTTCAATAACGTACAATGCAGCTGACAAACATTCATGGTTGCGCTGTCAGTGACACGCATGACCAAATGTTACTGCGAGCGGTGCTTCTGTTCGGGAAAAGAGCCTCTCACGGTGCAGCCTGACAGAGCTGAGAGGCAATCATCCGCCATGGAGTTTAAGCACATCAGTGTATACATATTCATTACACCATCAAGCCCTGTCATGGAATGCAATAGGAACCAGGAACAGAGATGGAGAGAGAGGAAGAGCTTCAGATGCAATCGGCCCACCCGGGACTACTTTATTTACGGCCCACCAGGGACTACTTTATTAATAGCTTTATTTAATGTATTGTTTTATTTACTTTTCCTATAATTACAGTTGAGTTGAGTATAAAAATGCACAAAATGACCTAATTTTACTTCCATAGTGTGACCTAATTACAAGTGAATCACAAATAAAACACACAAAAAAAGTTTTTCAGTAATCCATGCGGCTTATGTGACATCAGCGGATCCGGAAACTTCCGCCAAGGTCGGAAATTAAACCAAAAATTCAATCTAAACCAAGCAGAGAAAACTGGTATCAGGATGACCGCAAAAGCTTTTCATCACATCTATACTTCATAACAAACAAGTACTGAACGCATGTATGGTTTACTTATCAAACAGCCTCACAAATCAACCGTCTTTTCAAAGTTACCGTCACTGTTGACCAATCAGAACTGACTTTAACGTGTACAAACATGACTCGAAGTCACGGTCTCTTTCTTTTTCAGTCAGAGACTCTTGACTTCGCATTTCGAGAGTTTCAGGTGTCTGCGGGCGAAGGTAGGAAACGCATCACACACTCCAAAGGTGTTGTGATGGGCAGGGATCACAAAGCAGTTTATTGTCTCAACCTTGCAGGATTTCCCCATTTAAGACCTCCTGAAACATTTAATGAGACACATCCTGTGATTTCTGTCCTCTCTGAGTTGACAGGCCTCACTTTTCCGTTGCCATTTTTAGCGTCAGTCTCTTTCAATTACCCCGAACTCAACCGGAGACAAGAGTCAACACCAGAATGAAATGTGACAGCGTGACAACATTGAAACTAGGCTCTTTTCCCTTACTTTTTTCCTCGCTTTATCCATTGCTTCCTCCTTCCCTGGGTGTTCCGTTCTCTTGCGTTTTTTATTCTCGAGATGAAACTGCAAAACAGGGATTGAAACCTGTAATCAAACACAGATGTGGTGTTCTCCATACAGATGAATGCCACCATGAGCGACACTTCACTGAGGTAATTCCAGCAAACAGGCAATTTGAGCGCCCGCAACAGCAACTTAACAGTGTGAGTCCACATTCATCTCTGAAGAGACACTCAGGCGAACCAAGTTTATAGGCTCTAATTATCCCTCGATAACGGTGGAGGACTGTGAAAACACGTTAACTCGATTTTAGCTCTTGATGTGTGCCAGAGCACCGGCAAACCTGACTTTTAGAGATGGGGGAATGAAAGTCCTATCTTGTTACCAAGCGACACTTTACCTTGCCTGTTTATAAGAGGAAGAAAGTCCTCTGATCATGACGCTCGCTTAGATTCCTCAACTCCTGCTGGTCTCCGTATGGCGAGGAAAGAAGGAAGAAAGGCCACAGCCTGCTGATTTGAGCACACACCCAAACCAGAAGTCCGCTTTTGGCCAGCCGTCCAACTGTGCCAAGTGTGTATCCTTGTCTATTGCTGTAAAAGCAACTTGCTGGAACATTTTCCACCATGCATACTCTTAAATAATTGACCAGCGCTTTGATACTCGTTCTCTTCAGTAAAAATGTCTTGTTTCTTTGATAAGGGAATCATCTGATGTCAAACCCGATGCCTGTGTGAGATCTGGGCTCTTTGGAAGTCTCTTTTATGTCTAAGAATGATGTTCTTATGGCCCTTGCAAATTACATTGTGGGGGAATTCACTGAATGAGTTGCGCTAGATGATAGTGTTGTTTATTTCCATCCACGGCATTGTTTTTGTTTCTTATTCACTGCAAGGATTTATGCAAATCCAACCCATTCTCACGGGAAAACTTAGCTATTTTACAAAGTGTCGATTTCGTATGAATTCGTATGGTGTAAATTGTACGATTTTTGAAAAAAGCAAAAGAAATTACGCATTGTTTTTGCATCTTATTCACTTCAAGGATGTATGCAAATCCAACCCAATCTCACAGGAGAAAATAACTATTTTATGAGGTGGTGAAGATTTTTAACAAAAGCAAAAAAATTTATGCATTGTTTTTGTATCTTATTCACTTCAAGGATTTATGCAAATCCAACCCATTCTCACAGGGAAAACTTAGCTATTTTACAAAGTGTCGATTTCGTATGAATTCGTATGGTGTAAATTGTACGATTTTTGAAAAAAGTAAGCACAAATTTGTACGCATTGTTTTTGCATCTTATTCACTTCAAGGATGTATGCAAATCCAACCCAATCTCACAGGAGAAAATAACTATTTTATGAGGTGGTGACTTTGTATGAATTTGTATGGTGTTAATTGTATGAAAATTTTAGATTTTTAGGGGGGGAAAAGCAAAAAAAAATCTATGCATTGTTTTTGTATCTTATTCACTTCAAGGATTTATGCAAATCCAACCCAATCTCACAGGAAAATGTAAATATTTTACGAAGTGGTGATATTGTATGAATTCGTATGGTGTGAATTGTACGTAAATGTTACGATTTTTAGAATAAAGCAAGCACAAATTTTTTACGCATTGTTTTTATATCTTATTCAGTGCAAGGATTTGTGCAAATTCAACCCAATTTCATGGGACAACATAACTTTTTTATGAGGTGGCGGTTTAATATGAAAATTTAAAATTAAACAATACAATGATAGTTTGAAATGCTACAAGTGAATTTAGGCATCACAGCATGAAAAATGTCCAGTATTATTTTTTATTATTAAATTGGTATATTAGTGCATTGTGTATGATGGAAGTGTTTCACAAAAACATACCTCCACAACAAAGCCCATCAATTGTGAGACACCTGACATAAAACTTCTGTATTGAAACGCTCCGAATGCTGTACTGTGTTTCATTTGCAAACCTGAAAAGCTTGTACTATAAGGTTGAGATATGAGTGGATTTAAAACAATTTTTCAACCATCGGGCAATACTGAGAAAAAAATTAAGCTGGGTAATAAATGTATGATTTTTTAATCCTCGTCTGCAGAGAAAATTGAATCCCAGACTGAGAGTTCCAGTGGAGGAGAAGCAGAAGAAGTGGTAATAGATTTTCTTTGAAGAATGCAGTACAGCAGGGGCAGCGGCTGCTCCCTTTAATGATTCCATATCTCCACAAAAACAACCCCTCTCCTTCTTTGAAGAAACAACCAGCGTTGGCCTGCTAAATTGTACGGAATGTGAATAAGCCTTTTGTTAATAGCAAGACTGAAAATCTTTGATAATCATTCAATTATTGGCAGAGCAGTTTCGTAAATATTCCGGTTTTAGCCTAAACTGTCACAATGGCAAATGAAGTAATTGCAGATGCATATTCTAGCATGCACTCCTTTCCAAGTATGTAATGTATTTGCTACTTCAATTTAAAGACTTAATGACCAGATGGAACAAACACTCGTGTCAGGATTACTGTACGGTTGACCTGGAAATTTACGTGCACTTATTTATTCTCCATGCGAAATAGCATATTTGTACTAATTCTGCAGTACTGTTTATAGTATGCATACAGTGCACAGGTTAGCATAATATAATTAGCCCCTGCTATTTTGTAACTGCACAATTATTTGAATATACTAATGCAATACTTTTTGAGCAAGACACGGTTTAGTAAGCAAGCTAGTATTCTATTCCGATCATAACTTTCTTTCAGTCATTCATTGTTTTCTGTGATTGTTGGGTTTCTCGGCTCTATTGCTTTCCTGCCGTGACTCTCAAATACCTGGACCCATGTGAGAACACCGCCGGCTTTGATCCAGGCCCAAGAGATACCGTTTCCCACCCCTGAATTATGCCTCAGCACAAACATGAAGAGCAACTATAAATCAAATGTGGAATACATTGTGACTGGCAGTAGAGAAGAAGAAAAAAGGACAAAAGTGCAGGGTGATAATGGGAGAATCTCAGTCTCACTTAGCATGGTGCTAAGTAATCACAATCTAAATGAGCGAATGTTACCCAGAAACAATTCCTTGAGCATTTTCAACTGCTGCTTTGCTTTATGATCCAAACAAACAGAAACAGAGCTAAATGTGTCTTTGGTGTTAAATCTGTATTTCAATTAGGAAATTTAATGCGTTATGGACTTCTGCTTCTTGGGATCTGTGATTGACCAAACCGGTGACTGCACACCTGAAATAAAGCTAAAATTTAATTAAATTTAATCAACATCTCAACCAAATGCAGGCTAGTCCAGGCAACTGCGTTTCCTATATCAACATACGGATGTAAAAGCTGGACTATGAAAAAAACGATGGAAGGATTGATGCCTTTGAGTTGTGGTGTTGGAGAAGGCTCTTAAGGATACTATGGACAGCGAGGGTTACCTTTTCCTAACAGAGAGGTCTTGGGAGAAATGAGAATTGACCAAATTGCGCTTCATCTACTTCGGTCATGTGATGCGAACAGCTTCATTGGAAAATGCAATGATGCTTGGCCAAGTTAGCGGAGGAAGGAAAAGTGGCCGCTAATAAACGCGGTGACTCGACACCATCAAGAGTGACACAGGTGAAAGCTGAAAAAGAAAGGAGAAGACCGGAAAGCATGGTGAGAGACGGCCCATAGGATCGGATACGACTGAATGGCTAACCATCATTCTCATCATTACAATTAATGATGTTTAGTACACTGTTTTGTTTTTGCCCCCATTTTTCATGAGCTGAACTCAAAGATCTAAGACTTTTTCTATGTACACAAAAGGCCTATTTCTCTCAAATATTGTTCACAAATCTGTCTAAATCTGTGTTAGTGAGCACTTCTTCTTTGCCGAGATAATCCAACCACCTCACAGGTGTGACATATCAAGATGCTGATGCTGGTCTGGGGGGGTCCGAAAACCAGTCGGTATCTGGTGTGACCACCATTTGCCTCACGCAGTGCAACACATCTCCTTCGCATAGTCGATCATGTTGTTGTTTGTGTCCTGTGGAATGTTGGTCCACTCCTCTTCAATGGCTGTGCGAAGTTGGATATTGTCAGGACCTGGAACACGCTGTCGATCCAGAGCATCCCAAACATGCTCAATGGGTGACATGTACGGTGAGTATGCTGGCCATGCAAGACCTGGGATGTTTTCAGCTTCCAGGAATTGTGTACAGATCCTTGCAACATGGGGCCGTGCTTTATCATGCTGCAACATGAGGTGATGGTCGTGGATGAATGGCACAACAATGGGCCTCAGGATCTCGTCACGATATCTCTGTGCATTCAAAATGCCATCAATAAAATGCATCTGTGTTCGTTGTCCTGTGATAACATACGCCTGCCCATACCATAACCCCACCGCCACCATGGGCCACTCAATCCACTACGTTGACATCAGCAAACCGCTCACCCACACGACGCCATACACGCTGTCTGCCATCTGCCCTATACAAAAACCGGGATTCATCCGTAAAGAGAACACCTCTCCAAAGTGCCAGACGCCATTGAATGTGAGCATTTGTCCACTCAAGTCGGTTACGACGACGAACCGCAGTCTGGTCGAGACCCCGATGAGGACGACGAGCATGCAGATGAGCTTCCCTGAGACGGTTTCTGACAGTTTGTGCAGAAATTGTTTGGTTATGCAAACCGATTATTGCAGCAGCTGTCCGGGTGGCTGGTCTCAGTCGATCTTGAAGATGCTGGATGTGGAGGTCCTGGGCTCGTGTGGTTACACGTGGTCTGCGGTTGTGAGGCCGGTTGGATGTACTGCCAAATTCTCTGAAACGCCTTTGGAGGCGGCTTATGGTAGAGAAATGAACATTCAATTCACGGGCAACAGCTCTGGTGGACATTCCTGCAGTCAGCATGCCAATAGTCAGCATGCCAATTGCACGCTCCCTCAAAACTTGCGACATCTGTGGCATTGTGCTGTGTGATAAAACTGCACATTTTAGAGTGGCCTTTTATTGTGGCCAGCCTAAGGCACACCTGTGCAATAATCATGCTGTCTAATCAGCATCTTGATATGCCACACCTGTGAGGTGGATTGATTATCTCGGCAAAGGAGAAGTGCTCACTAACACAGATTTAGACAGATTTGTGAACAATATTTGAGAGAAATAGGCCTTTTGTGTACATAGAAAAAGTCTTAGATCTTTGAGTTCAGCTCATGAAAAATGGGGGCAAAAACAAAAGTGTTTTATAATTTTGTTTAGTGTAGTTTAAGTGTTACTAAGTTATTAACAATGATTGTATTTAAAACAACAGGATAAGCAATTTATTGATTTACAGATCAATTAAAGGAAATTCAACAATTTTTGGTTTAACAAAATTTGTTAAAATTTGTTAAACAAGTTCAAATATAAACAAATTTCGATACAATATACAAATGATTTTTTTTTTTTTTGAGGTTGTAAATAAAACAAAGATTATTGGAGTACGTTTTACAAGGAAATGCAATTTCAGTCTTTCTGATTTAAAATGTTGTGCTTAATTCGATGTGTTAATTTCTTATTTTATGAAAATTGCTTGAAAGTCAGTACAGGTGGCATTTCAAACATTGAATATTCATATTAAGTATGTAAAATTAATTATGTAACAAGAATATTGATTATTGAAAATTATGGGGTTGACATGTTTATGTATGAAATATGATAAAAAAAAAAATATTATAAATGTATTATTAAAACTATATATAATTACATATGATCCCATTCATTTATATTTATATATATATATATATATATATATATATATATATATATATATATATATTTAATGTGTGTGTGTAAATAAAATTGCAGTGCAACTATTTGTATACATAACAAATAGGACATGTGCTCAGTCCAGCAGTTCTGAAACCGAATAGGACGAGCACAGAATGAACTGAGCGCATGTCCTGTTTGTTTTCATGCTAATGTGTGAATCTGAAGGGAATGTGTGCCTGAGATCCAGTCCAGGCTTTTTTCACCTCATATGACTCAAGTGGTCCTCTTCTCTCTTGTCAATGTGTGGATGGTTGAAACTCCCCCAGGTCATCCAGACCTCCCCCTCACTAGCAATCCTTCAATCTACTCGCCTCTCTCTCTCTTTCTCTCTCTGCTCTCCACTAATGGAAGTTGAAGGACTGTCACTCTGGCCTGCATTACAACTTCAAGGGCTTGAACTCCTTTTCCCTCTGTTCTCCAGCAGAACTCCGGGTGGACTCCTGTGGATTCTCTGGGAGAGAGAGTGTTCGCCTGTAGAAAGACATTCCCGCCTGAGCTTTTAAGAATACTGATGGGCTGTGTTGGGGATCCAGCTTTGTAACTTGAAAAGCTACAGTTTCAAAGCTACTGTACAAGTGGCTCTTCTGAAAACATCACTACAATCATATAACAAAAAATAAAGATAACTGCCTCCCTCACAATTCATGAGTTGTAATTTTAATCAAGTTGGCAACACACACAAAGTGTGTCTATATATCAGTGTTAAGGAAAGTTACTTTTAAAAGTAATGTGTTATAATATTGCATCACTCCTTAAAAAAAAGTATATAATTGCGTTTCTTAGTTTTTTTTTGTGTGAAAAGTAACGAGTTATGCTTTAACTTAGGAGTTAACTTGCGTTATTTATTTGAAAAAGAAACTCAGATATTTTGTTGTAAATTTAAAAGAACTGCATTAGTTTAAATGACTTATTGTTAATTTTAGTTAACAATAACAATGTTGGAATTTGAATAACATGATGAGCAATTTACTGATTACGGAACAATTCAAAGTAATACAATTATTTTTGGTTCCCATATAAATACCTTTAAATACAATATACATTTATATAGGTGGCATTTTAAACATTAATTATTAATATTAATTATGTAACAAGAACTTGAATAAGTGAAAATGAATAGATATCTTATGCCTGACAATTTTATGTATGAAATATGATACAAAATAATATAAATATACATCATATATAAAAAGTATTATTAAAATACATACAGAAAAAGTATTATTTCTGTCCACCCTCTCATCACTGGGCATAACAGGTACTCCTCTCCACTGGTTTGAGTCCTATCTCACAGGTAGGTCCTTCAGGGTCACATGGAGAGGTGAGGTATCCAAAGCACATCAACTGACCACAGGGGTTCCCCAGGGTTCAGTTCTTGGACCGCTCCTCTTCTCCATTTACACCACATAACTGGGACCCATCATACAGGCACATGATTTCTCTTACCATTGCTATGCTGATGACACCCAGCTCTACCTCTCATTTCAACCAGATGATCCCACAGTAGCTGTACGGATCTCAAGCTGTCTGGCGGACATCTCGGCATGGATGAAGGAACATCACCTGCAACTCAACCTGGCAAAGACTGAGCTTCTCGTCCTCCCTGCCAATCAGTCTCTACAGCACAACCTCACTATCCAGCTAGATTCTTCCTCAATCACCCCATCAAGGTCAGTCAGAAATCTTGGAGTAATCTTTGATGATCAGCTGACCTTCACAGACCACATCACAAAGACAGCTCGATCATGCAGGTTTGCTATGCACAACATCAGGAAGATCAGGCGTTTCCTAACTGAGCATGCAACACAACTTCTCGTCCAGGCCCCGGTAATTTCTAGGCTTGATTACTGCAATGCTCTTCTGGCTCGACTTCCATCATGTGCAACTAAACCTCTACAAATGATCCAGAATGCTGCAGCTCGTCTGGTCTTCAACGAGCCCAAAAGGGCCCACGTCACTCCTCTGTTCATCTCTCTGCACTGGCTACCACTCGCTGCTCGCATCAAGTTCAAGGTGTTGACACTTGCTTACAGATTGACCACAGGATCAGCTCCCTCCTACTTCCGCTCACTACTACAAATCTACAACCCTACCAGAAGCCTACGATCAGTCAATGAGCGACGGCTCGTGGTACCATCACAGAGAGCCTCAAAATCACTCTCCAGAACATTCTCATTCACGGTACCATGCTGGTGGAATGATCTGCCCACCCTCATCCGGAATGCAGAATCCCTGACAGCATTCAAAAGACAACTGAAAACTCATCTCTTCCGTGAGCACTTAACGTTATAAAAAAAAAACTTTCCTTTTCCTTTAAATCCTTGCTTATCTGGCTTATGCTACTCCGAGCAATGTCTGAACTTTGTATTTTGAGCACTTCTTGCGTTGTTTTTGTCTATTCACGATGACTCGTTTAATAGTCCTCAGTTGTAAGTCGCTGTGGATAAAAGCGTCTGCTAAATGACTAAATGTAAATGTAATGTAAATGTAAAACTGGAATTTAATTCCATTTTATTTGCAGATATGAAATAAAAATCTACATATATGAACTACAATTTTACACTCTTATTTAATTAATATTTTTTAAAAACAATATGCAATAACACAAATCAGTGAACGAACCAATTCACAAGAATTAATCTGAATTTCCAGCACTTACACAGGTGTCACAAAAACATGACATAGCATCTTATTGCATTACTGTTACGCTACTGAAAAATGTAGTCAGTAATGTCACTGCTTTTAGTTTCAACTACACACTGTTGGCCAATAACATAATCACAGTAGACCGATTTCTTTAAGCAACGCACTTAATCCCAGGTTGCTTCAGGGGATTGTCAATGTAATAACTGTATTAAGTCGCTTTGGATAAAATTATCTGCTAAAAGGCTTCTTACATCTATGTCTTGTAGGAAAGCCGTATAAGATCTTAGACAAGGATACCGCAGGGATTATAGTATGTGAGGTGAGTTTCAAAGTAAAGCCACTTAAACGTATAAGATAGAGAGAGAATGAGACATCACACATCCAGGTCATGCAGGGCACTAAGTGAAGCATGACACCTTTGCTAGCATCAGTGGTTTTGTGCTAGCTGCCGCCATCTACAACATGCATTGCTGCACAGCAGGCATGCAGTGTGTTTGTGGCCCTGAGAGGAACTGACTTCATACATCCACAGAAAAACACCATGATGCCAGCTGGTAAAAAGATACTGGGGAAATAGTACAGAAAAGTTAGTTCTGCGCAATGTCCTTCATTATGATTATGAATATAAATGCATAAATAGGGGGAGAAACCATGACTGGATGATAGATAGATAGATAGATAGATAGATAGATAGATAGATAGATAGATAGATAGATAGATAGATAGATAGATAGATAGATAGATAGATAGATAGATAGATAGATAGATAGATAGATAGATTTGTCATGAGGCAGGTATGCATGTATGCATGCTAAAGAACAATTAAATTAAAACATAGTTACTTTCATATAAATAAATGTCAATTAAAATAAATATGCCAATTTTTAATTTCTATCGATCTATTTATTTGCCAAACACCTTTATCCGAGGTGACTTATATTGCACTAAAGTATGGATTTTTATCAGTTCTTGCATTCACTGCATCAAACTGATGCTACTGCAATGTGAACTCAATGTGAACTCAACGGCATTGCACAACCCTGCATAATAAGTAAGAGATCATGTACATCCAGCCTTGTACATAGTACATAATGTACATTCGCTTGGTGTCGGGGTCCTCATCACCCTGTCGGGGGTTTATTCTGAGATAACAACCGGCCGGATGTACATTATCCTGCTTATTACACGGCTACTTGCCACATAAGTAAAAAAAATGTAAGTTGAAATATTTTATTTGGTCTTTAAATGCAAAGCCTCCGCGGAGAGAGCAGTTGCAAGTTCAAACTAGACGGACATTTAAGAGATACGGTATACAGTCGTACCACTTATTACACAGCATTTTGCAACATAAATAATTATGGAGACAAGAGATGATTTTAGATTTTAAAATCGTACCTGTTTTTATCTTATAATCCAACAGTGTACTAAACAATAGTCACAAAATAGCAGCTGCGTTTGTATGAAACAAGAGAGAGCGAGTCCACGACACTGGATGGCATAATTAAATAACTGTACACAAAATATTGATTTGACTGAGTTTTAATATTGTATTAGCTCACCAAATGCATCCACGAAGAAAAAACGTTCCTAGCAAGTGTATGGCGCTGCTGACTTCAGTAACCCGGATGAGCCTGTGTTATCTGTTTTGAGCGGTTGTTATCTGGGAATAACCTCTGGGTGGCACGATTGACCCATCAGAATCAAGAATTCCACAGAGCCGTGTAATAAAACAAATTAATGCACCTTGTTTGACCCAAGAACATCCCTCCCACCCTCAACCGCCATCAGTAGGGTCTCACAGTTATGAAAAAGCTCTTGTATCCAAAAGCCAAAACAACAGAGCCCCAAATCCCGCAAGAAAACAGGGCAAGTGTCTTCCCGAACCCAGTGAACATCAACTGAAAAGGTCTTTTCACTTCAGGGAGTTCATTCAACCAAACACCTCCATACTCTATGGTGAGCATGCTAAATGTCACCAGCAAATAAACAAAAAAAATAAGAAAAACATATATGTTTCATATCTACACAAGTTTCCTTAATCATAATGAAATGTGAGCATAAAATAAAGTGTTTTAAAGTGCCTGTTATACCATTTTAAACGCTCCTAATTTTATTTTCGGAGGGTCTCTCAAAATATACTGTACATTGCAGAATCACCTCTTTTCTCACAGTGCCTGAAATGGTTCGATTGAGTATTCGTTTTCTCTAAATCCCTCCTTTTCTCTGATTGGTCAGATGGCCCAGTCTGTTGTGATTGGTCGACCGCTTACAGCACTTGTTGGAAATAAAACGACTATTACCATATCTGAATTTCAGCTCAAGAGGCTTTCTTAGCACTTGCACAGCGATATGAACAGCAATAATGGCATCGTTTTTTTTACCATATCAATTCGAGTCCACATTCTTTGAAAGTGCATGCAATGTGCATTTGCTTTCGCAGTGCAGAAAACAGTGTCTTCTTGAAATGTTAACAATATGAACCAAACTCTTCAGGCCTCACCTACGATTGCAGTGTTTGAGGGCTGATCAAAGTAGGCGTTGTTCTCAAGCAGACAATCATAGGCGGGCATTATGCAAATCTGTTTGTGCAGGAGGTAACGCTGGAATTGGACTTTTTTTTTCAGACAGAATCGGTTCTTTCTTTTGGGAAACAATAACATTTATCTTGCACTTTGAAACTTTGCAGACCTTTTACATTTACACTCAGCTGTATTGCACACTACATGAAAGGCAATATCCGTAAAAGCATAATAGGGGCACTTTAATGGGCATATGACCTAAGAAAAACAACAGCGTCCTGCCAAGATGAAGCAATCTAGCAGTCCTCCGGTCTGTCTCTTACATCCCGAGAAGTGAAAGTTTAAAGCTTAAATGTGCCATAAGTCTTAATGTGGGAAGAAATAAGTTTGGAGAGAAAAAAGTTCAAGACATTGTACGATGTTAATAAGGTTGTCCCCTCACTCTCTCATTTCCCCCTTTAATGAATATTAAATGGCCAACCCCCGTTTAAAAATATATGTGTATGTGTAAAATCCCAAGCTGAGAATAAAGGCCTATCATACTGCGCTCAATGGGAGCCATCACATAAGGCAGGAAAGGGGCCTTGGAGAGAGAGAGAGAGAGAGAGAGAGAGAGAGAGAGAGAGAGAGAGAGAGAGAGAGAGAGAGAGAGAGAGAGAGAGAGAGAGAGAGAGAGAGAGAGAGAGAGAGAGAGAGAGAGAGGGTTGCAACCCGGCATGCCTCTCACGTACTGCCCTAATTTCAGTCGGGTATGAGGAGGAGAATTGTGGGGCAGACCGCATCATACACCCTCCTTGAGATTTGAGCCATCAATGCCAGTTAAATCGTACCTCCGTGCGCTGTCAAATAAATACAACCACAGCCAACTGGGTGGTACTGAGAGTCAAGAGTGTTTTAACAGACAGTTGCTATAGGTGCAAAGCAATGACTTTCACAGGTTTATCATACTAAAAACACTACTGAGTTTGTGCAGTGCTGATTTATTTGATGCAATGTACTGCACCTTTTACATTATACTGTGAAAAACACTGAATCATAAAACAAATTACTCTTATGAACATGTTCTTTTTAGTGACTCAAAAACATACAATGCAACAAATGTAGTCCCATTATCAAACAATTAACCCGTTTGAGCCAAATCATTTCTTTTTAGTGACCGATTTACAAACAAATGTCTAATGAGCCAGTTATTTTAAGCAAATCAAAAGTGTCCAGTATAACTAATGTAGAATGATTCACAAAAACATTATTCTTATTCTACACATTCCAATTCTACACATCCAGTGTAGTCTGATTCTTGAACAAATGACTCTTATGAACTGATTCTTTTAAATGAATCAAAAACATACAGTGCAGCCAATGTAGTTGATTTCTCAAACAAAAGACTCTTTTGCGCAGATTCTTTTCTATTCTTTTTAGTTACTCACAAACATTCAGTTCTTTTTAGAGAATAAAAAAAAAAACCCAATGCAACCAGTGCAAACTGATTCACAAACAGAAGTCACATTAAGAATAACTATAATGATAAACTAAAAAACTAAGTTCACATTATTACTGTAAAGGTAACATCACAGAGAAAATAAACAAATGACTGTGGTATTTTTAATGAATGAATCATAAAGTTTAATTAATCAAAAGCATATGATGCAAAAAGTGTAGTGCAGTTCACGTACTACGGAATTACACTTATGAGTTTACTTTTTATTTATCATTCAAAAAGATTCACAAACTCATAAGTTACCGGACTGAATCAATGCTACTGCATGACTTTAGAAGAGATGGAATATAACACAAAATGTATAGGCTATGGATTAAGTTTAATGTTTTTTTTAGGGTGTGGATACACGCATTTCACTGAAAATAAAATTGACATGAGGAATGCCAAATTTTTATTTTTCAGTGCGCTTTGCCTTTTAAATTGTTTATTCATTCAAATAGCATCAAACAATATACATGCTCTTTTAAGTGTGGCTGACATACTAAAGCTGCTTATTCAGAGACGCTTATGAACAGTTAAACAAACATAGCTGAAAGAGATGAACGCAAAAAGAATTCAGCTGTCAAATAACCTTTTGAAGGGCACTTCTATCAGACTCACGTCAGGCTTGAACACATGCCACTACAAAACAGTATAATCAAAGGCAACAACTTCACTTAATAGCTAAAGATGTTCTGTGTGGGACTATCATAGCAATATCCAATCAAATCCAATTAACTTCTTGGAGCCTCCCCTCCAGAAAAGTGCATTACAGCAGGATTAAGCCGCTATCTGTACTGGACTTGATTAATGACCATGTTAATTAATGCTGAAGGGGCTCGTTGGAGCGGTTCCTCATATACAGCCGCTCAGTGATCCAGCAGCGATGTGGGGACCGGGAAAATAGAACCATCACGAACAGACAGCCTGTCCCACAAACACTTGTATACTTCAAAAGAGTCTTAGCTGTGGAAGAGCTAAAGTTTGGCCTCCAAAGTACTTCTAAACTCCCAACGTATGCTGTCAGGGCCTGCTGGGACATAATGTTTAAGGGGGGCTTGCCGAATAGACTACTGTATGAGGTTATTGAGCCTACAGACCTTATGTAGCCCCACCCATTTTCAGTTCTGTCTTCCGGTTTGTGTTTCCACAGCATGAAAGTAAGATCTTACGGATTTATGAATTAACCACTCGTTTTAAAATCTTTCCGTTCTACTGACATTTGTTATGACATCTGCTTTAAACATCACAATGCTCATGATAGCTTTCATTAACTCAATAATAAGCAAATCCACTTCACCAGCTAATTACTCATCGACAGTGATGCCATAGAAATACACAGAGCTACCGCAAAAGCGGGAGTTCAAACACAAAATTCTAAAGATGGCTGCGGATTTCTCTGCCGCATTGGGTCTATGATTCGTCATACTCATATTCTAGTCAGAATGTGAGTCTGATACTGCTCCATAGGGCTTTTATTATGAGGCGTGTCTTAACCGAACCAGAAAAAAAAAACAAAACATCGGAGACAGCTGATAAATTAAACTTTTGCCGAATCCCGTAGGAAGGACGGCAAACACATCTTTCCGATCGACAAATGCCTTGATTGTAGTTCTCTTTTCGTCTTTTAAAATGAATGCGCTGCCGATTTCTTTTACAACAGACGCGATAGCGGAATCTATATATCTCAATTCTCCAGCTGCAGTCATCTTTGAGGGAAACCAGTTCAACCCAAGCGCTCTTTGATAACGTGATGATTACGTAACTGCAGATCATCTGTCCATCACCGTATAAAGCCCGCCCTGGCAATTTGATTGGCCCGACTAATTCTGAACCGATCGTAATTACTCCTCAATGGATCGAGTCCAGACCGAACTTCCCGACCAAAAAATGTTGTGGGCGGGGTTCGGGCTGGCATCCAGGCTAGGTCTATAGCGTAGTAACAGTACATTTGCAAAATAATTATTTTAGCAGGACATTAAATGAAGAAGAAAAAAAATCTTATATTGTGAAAGCCATGGGATACAACTAGGGCTGTCAGTTAAACGCGTTATTAACGGTGTTAACGCAAACCCATTTTAACGCCGTCAATTTTAACGCCGTCTTTTTGGCCTAGCAAACTTTGTAGTTTTTTCCACATGCTTTTGCAACAGGATGCGGCATGCGCGGCGCTGCGCTATGAAACCCATTCATTTCAATGGCTTGGACCGCGCGAGGACGTTTTGTTGCTTCGTCGACCAAAGCACAAGCGGATCTAGCTAGACCGGAAACAAAACAACAGGCACGCCGCACACACTTGTTTGGGCTTGCGAGCCGGCCAAATAGTAGGTTAACGTTACGTTTTGAGTGGATGACGAGCGCGAGACGCCGAAATGGATGCCAATAAGATTCTGAATGGAAAGTTTACTTTTAAAAAGTTGCCAAATGGTTCCATTGACAAGACCAAAGTGATCTGTGTGTTTTGTCGTTGTGAACTGAGCTATCATCATCGCAGCACGTCCAGTCTGAAACACCACTTGATGATGGCCAAGCACACACACACACACACACACACACAGCTGATGCGAATTCTCCGCCCCCTCGTCAATATCAGGACCTCGTCAGTATTTCTTTCACCCTTTTATTGATGGACAGTGTTACATTGTGTGAGAGATTATTTGCTCCAAGTGAGATTGTTAGTGTGAATGTTGAACACAGTATATGCCAATGTTGTTTTAATTAAAAAACATTTTCACAAAGCAAGCCGATCCTCTTTTCCATGTTGATAAGAGCATTAAAATGAGAAAAAATAATAGGACAAAAAGAAATCAAGAGACATTTAGAATAGATACAAATGTGCGATTAATCGCGAGTTAACTATGACATTAATACGATTAATCGCGATTCAATATTTTAATCGTTTGACAGCACTAGATACAACATTTGGAATTAATGACGTGAACTAAATACACAGACTGAATTAAATAATTCTCAAGCTCCTAAGGTGCGATTTGATTATTTTCTGTTTTATTTGGTCGGTGGGTGGATGGATTGGATGGAATGACTGCAAACAAATAAACTCTACTAAGTGTTAAACCCTTTCAGTGGCGTAGGTTTGATTTTGAAATTGGTGGGGACGGGGACATCAATATTTAATATATTTAAAGTTTTGATCGAAAATATTGCTAGGGATATATCAGTGTCACTGGATATTGGTAGGGACACGTCCCTAGCGTCCCTACTAAATTCTACGCCCCTACCCTTTATTAACAAGTCTTTCTTGTCTTCACTCATTTGGTACACATCCTGTTCTGTATTTTCTTTATCACTCTTGCATGTAAATAGCATAATGTCCTGCCCAGAAATTTCAATGCAAATATATCAAACAGTATAGCAAAATCACTACCTGTGAAGCCCAATATTTCAAAAGCTATTACAGACTCTACAGAGAGATTTAAATACAGCCTCAGTGTTTTCTAGATTAGAATCAAACAGGAACATTCAAAACATTCAAATAGCCAAACACCACCCTTTGTTCACAGCAGGGCCTGTCAACATAGACTCAAGGTAAAGCGGTTCCCACTCATCAAAAATCCATGCGAACAAATTTAACCGAATGCAATCTTGAGACAATAGTTCATCTTGTTGTTTATTCAAGCTCTAAAGAGACTCACAAACCATCCAGAATTGTGTAATCTCCATTACCCAACAGAATATGAAAATGATCCCTCAGATTAAACGACTTTTGTCATTAATTAATATAAAAAGCTTGTCCAGGATAGGCCCACTGAAGCCGTTTGGTGCTAGAAACAGCTGTTAGCTCCACAGGTACCGTAGTGCTAATCTGCGTTAGCCGCTGATGGATGTAATTAACAGTTATCCAACACGTTCTCATTTGTCTTGTTAAGAAAATTGCAGATAGGGTTGTGAGACACACTCTGCTGGAAATCTAAGGGTTTGGGAAGGTGATCTGATCATTGCAGTCCTGTTGAATCAAAATGACACAATAGAATCCACCTGTGAAATACGTTATATACAGTGCTGGGAAATCCATTTCAAGATGTTAGCTGTGTTTTGAAACACAGCTAACATGCTAACTGGTTTCTTACCTGGTGCAAACTGGGTTCCCAAAAGTTTCTTTGAATTTCAATTACCTTTCCATGAATTTTCTGTACTTTTCCAGTCAGTTTCGTTGCTTTTTAACATTTTATAGAGATATAAAAATGATTTTGATTTGTTTTCAACATTTTACTGTTGATGGCTAAGCTTAAATTGGAATTTCCAACAGTATGGTCAATGGCAATATACACAACATTTCGCCGTGATAAAAAAGGAAGAAACCTTTATACTTTACCTGTACAACGACAGTTCAAACAAGTCTCGATTAAAATCCAAATAAATCCCCAACCTCCGTATTAGAAATCCACACCCATCCAGCTCATACCTGGAGCAAAAATACAGATTTAGAATTCAGCGAGAAGATAAATGAGATTAAATTTCTGATAATATCAAGCTTCCTTCATATCTTTATATGAATGTCATTTATTGCTTTGAGATAAACTTTTAGATTGAGGCTCTCTCAGATCACAGATTTCAATGCTTAAAAGAATTCAAAGTTGAAAGACAGTGTTTGGGAAGCTTCATTGAAACCGTTTCCGAATCTACATGTTACACATTTACATAAAACTGCACAAAAACGATTATCTTAATTAAGGTGACAGCATTAAAGTTAACAGATAATTTCAAACTTAATAAAACTTATAAAACTTCCAATTTCTATATGTTGAAAACACTGAAACCAGCATTCAATAAAAAGAGGAGGACTCAAATGAACTTGTGAATGTTTTTTTTTATTATTATTTAAATCAAGCACCTGAACAAACTGATTCACTAAAATGAATCATGCTTCTCAACAATCTTGTTCACTAAAATGAATCGTACTTCCCAACAATATGATTCACTTAAATTAATCATGTTTCCCAAACATCTGGTTCACTAAAATTATAAATGAATCGTCCTTTCCAGCAATCAGGGATGCGTTTCCCGAAAGCATCGTTAGCCAACTATGGTCACAAGTTCCGTCGTTACCAATAGAGTTCAATAGAAATTGCGACCAACTTGCGACGGCTAACGATGCTTTCGGGAAACGCACCCCTGGTTCACTAAAATAAATCACGTTTCCCAACAATTCGGTTCACAAAAATGAATCGTGCTTCCCAACAATTTAGTTCACGAAAATGAATCGTGCTTCCCAACAATCTGGTTCACTAAAATATATCATGTTTCACTACGTAGAATAATTTCTCCTATTAGTTACTTACTCAACACTAAGACAGAAAGACACTAAACTAAACGAGACAGATGCGGTGTCATTTACAGGCTCTTCTCAGACATTAAAAATTACAATATATTTAGGAGGGGAAATTCAGATCCATCCCAGTTCATAAATAATAGAAGATCCTTAGTCTTTCAATATTTATTGAAAGGAAGAAATATATGTCTTTTCTTAGAATCTGTCTTGCTTGTTCAGGCTCAAAATTACTTAATACCTCCTTTGGAAATCCATCAGTGTCATCAGGAATGGCATATTTCTTGAATATTGAAATTTATTTGATAAAGACTGCAAAGTCTGATTAACGTCAAACATTAGAGCCATGCCCCATGTTCAAAATGTTCAGCCAGTCAGAAGAAAAAAGACGGAATGGGTAATTTACAGGCCATTACAAATTTGACTAAGATGACATTCAAAGCTCAACTAATAAGAGAAGTCTATTATTTTCCATGTTATGTCCCAAGATAATGATTTTCATTTCTTACTTTCCACTTTTCATTTGCCTTTTTCATGCTTTGCACAGATAATTCCCATAACCAATTTCAGTGCAGCCAGTTCTGAAAGTCCAGGATTATTTTATATTATTTTTAGAATTCACACACTTTTTTAAACCATTTATATGTTCAAACTACTCATCAATAAATCAATAAAAATATAAATTTAGTCAACATGCATAAATAAAAATAAAAATTCAATCTAAAAAAAAAAACATGTACAGTAAATTATGTCAAATGAATATGACATTTTTGTTTTTAAATGTATATAATATTGAATCCACTATTTCTGGGTTATAATCAAATCAAATAAAATAGAGAGTGACATTAAAAAATGTATACTATCTGATATTTCTAATTCAAAATGATGTTAATAATATACAGGAACTAGTTTCTAATGGTCTCGAACTTTAGGACCCATTGTATTTTTTTTTTTCCACATTAATAAATAAAGCAGCATTGGTTCATTTGTAACATCTAAAGGGCTCACTTGAGACCCTGTAATATCTTAAGCTTTCTACATTCTCTCTTTGTACTGTGAAGTATAGCAGCTCACACAAGCCCACGCCTGTTCAACACCACTGCTCTTTGTCTTTGTCAATCCCAGTTCCTTTTAATTGAAATTCCATTGATATGTACTCCACTGTGGCCAGTTTAAACCTTGAAGTAATCCAAGTGATAATAGTTTCATTGTTACTGTGGTTGGAAATGGGCTGTAATGGGGAATTCTGAAGCCCAGCCGTTGTTATTATTGACAGCTGGGCCTCTGGGGCGAATCAATTGATATTTCCCCCCCCACTCTGATTTCTAGGCCTGCCAGGTACGCGGCTGTCATAATTAAGGCCTTCCAGACAGATATTTGAACACAGTTGGAATATTAATGACGTTAGTCACACACACAAAACACACATGCATAGGCATCCAGAGCACTTCTAATCCACAATCTGAAAGACGCAGCAATTATGATTTCATTTTTATGTTACCGAGTGTGTGAACCTGGCATAAATATTACACGATAAATTCAAAGCAATTCTCTGTACCATAACATTAATAGCACTCAATTTGAGTCGAGTCTTTGGAGGTGATAAGGGGAAATTGAGACAACAGGGTAAACATGGGGTGAGAGGAATTCTGGGATTGGATATGAATACTAAGCAGCTACTTTATGGAGTTGATAGATATTACATGATGGTTCTATATGCTTCATTAAAGGGATAGTTCAGCCAAAAATAGACTTTATTCAACTATTCATTTTCTTCTGTGTGTGCCTCTGAGTGAGTTCACGTAGTGTAACAGCGCAGCGCTTCTGGGTTGTACGTCAGAATGTAGGCTCACTAATGGCCGACGCTGGTCATGTGTGTGATGCTGGCCAATAGTGAGCCTACGTTCTGACGTACAACCCATGAGCGCTGTTACTATTTAAATAATAGTAAAACAACAATGGGAACAACACATGGGTGAATAAATAATGCAGCACTTTCATTTTTGGTTGGACCATTCCCTTTAAGATGATAAATTTAAAAAATGTTATGCTTTGCATGTTGACATCATAAATTATACATTTG
This sequence comes from Rhinichthys klamathensis goyatoka, assembly GCF_029890125.1. Taxonomy (NCBI): domain Eukaryota; kingdom Metazoa; phylum Chordata; class Actinopteri; order Cypriniformes; family Leuciscidae; genus Rhinichthys; species Rhinichthys klamathensis. The sequence goes on along the minus strand of NW_026607230.1, from coordinate 298,063 downwards.
CTTCTCCATTAGTATGCGGCTTACATTTACAGTGTCTTCAAAAACAAAATTTAGATTTCAGATATTTAAATCTTCTTAGTGATGGACATGACATCATTGAAATGCACTTTGGTTGCCATGGGAGACCTCCTCATGCAAAATTATGGAGCGTGAATCAAAGAGCGGGAGATAGTGTGAAATTCCTTTACTTCAAAGGCTAGTCGAGTCTTTCTTGTTCTTTAATGTTGGCATCTCTTTTTCTTGGCCTATAACTCTACAGTGTCGGAGCCTTTGGCTTCAAAGTGAGGCGATCTGTCGGCTGGCACAGTTCCTCTGTGACAGACGTGGAAAGTGTCTTGGGCTCAGGGGTCCTTCCTATAAGAGGGGTGCCCATGTACAAGCTGAAAGAGTGAACTCGGGGCCACCGGGGCCACCTGGGGACTTCAGTTGACCCATAGCTCCTGCCAGATAACAACCAGAATAATGGCTAGTTCACACAAAACGTGTTTTTGGTTTGAAAAATGTGAAGCGCGGGCAGTTGAATGGGGAAAAACCGCAAGGTCTCAAGGGGCGCGTCTTTTAAAAGTTGAACTTATTTTAACTTGAGAGCTGTGTTTTTAGAACGCAGTATCATGCAGGTATCAAAGGTGCAAGACGTGAGCGCAACGGCCAAACATGTCCGTCTCGCGCCTGTTTACATAGAAAAATAATGGAAAAGTAGTGCAGTGGAATGGAAAAACGTGTTTTGTGTCAACGGCCCCTGATGGAGCTCTCGCTAGTTCACCTAGTCCCCCTGTGGTGGAAATCAAGCTTTTAATGTTGTTTATGTGGTTTTTTTAATGTGCTTTAAGACAAACCATGTACAAATTCATAAGTCAACACCATTGCTGAGTGTTTTCTCTGTAAAACTGCAGTGAACCAAAGACAGTCTCAAAAACCCGGTTTGAAATCGCTGGTGTTTCTGACGTCACAAATACCTTGTAACCAATCACGTCAACGCAGTTTTAAGGAGAAAATACTCAGCAATGATGTTGACTTGATGAATTTGCACATGGTTTGTCTTAAAGAATATTAAAAACACCACACAGACACATAAACAACATTAAAAGCTTGATTTTCACCACAGGGACTTACAATCGATCTGTTTGACTTTTCCCCACATTGGGGTTGTATACATTACTCCTTCTGTGTTATATGCAAAAGAGTGAGTTAGAAAGCCCTCAATATGGCAGCAAGGTATATGAGCTATATTGCATCACATCCATAAAAAAATAGTTTCTTAGATTATTCTGCGTGCTTTTATTTCCAGGGCTCGATTGTGCATCGACGCAAGCGTGTTTGAATAATGCATTGAGGTTCAGTCCCCATTTCAATAGATTTGTGCAATCCACTTTTATCAAATTAATGTCGGCTCTGCAAAATATGGCTGTTTTTATCCCCTGCCTGCATGAAGTAGAAGGAAGTAACAGATTTGCATGATAATCAAGATGGCAGAGACAAACTTGAATACATGAACGTATGTGACTCCAATTGAGCATCTGCCTCTAACATGGATTCAAGCACGCAGAGAATAGAGCGTGAATAATAGTCAGAGAGAGAGAGAGAGAGAGAGAGACCGAGGAAGGGAAATGGAGATAAATAACGGTATCACTTGTTTCACCATCACAATAGCAGCACTGATTAATATCGCAGGATTTAAACACCAGGACAGTACGACTGGCGTCATTTAAACTGGCCGCGCCACCTCCAGCCTGTTCTTTAGTTGGCATCTGACACCTGGCAGCTCTTAAACCCACTGATCTGAGGCCAGCTGGATAGACTCAACAGCCTGTCCATCCCACTCACGCTCAGATCCTAATACAGACTGACCCAAATGAGATTCACACCGCCTGCCATTGCCACGCTCATGCTAAGAAACTGAGGATTGTCCAGCATGCTGAAAGTAAAGCTTTTTGTTAGTTTTTAACAAATCATAAAATGTGTTTTGGTTCATAATGTAAGATAATGTACATTGGCAATCAAAAGTTTGGAATCTAGATTTGATATTGTTGAAATAGTTTTTTTTTAACACATGTGTATAATATAATATAACTGACAGGGACCCCGTTGTAACATCCTACAAGGTAACAAAAAAAAAAAAGGGTGTGTCCTAAATCGCCCCTATACTCTCATATTAATATCAAATTTATTTCTAGAACACAGTTCCAGTAGTGGGATTTAATGTGAGATTGAAAATGTGCACTCAATAACGCCCACAATGGTTTCGGACACCCAAATGGCTGTTCCCTCAAAAAGTGCCCTTTTTAAGGTTTTTTGGCTTCTAGTATGAATATGTTAACCTTACTGTTATCTATAAGCTAGTGTGACACAATTTACATTTAGAAGACCAAACCCAACGTTGAAAATTAAAATCAGGTTGATGTCAGAATCCAACGTCAGATTGACGTCAATCTCCAATGTTGGACAGACGTTGTATTGTGGTTCAACATCAGTCGGGTTTTGACGTCAACCCGACTTTCATTTCCAGCCAAAATGCAACCCCTGCAACCAAAATCCTCCCCTGCGTGACGTTACCACTTTCTATTCAAGGACCTTGACAGAAATGTAGTGGAGTAAAAATTATGATATTTGTCTTTCAAGTGTAGTGAAGTTAAACTAAACAGTTTCCAGAAAAAAATATATTCAGGTAAAGTCGAAATACTCAAAAAGTGGACTTTGTTACTGTCCACCTCTGATAATAAAATATAATATAATATATTTGTTTAATGTTTTTGAAAGAAGTCTCTTATGCTCACCAAGGTTGCATTTATTTAAACAAAAATACAACTGTAAAAACAGCAATATTGTGATATATCATTACAAATTAAAATAACTTTTTTCTATATCAATTTAAACCATTACTCCATTCGTTAGTGTCACATGATCATACAGAAATCGTTCTAATATGATGATTTTGTGCTCACCAAACATACATACATATATATATATATATATATATATATATATATATATATATATATATATATATATATACTTGAACACTTGAATATCCTATGAATCCTATGAATTGGTTTCTAGTTTTAATTATAATATAGACATTTATTTCTTGCTGTTTACAGGTTGTCTTTTTTGGTAAAAATCACCATTGTTACATTTATTTGTCATGCAACAGATTAATTTTCTATTCTCATCATCATCTCGAACACTAATTACTAATTAGCAAATAAATGAACTCATTGCCTTGGAAACAGATGGGAAAGCTGGGAAAATAATCAAGATGAAGAGAATTTAACACCAAACAAACACGCACAAATGACACCCAGGTAAACACACGAACGCTCTCCTGGCTCCAGGACAGAGTGCATTAACCTGAAACCCCTTCGAATGAAAGCGCCTCTCATATTCCAAACACACACGATGGCTTCACTGGCACTGCTGAGCACCTTAAAACAGCAGCGGATGAAAATAGGACTGACAGTCGGCGAAGTAAATTGCAGCGGATCAATTGAAAATGTCACCTTCACGGACAGATTGATTAAACGCAAAGTGCTGAACGCTCCTTATCCCCCAGAACCGCGACCATAAGTCTGGGATGCAAAGCAGTCTGGGAATGCAGCGATGGCTGATGAGGGGTAACTTGAAAATTACAGCACGCAGCCTATTCTGTTCCTGTAACCGCTGAAATACACGCACAGACATTCTTATTTGTGTCTTTGTGTGTGTGTGTGTGTGTAATACCGGCGTTAGAAGGTGCTTAGATGAATTTGAGCATTCCCTGTCATTTCTCATCACGGTAGCCTACATTGTGTCGCCAAAGAAACCGAGGCACTTGAATATCCTATGAATTGGTTTCTAGTGAATGTTCATCGAGAAGGTTATTTGGCCTTAGTCATTTCAAATGATTTATCCTCAGAAAAATGAGTGCCGTTTCTCATATGACCTTTTGCATACTTACAAGGGCTCCAGGAAGTACTTCTAGAGTTGTATTATTATAAACTTGTTTGCTTGTTGGAGTCATCACTTAAGCAGCTTACACAGATGCTAAAAAAAGGAAACATGCATTGCTCAGTTGCTTTGTCAACAAAGACACTTATACTTGAAAAAAACCCAGCAGTTGACTAACACCATGTTTTTCACAATCTTTAAAGTCGGCATGAAGTTGAAATAGTCTTTTCTACCATATTATGATGTATCCTCGAGTGAAATGGCTTCTCAAATAAGAAAAAAATTAGGACAGGACTTGATTTTGTCCATTGGGAATTGAATGGATGGTTGTGGTTTGCTATTGGTGGATCTCATGTGAGTGACAGGTTGCCCCGCCCTCGTGCCAGTAAACATCATCAGAGAAGAGACGACACTGCAGTATTTTAATTTATATTCACCCAAAAATTGAAACAGTCATCATTTTAGAAAAATACGATTTTGTAAAGACATTTTGAAGACAAACAACAACAGTAGAACATATTGACATCCATTGTATGGACCAAAAAAAACACACAAAAAAACTGCCATGACAACTCTTGGAGTGTTTGACATGGTATTGGATATGACAATGTTGATATGTTTGGTCTTGGCGGAACAGATTTGCTACGCTGCTGCTATTGGTTATTGCTGCTGTGCGGGACTTGCTACTGCCAATACAAACACAACACACTGCTGTGAGCAAATAAGACATGCTGCTGCTGTATAATAGCATACATGAACTACCTGTAGCAGATCAGGTGGAGCTGGGGAAGGTGGAGGGTTTCTGAAAGCGCTACAACTGCTACAGAAAATGCTGACCAGTATTTGAAGGTTGTGCAGCGAGCTCATTGGCTACTGATACAGCAGGAACCAATCAACTGTGCCCTATAAAGAATGATGGAATTGCAAGCAGAGTGAGTTAAGGACCTATCTGCCTGTGCCATCTAGAGTTTCATGACAGAACTAGTTGTATTTTATCACAGAAGAAATTAAGCCATTTAGTTTTGAAGCGATATGAGGGTGAGTAAATGATGACCGGATTTTCATTTTAAGTCAATAATTCACAGTAAATAGATTTCTTTGTTGGTCTTTTCTGACACTTTCATTTATAGAACGGGTGATATGAAATGATTTGAAGAAGAGTGCGAGAGAGATTTTGCGGTGTTTGCCTGGATGTTGAAATCCCTAACACCGGGGGCGACTCGATCCCTCACAATTTTGACATGATTCCTCAGATCATCGGCATGTTTCTCCTGAATACAGCACTTTCCAAGCAGGTAGTACACTCTCTCTCTCTCTCTCTCTCTCTCTGCCGCTCCCTTTCCCTCTCTCCGTCTCCAGCAGTCTTGAAGTCCTTGCTATCTTTCTCTGAAGGACAGGGCCATTTATAACGGCCACCGGATTTTGGCTGCTGTATTTGTCGGCCTCCAAACAGCTGCCAAGACCTGAACTGATACACTCCCGGCTCGCCCTGCCTTCGCAGTGGGTGCTGCAGTTTATGAGTCCCTGTAATGATTAGCGCATTATTAAAAAGGATCGTCGGGTTCACAGATCAGCTGGAAAGGCCTCATAAAAAACTATTTTTAAAAGCTGGGATCCTATTTTGAGATTTGAAAGATGTTGGCACGCTACGAATCATTAATCTACGAGTGAGCGATGGAAGAGGAGCTGCGGAAAAACATTTGAAGGTTCCAAGGTCTTTCATTTCAGAAGTACAAGCGCATTCTTTCTCAGGACTTAAACTGTGCAGAGTTGCATCTTACATGCGTGTCATTTTCAGTTGCATCTCGCATAAGACAGAAATAATTTTTTGAAGGGGATACAGAATCTGAAGAGTTTACAGATAGTAATGAGCCTCAGAAAACCACCAAAAAATGTATACCGAGAACCCAAACGATGAGGAAGGCGCTATCATAAATCAAGTCCTGAGCGGGTACATTGGAGGTAAACAAGACCATTCAAAACTACACAATGCAACATGTTTAGTGAGTAAAGAGTCATTTATCTGTGAGATAAGAGCCTCAACCAGACCTCAGTGTGTATGGGAGGATTAATCTTCTTTACTCTGCATGGTTTACCCTGTTGCAACAAATTAAACAGATACTAACAGGTAGGCCAACTTGCGACCTGCGCTATATAAAAGAACTGGAGCTGAGAGATACGGAGAGAAGAGAGAGAGACACACATTAGGACTGGGTGGTATGATGGTAAAAATAGATTTTTGGATCCATTTCCACTGCGGTAGACATATTTGCCTGGTCAGGACTGCTTTATGGAAGAAACGTATGTGAAAATACAAAGGGGAATGTGTCCAAATCAGACTAAGAGGGAGAACTTCTTGTCAATGGATGCACACAATGAAGCAGTTTAGTTGTCCGTGGTTGCCTAGATGGAATTCAATAGAGTGCACCTGTGCAACTTTGTCAGTGGCCTTGGTTACAAAAGTATTTTTCCCAAAAGGTCTTCATTAAAGAAAAAGAAAAAGTTACAAGCTATGAATCAAACCAACCGGCCACAAGATGAATTACAACTATCACAACATTGCAAAATAAAAAGTATTTGGAATCTGGATAAAAAGATAAAGGTACAAGACTGTGTACTTAAATGAATAGTTCACTCAAAAAAAAAAATCTAAATTCTGTCATCATTTACTCACCCTCAAGTTGATCCAAACGTTTATGAATTTATTTTATTCTGCTGAAAACAAAAGAACATATTTGAAAGAATGTCGGTAACCAAACAGTTGATGAGCTCCGTAGTATTTTTTCCCCCATACTATTAATTGGCAGTTTTGCTTCTGTAAAGTATGTTTATCTTGTTTCAACCAATTTTAGATATTTTAACCGGGGAAAAAATTAAGTGGTAACACTTTACAATAAGGTTCGTTAGTTAACTACATTAGTTAACATGAACTGTTAATAATTTCAACATTAACTAACACTTTATTAAAATCTTGTTACATTAGTTAATGCACTGTGAACTAACATGAACTAACATGAACTAACAATGAACAGCTGTATTTTTATCAACTACCGTTAACAAAGATTAACAAATATAGTAACAAATGGATTGCTCATGGTTAGTTCATGTTAGTTAATACATTAACTAATTTTAACTAATGAACCTTGTTGTAAAGTGTTACCAATTAATTTCTTTTTATTTGGTAAGCCAACATATAATAAGATGGACAAGTCAGTCTGTTTATTATACCGCATAATAAACCCTGTTCATAATGATTCAATTGTACCATACATATAAAGTTACCATGATCTAAAATGACCTTTACCGTGATATAATTGTTTGGCAGCCCAACCCATGTGTGCAAATTTTGAAAAGTAAGTTGAAGGCGTCGGCAAGCAGGAAGAAAGAGCGATGTCAAAGCGACAAAAGGATAATAAATATAGAGGACAAGAGTTCACAGGGGGACAAAGGAAGAGGACACACAGGGAGAACAGAGAACAGAAGCTTTGTGAGAGTGAATTAATATCACAGTGTCTTGCGCAGAATATTTTTAGAGACAGAGCGCAAGCGAGTATCCATCAGTTGCACCCAGTGGCCGTACAGACGCCGAATCAGAGCTCGGCGGGGAGGGCGGGACGGGGGCGAAGAGGGGAGTGGTTTGAACCATCACCGGAGCCATGTGCTCGTGCCAAGGCGAATCTAATCTCATCTCCAGGCGTAAATCTAGTCAGCTTTGTTTTCCCCACTGGCGGGAAAAGCCGGGGCTGAGAGACAGGGCAGATAAATCAGATCGGAGTCAGGCTTTCCGGGCCGGAGAGGAAGGTGGGACGGGGGTGGAATTGCTACATGGACCCCTGCCTTTAATGACATACACTGGGACTGCAGAGAAGTGTAAATCTGGTCCCTCTCTTCTCCTCCTCCTCCTCCTCCTCCTCCTTCCTGGTGCAAAGTCACCTCTCGCTCTGAAAGCAAACTGAACGTCAACGTCGACTAACGTGGAATCTCAGTCAGCTGTGATAATTGCAGTTCTAAGTTTTCTCATTGTTCTAATTCTAGAACTCCAGATGGAGTTGAGCGTCGCTTCTTCTCAACCCAAATTATGTCAGTGGTTCCTTAGAAGAGACGAAACCCACAGGAAAGACAAATCACAAATTACATTTCTTTAATATCTCAACTGCTTCTCCTAGATGGGTCTTGTCATGAGGAATCAAATCGTCCTTGATCTTTTGAGATTAAAAAAAATAAATTAATCTGAATATGAAAATGTACTTTCATAAGAATTTAAAACACTGAACATTGAAATGGTGCTGCACAAAATGACTCATTTTGAACTCTCCTCTCCATGAAATCAGACTTAAGGTTTAAATATCGGGTGATCGGGATCCAGTAATAGTGGTCCACCCAGTCATCGGCTGCATCTAAAATCACATTCTTCCCTACTATATAGTAGGCAAAAAACAGTGTGTAAAAAGAGTATTTCGAAATCAGAGTACTCATAAAACACTAACAGTGGATGAAAAGTACCCGGATGACCTACTACTGTACTTCCGGCGAGATTCTAAAGTGCACATTTACTATCCCATGAGGCCACGTGAAAGGATTTGTGATTGGCAGTGAAGCGGCATAACTGACACTGGTAGCTCATGACAACGACAGCATGGCGAATGAAGCACGTCAGGATTACTGTACATTTATACTACTCATATAGAACATTATTTTTAGTGGTGGCAAAGTAATTACTTATTCAAAAGAATTACCAACACTTCTTTAACAGTTTAGTGGCATGTTACAGTTCCTGTCAGGCTTTGCAAAGAGGGCGATATTTTGGGATTGTGAAATTGTAAGGGTTGAAGAGATTGTGGAAAACGGCCATGTAATTATGAGTGTTTTGGGCACTACAACTTTACTAATAATGTAAGTGGACCTCTGGGAAAAATTAAATCATAATAATAATAAAATGTATGATGTGACCCCTTTAAGTCTCCTGCTTCTCAGATTTTTATCCTGAGGAAATATACCCCACTAATACCACATATGCCATCTCTGAAATTTTAGGAAAGGTCTCATTGACGCTACAAATTGACTCAAGACAGTAAAATCTGCAATAACAAGTCAAAGATCTCAATATGAACTCAAACTTCTTATCAAATTCTTCCAAAATTTAAGAGCAATGCAATCCAATTTAATTGTATTACCTTATAGTTTACTGTATGTCAACAATTGTCTTATTTATTAAGACTATTAGTTCAAAATGAACAGACCCCACGAAGAATCTTGAGCTATAGAAGAGCAAACTTGCAGCAATATTATTCCTTAAACTAAAAAAAGTTAGGTCATAAACACATTGTGGGCCCTATTTTAACTTTTAAGTGTCAAAGCGCAAAGCGCAAGTAACTTTGTGGGCGGATCCCGGCGCTGTTGCTATTTTCCCGGCGGGATAAATGTCTCTTGCGCCTGGCGCAAATCTAAAAGGGGTTGGTCTGAAGTAGCTTCATTATTCATAGGTGTGGTTTGGGCGTAACGTGAAATAAACCAATCAGAGCGTCATCTCACATTCCCTTTAAGAGCAGGTGCGCATGTTGCATGGCGGATTGCTATTATAACGGCGGATTTACCAGGCGCGCACCAGGAGCGGTTCACAGCCGAGGAGACCGACGTTCTTGTCAGGACCGTGAAAGACAGAGAAGTGACGTTGTATGGGGATGGGAGAAACCCACCCAAATCAGCGTCGCTTAAACAGGCGTGGGAGGAAAAAAACTAATTTTTTTACATCTTCATGGACACCACAATGATTTCCCTCATGTGTTAATATTTTTCCTTGTTATAATGTATGATTTGCAAAAATAAAAACTGCTGCATCTGTGTTGATGAGAGAATCAAAGTGTATGCGCGTTGTGCACCCGCTACATTATGGCCAAGCATGCGCGCTTAAAATAGCATTATGAAGAACGCGCAACGCGCCACTGACTTTAGACTAGGTTTTTTCTGGTCAGTGGCGCAATTGTTTTATAGAACAGCAAAATAGCATGAGGGAAAGTTTGCGCCGGAACACGCCTCCTCTTTGCGCTGAACCGCCCCGGGGAGCGCAAGTGTATTTCTTAGTTAACTGACGTGTGTCTGTGGAGGGAGAAGTCCACTTTGCGCGGGTGCAAAATAGGAATGATGCATGCGTCAGTGTACAAAGTCATTTGCGCCGGGTGCAAGATAGAGCCCTGTGAGTTCAAAGAGTCTGAGAACAATAGTGAAAAATATTTTGCATTCTTTTAGAATTTCATATAATGGATGGGAGAGTGTGGAACAACGCAATATGGGCTGGCAAGACCTATGGTCAATGGAACTGAGTAGGATCAGTTTTCCTTATCAGGTCAACATATGTTGTTCTCCCATCACCACAGAACCTAAACCTCTGGGTAGGAGAGGATCCCTCTCCTACCCTCTCCTGCCACATTAAGGCACATTTTGACAGGATGTAAGGTGGCTCATAGCCAAGGACGGTTTACTTTGCACCATGACCAGGTACTGTGATGTTTGGCTTTAGCATTGGAAGACAAGCGCAACATGACCAATAAGTTGCCACCTGTTCTAGCAAAACATTACACACAGAAGACAATATTCCTCCGTCCAGGAGAGAAACCACCAAGAAAAGGTGTTAACACCAATTCTCGCCCAGGACAACTGGAAGCTGCTAGAGACTGGAAAATTCTGGCAGATGTTGATCAACGGCTTATTTTTCCAGCTGAGATTTCCACCACTAACCTTCGACCAGATATTGTCTTGTGCTCTGGATCAGCACGCCTTGTTCACCTGATAGAGTTAACAGTGCCATGGGAGGATGCTGTAGATGAGGCGTATGAGAGAAAGAAACTGCGGTATGCTCATCTGGCCACTGAAGCAGAACAGCGAGGATGGAGAGTCCGGGTTTATCCAGTGGAACTGGGTTGTCGAGGATTCGGGGCACACTCTACAACCTGGTTTCTCAGAGACGTCGAATTTAGTGGCCAAGAGTTGCGTACTGTGTACAGGCCGCCACACTACGGTTTCGAAGAATTCTTGAAAAACTTGAAAAGTCTGTTGGATTATTTGTATAGTTTGCATAGTTATTACAATCCTGTGCACTGTATTTTGCGTGAATGAGGATTTGTGTTGGACAGCTTTTGTTGTGTTTTTTGGTAGGTAGAATGTCATACGGAACCGTTGCAACTGAACCTGCATTAACGACAACAGTGGGGCTTCGACAGCCTTAGTCAAACGAGTTGGCGTGTATGGTCGGTTGTTGTGTTTTGCGGTAGGTAGTATGCCATATGTAACCGTTGCCACTGGACCTGCGTTAACGACGACAGTGGGGCTTCGACAGCCTTAGTCAAACGGGTTGGCGCATATGGTTGGGTTGCGGTGAGATTGTGACGTTAGAGATTGTGGTTAGGAGATTGTGGTTAGGTCACATCAAGGGTTTATGCCACTGAACTACGAGGAAGGAGCAACCTCAGCAGCAGGAGGGATCTCAAGCACAATAGAAAGAAAAAAAACGCTGATGTAGAGGTAAGTAAGCTGGGCTGAGTTGAGTGGGGGACTCTGGGACTCCAGAATCACTGTCGAGCCCTCTTGAGGTGTCGTGGGCTAGTTGAAGAAACACTGAGGACGGGAGGTGCCCACTTGAAGACCCCAGAGATGTACCCTACTCAGCTCAATCCAGACGGTTGTCATGCTGATCCGCTGGGGAGACCACACTGTGGCTGATCCCCGGAGCCAGCATCGCAGCCGTTGTGTGTGCTGACGCACCAGGAAATATACTTCAGCCATTAACACCAGACAGAAGGATATTCACATCACCATATGGAAGGAAGCGTAAATGGATGGAGACGCATAGCTTATTGTAAAGCTACGTCTTAGTTGGTGCTTATCTTGGCGAAAGCCGAGTACAAATCAGCATGAAGTTTTAACTTCTACTCTCGTGTAATGGAAATCGTTTTTGTACAAAATTGTCATGGCCAGTGTCACAAATTTGCTTGCATGTCAACCTTATTTTGGCAACAGCATAAAAACTTTTCCACTATATACTTTTTTCAGGTCTACAAATGTTCAAAATGTTCCCAGTCCCCACTGTTTATAATGTCAAATTGGCAAAAGAAAAAAACAGGGCCTGTGTGTGTCTTGGGGCCAAACATTACAAAAGACACAACTCCACGGTCAAGATTTAATCAAAGCTCTCGGGTCACATGTGTGTGTCAATAATTCAATCTCACAAGGAAGACTGCAGCAAATCTTTTTAATTGAAAAGACCTGGCTGCATTGATCTGTCAGAACATGCCCAGAGAGGGTGATGTGTGGTTCAAACACAGATCAGGGGAGCTCTAGTGGTGTTTGGCTCCTGGGTATACTTGATTGTTCCATTGAAACCTCAGGCGGAAAATCTTTCTGGCAATAAACTTAAACAACATGACTCTGGTGCCATACTGAGAGCTACAATCAGACACTAACCAAAGGATTTGAGACACATTTTAGCCCCCAAAAACGTTCCAGGCTCTTTAGTAGAAGATTATTTGCCTGTAAACATCAAAACTGGATACCAAACTGAAAGATTGTGTGCACATTTTTTTAGCTAGATTGTATGCCGAAAGCAATGATTTTTGGTGCATCTTGAATTTTGGATCCTTATGGTGTAAGTCCATGATATAATTTCTGCATTGCATCTCCAGAACGCTTCTGTAGGATGAAATATACATGGATGCAGATACACAGTTGACCTAAATGCCTAGGGATGTTCCACCTCTAGATGAGAGACACGGGAATCTAATGGCAAAGCTATGTTCAGGATCTGGAGAAGGGATGTTTGGCTGATGTCAGGATGATACACTTGACCTTGCACTTTCAACCAGCACAGAGGGAAGATTCAGAGAGCGATCACTCCATACAAAGGACAGTCTGAGAGCCGACTGGGACTGAATGGGCGGAACTGGCGTGTGTGAGAACTTCGCCTCTCATATGGAGTGAGTGAAGTTTCTCAACTCTTGAATGCTTTCTTTCTGACTTATAGTTGAAGAAGGTGAGTAAATATTGATATGGCAGAGAAAGAAAATGTTCTGAAATGGCAAAGATGAAGGGGAAATTTAGAGGGGTACAAGTGGAAAACAGCATAAATGAATGGGGCATGAAGTAACAGGCAGAACATACTGAGATATAAAAATATAAAAATATTGTTTATTCTTTCACAACATTACAACATTTGAGTCGAAGTAAAATTAGTACTTTTATGATGCAATGTTTGCAAAATATTCAAACCTACACCAATATACGAGCACTTTGATATCACGTCATCATAGCTCATGATAAGTCTATATATAGGTTTTATAATTATTTCTTGCATCCCTGCAACAAAATATTGTTTTAAATGAGAAATGTTGCTTAAAACAAGAAGAAAAACAATATTTGCTAATGGGTAAAAAGAAAACCAGGATATATTCTATGAAAATAAGTATTTTTTTCTTTATATATATTTTATTCTGCAATTTTTTTTATTCCACCCAAAAAGGGGGAAAAAATACTGAATCTTTTTTTTTTTTTTTTTAGTGTATTTGTATAAGCAAATACAGTTGCTATACAGACTGTAAAGTGAACAAAAGGCCAAGAAATGGAATTGTGCCATAACAGCAGGCATCTCCACACAGACACACAACACCTGCTATTACTACCTGCGAGGAAGGCTATTTCTAACACCATTATATGTTGTTGATGTGACATCAGTCACATCAGAGAGCCTAATGTAACAAACCCTCTCATTAAAATTCTTTTTAGAGTGTATTCAATAATAATAAACAGCTGCCAATGCACCCTGATCACTGATAAAAGGCCATACAATTTCAGTCTAAAGCAACATGATTTCAGTTTTGATGAATTGGAGCCATTAATGTTTGTGGCAGAGGATTTTTTTCAAATGGGAATACCACAAGGGTCTCTTATAGGTCCATTTGATTTATGCTTCCTCTTGGACTTTGATTATTGGAGTGCAATAAATGTTGCTTTCACACAGAAGAATCATGCCCATTCAAACTGGCAAATGCCCTCTTCAGAGTCAAGCTGAGTCAGAACTACCACTAGTTCCTCAAAGGCAGTCGTGGCATTATGGTTAGAGAGACGGACTTGTAATCTGAAGGTAATGGGTCCGATTCTCAATACCGGCCGGAAATGACTGAGTGGGACACCTAACCCCCAATTGCTCCCCGGGCGCCACAATGAATGGCTGCCCAATGCTCCGGGTGTGTGTGTGTGTGTGTGTGTGTGTTCACTACTCACTGGTCCTAATGGGTGTGCACTAACTTGGATGGGTTAAATGCAGAGGACAAATTCCGAATTGCCATACTTGGCCTTCTCGTCAAGTCACTTCACTTCACAAATAAATAAATAAATAAATACTGTGTAGTGAGTGAGTCAGGACTGCCACTAGTTCCTCCTTATAAATAAAGCACACAAAATGTAGAAAGTTTTTTGTCATGTCCAGTTGAGAACCAGTTATATTGGGAGTGAGATTCTCCAGAGTGGCTGTTGACCTCAGTAACACTGTTGAAAATAAACGTGTTGTGCTATTTGACAGTGTGGCAGTGATATTGAGTGTTTTCATTGCTCACTTTCTAAACAACATCACCACACAAAATATACTTGAAAACAGACATGCCTTTTACCCTCTCGTACACGAAAACCACTGGTGTGCAATTGACATAGTTGATAGGGCCAAGGCTGACATCAGGTGATTCACACTGTTAGCAGCATTGATTTGGTATTGCTGTGAGTCGCTGGCGTCTTGTTGATAAAAAGGGTGGTTTAATAACCTTCTTTCTCAATTAAACTCATGAACTCTGATGTCTGCACAACATTTTAACACTGACTTGAAATCTGCTGTATTTTATAATACATTTAGACAGGTTTTGGGTGATATAGGCTAAACTTAGTCATGGGAAGGTTCCTAATACTTCCTATACTTGGTCAACCTTATATCTATATAAAAAAGAAATGCATGTAAAATATAAATTTACATCTGTATTTCTAATTATGGCTAATGCAAACGAATAATGCACTCTACATTATAAGGAATTTGCTTTACAATCCACTTTAGCCACCGCGTGCCTTGCCATGTTGACACAGGAGCAAAACCAGAACACGTTGTCCAGAGAAAAGGCCTGTATCAGCAAGCTTTTAATCATCCCAGTATTTTCCTCCAGCAAACATGGATCAATATATAGTCTAAGAGAGAGATTTCATTACAGCCCAGCCACCAAGCTCTTTTAATTACTGTTGAAGTGCTGTTCAACTTTTCTAAACTAATTTCATGGCATGACGCCCTGCATGCAGTCCGGCAGTATATTTCTGAAAGTCTCTCTCATATATTCACACCGTTTTTTAATTCCAATAGATCAATGAAATGTTAACTGTGCCAAACAGAGGGTGTATAAAAAAATACAAACGCCTCACAGACCGTATAAAACTGTAATTAATCTGTTAATCTGGAATGTCATTTTTTTTTCTCAGACTGTGCCTGAAATTTCCCCAACACTATGATAATATTGTATCAATGTGGATGCATATACATACGCATTTATGTTTAAGGTTAAGCTGCAGTTACATAGCTCTCCAGACAAATGGGATATTTTTGGGCCTCGATGGTGCGTTCACTATCGCTGTAGCAAACAGCTGGTGTATGCAGAGATATATGAAAGTCAGTTATTTTGGCTAGGCGAGATAGCATTGCTCACTTGCTGCTGAGCTGTTTGACTGTCACACTGCCCTAGGCAGACACCGAACTGAACAGCCATAGAGAAACAGGCATAAACAGCTTTTATATAAACTTGCTGAAACATTCCAAAAGGCAGAACACTGCAAGCATTTCACAGCCCATCCAAGTGAGAGCTTGTATTAAATATCTTTAAATGAAACAAATGACTACTTAAAGTAGCTTTGAAATCCCAAATGGAGTTTTTAAAAGCATTTTCGCCCCTTAATACGTCCAGAAATAATCAATTACAGACAGCCACAGATCTTGATGTGCCTCAGACTTCCTCCGAGCCGAGTCAACGTCAACCAATCAATAAGTCGACCGCACGGGCTAACAGCCTCAACTCTCACTCCAGGCCCGAACGAACGTGGGTGTCACAACATAGCTGAGCTTCTACTAAAAAGTTCCCTATTAATATTTCAGTCTTTATACAATATTGAGGGAACCGTACGGTGGGGGGAAGACATGTGAAAGCGTTACCGTGAGATTTCAACCTGAGAAGTATAGCTACAGCATTACTAGCTTAACCACTTGAGGCAGAAAAATTGTGTGTGTTGGGTGGAAAAGATGGATAAATACAGAGACAGAGAGCAAGGCCGACAGGAAGCTGTACATGGACACACACTTACATATGTTTTGCTTTATAAAAACCAGTCTTCTTGACCCTGTCTCTGCACGGTTCAAGTACTGAGGAGAGAGATGCGAGCGAGGCAGATGAAGGGGGTCGTGCTGACGCGTGCTGGTCAGGGACCGGCTCTGGGCGATTGCTCATCTCCGACTGCTGATACGTTACGCTCCTGTCACACCCCATTAATATAATTACACAAAAACTAAGCTGACAGGCCGGAGATGAAAGGAGAGACACGCAGCTCTCATCAGTTATATCCACATCAGCGTTTCTGGGCGGCACAGGAAATATAGAAGGGCGGAAGAGAGAAAGAGAGGGCCGAGAGGAGGAAGAAAATTTGGTTATGATTTGCTCACCCTCCAAACCTGAATGACTATTTGGGAAACACCCCAGACAGCAACATAGTGTCGGCCCAGATCCGGCCCACATCTGGAATCCATGAGTACCAGATGTGGGCCGGATCTGGGCCGACACTATGTTGCTGTCTGGGACAACAGGTGCATTTCTATGGACGCTTGTTTCCGCCACAGAATAAAAAATAAAAAAGGTAATTACGACTTTTGATCTCACAATTCTGACTTTTTTCCCCCTCAATTGCGAGTTTAGATCTAGCAATTCGTACTTTTTTATCTTACAATTGCGTGATATAAAATTGTGAGATGAAAAGGTCACAATTATCTTTTAAAATGTTTTATTCTGTGGCGGAAACAAGCTTCCATATATTTTTGATAAATGCCCTGGCCACTATTTGTATATATAATGATGGTGAATGGGGACTAAGGCTCTCCATAAAATAAAGAAATATGTACTTATTTATTTATAAAAAATATCATTTTTACTAACAATAAATGTATTTCAATAGATCAATATAATAATAACAAAAAAGCAATGAACATACAAAGTCTCACAATTAAAGCAGGAGCTGATAATGTGCAGCAGACAAGGAAAAATATCAAAATAATATCCAAAATATCAAAACAATTGCAACAAAAAAGAGATGTTAATGAACTTAATGAGTTAATAATATGATATAATGATGACAGAAGGGTAAAACTTTATTTCGATAGTCCACTTTAGACATTCTACTAACTATAAGTAACTTTGCAACCACATGCCAAGTTACCATCAGTCATTAGAGTAATAGTTGACTGTCTGCTTAATGTCTGCTAACACTTTATTTTGTTGGTCTCAACAGACATTCAGATTCTACTGAATATAAGTAACTTGGCAACTACAACTTATTCTCCTAACCCTACCCTAACCTAACAGTCTACTAATACTCTAATGAGAGTTAGTAGACATGAAGTTGAAAAGTAACTTATAGTTAGTAGAATGTCTAAAGTAGACTATCAAAATAAAGTGTAACCGACAGGGGTATCCTTTTTTTTTTTTTTTTGTATACTTAACACATACCCTGTCTAAATGTTTTACACCACCGCATTGCAGACTACTGATGAACCAAGCTAATTATCATGGGGATTTTGTTACTGCACATGGTTATTTTGCATGATTTGTGTTGTGTGTGTGTGTGCGTGTGTGTGTGTGTGTTTAGTACCATGCAGCATTAGAAAGTGTTTAAAGTTCGCTACTTTTAAAAGGCATGATTCCACCAGGGGCTATACGGTTGATATCCTTCATGTACTTATTAGCTGTTAATTAGAGATTGGGTGCAATTATATTAGCATATAATTAGAGCGCTAATCGACATGTATTACATTAACAAAGAGATGCAAAGAACAGATAATGACAATAAGCAAAACACAATTCTGTGTTCGTCCGTCTATAAATAAAATTCACTGGTTTATGCAGTGAGGTTCAGCACAATACACAACACAGGCATAAATAGGACGCTCAGAAACTGTTTGTGAGGCGAAGCTCTTATACAGAAGTAGGTTAAGTCCCCTCTGGATGAGATGGTCCTCTGCCCTTTATTGTGACACTAAAACCTGATTTTCTCCAGGGGCTGACTGGCCTCAGCGTTCAAACCATAATGTGCCTGGGCCACTAAACACAAGTGTGGCCAGTATTTTAAAATGCCAGGTTTGTATATGGAATCTTTAAATGTTACTGAACAACTTATGATGCTTTACCTAACGTTTTGTGCAATATAGTCATGTAACGTAAGCAATGACGTACATCATGGAATGAGACGGAGTTAAAAGGTTAGTTCGCCCAAAACTGAACATTTTCCCCCTTTTTTTTTACCTTCAACCATCCTAGGTGTATATGACTTTCTTCTTCCAGCCAAACACAATCCTGGCTCTTCCAAGCTTTATAATGGGAGTGAATAGTAACTGACACTTTGAAGCCCAACAAAAGTGCATCCATCCATCATAAAAGTAATTAATACGGCTCCAGGGGGTTAATAAAGGCCTTCTAAAGCGAACCGATGCGTTTTTGCAAGAAAAATACCCATAATTATAACTTTATACACCGTAATTACTAGCTTTAATATACTAGCTTTAATATTTTTAATATAACTCTGATTGTGTTTGGCTGAAAGAAGGAAGTCATATATACCTAGGATTGCTTGAGGGTGAAGAGGATTTATTTTTGGGTGAACTAGCCCTTTAAACGCAGCCATTGTTTACACATATTCGCGAAAAGAAATAAAACATTGTGTTATTCATGCCAGGCCAGTAGATGGCGATGCCACTTTGTAAAGAAACTACGCACCTATAGACTGAACACATGATATGTATGCGCATGATGTCACCGTTTACACAAATTCACGTTTTTGTAGTTTACATTGAAGTGATAAGAGCATAATTTTCAAAAACTTGCACTTTGAAAAACGTTTTCAAAAGTTTATGATTTCAGGTCCCCAAAACGCCTTTGTTGAGTAAATGAACGGCCAAAACGCGTAAAAAGTTCTCTGTTTTCGGTTGAAAACTGTTGTGTAAGTCGCTTTAGGTAAAGGTGTCTGATAAATCAAATTTTGAATGCTGTCAATAAAGAAAGATGCTTTTCAGAAGAAATGAAGAGAATGTCCAGTCAGCCAGTCATTATCAGAAAATAATGGGTGAGCAGGACTTTAAACATGAAGCTAATAGGTCTGGAATAACCCGAAAATTGTTTATTTTGTAATAATAGCATAGTACAGTAATAATTACAGCACATTTTACAGCCAACTATATGAATAATTAAATAGACATGAAATATACAGTTAATTCATTATGCAACATTGGAATCACGTATAATAATAATCAACGATAGTTTACTTTCCATCATGCGCTCTGAAACACTTTACGTCATGTTTCACAGGTCGCAAATGCCATTTAACATTGTTTTAAAAACCATTTAAGGGCTTTATGACAGTACTGACGTGGTCTGGATGTTTCCCAGGTGAAGAGCTGAGAATCCATCACAGCAGAGCAAAGACTGGGGCACAATATACTCTCTGTGAGCAGGGGCAATTTTACACCAGCTCTGACCTTAATGGAAAGTTCAGTGAACTGAGCCTTCTTTTGAGGTAGCATTCCACACTCTGCAGTCCCTCGGAACGCCGCTCCACTGTCAGCTTTACTTATTCTCAGGGTGGCTGCACAATACACTGAGAGATATGTGGTAAAATACAGCCATATAATATAAATCTCACAAAACTAGATTCTGGTGAGGCTGAACCGCAGTAGTGCATGGGACTCGCTGACAAATGCATTTCAATTTTTTTCTCATTCACTCACTGAGAAACAGAAATATATCAAAGCCAAAATAGACAAAACTTGTTTGCGTTACGGTCATAAGGAAGGCCACTTTAGCTCTCCCCGGGGCTAATGCACTCCCCTCAAGGCTTAGCTTATTAGTGTGCATGTAGGTTAAACAACATCATCACTAACGAATAAGCGTACTTATAAGTGGATTTTTTTTTATTTTGTATTATTAAATTTTTCCATGACAATAAACCACATTTTGTCTCCCTGTTGTCTGATTTATTAACATTACTCAATTATTATTATTTTTTTTTACGGGTCCAGACTGAATGAGATTTTTCCACACAATTAATAATGTTTTTGTTTTGTTTTTATTAGAATTTAGGATGGAAATGCAATATTTGCACACACAGAGTTACGATTGTTTTCATTATCCCATTATTTCCATAACAAAAAGACACCGTTTGTCCTCCAATTGTCAGAATGCATTTATGCAGAATTTTTTAATTATTAAACATTCTTTTTTTTTTTTTGGCTGGACAAAATGGGATTTTTGGGGGTTGGAAATGTGTTCAAATGCCTTATCAATAAAATCAAAATGCAAAAACAAAAAAAAATGAATGGCTAACATTTTAGTTTTCATGAAACATGATTTTTGCTTTTAGTTTGTGGTGAAATATGACTAAGGTCACATGACCAAACAATCCATGTAGGTTCTGCAACATCATGACAAACTAATAAGTGCTTTAACAAAATTGTGTCCCTAAATTGTCAGAATATAATAATATAATGCTGGTTTATAGGCTTTTTTTTTTTTTATAAAAAAGCAACATTTTTTTTTATGTGTCTGGACAAAATGAGTTTTTTTGGGGGATGGAAATGTGCTCAATGTCACAAGGTAAAAAAATATATATAATAATAGAAATGGCTAAAATAGGCATACATTTTCTTTATGCAAAATATGATTTCTGGTTTTATTTTGGGTGAAATATGACCTAGACATTTCTCTGTTAGATTCAACCTATTCCCAAGACCTCAAACCAAGAGGTTTATGTGGGAGTTTTCACCAAACGACGCTCGAAATGTCCCAGCTCCTCAAGGGACTGCCTTGACGATATAGCGTTGTGAAACTGTCGTGAGAGAAGGACTATTCTGTGCTTTAGGGGACATTAAACATCTTTGGTCATCAAATACACATTTGAAATTTTTTCCTAATGCTAATAGTTATTTAAAAAAATTCTTCAAGCAAAGTAATTTACAGTACACTAATTGTAGGGATAGTCCCACTGGAGAAACCTGCCAGTGTCTTGCTCAAGGGCAGGATTGTAGTTTTAGTATTTCCCAACTCTACAGGGATGCCTGTACTCAGGACTAACCAGCGGCCTTTGTGTTGAACAAGCAAGATACTTAATCATTAGACTGGAAGAACCCTTGCGACACCCTTATAACATCCATCTCACTTTACAAAAAGCAAAACCGCTTTAGTTAATGAAGTTTGAGTTAACAAAGTGGAATGCATTTGGGTAAAATGGATATTGGAATCAAGACATTAGCATCCATTTTATAGGTCTTTCATTCTAATTTAGCTTTAACTCAACAACAATTCACAAGTGTGAAGTGTGAGGCTTGTGAAATAAGGGGGAATTTATCCTCTACTTGGCGGCTCGTAAACTCGATGCGCTTTCAAACTGATGCAGTAGATTTTCCCATTTCCTGAGGGGTGTATATGTAGCTGGCCATAGCACTCTGCCTTAGCCCTTTCCATCCAAACAGCTGTTATCTCTCCATTCCCTCCAAGGGAAAAGCTCCAACACAGTCTGAGAAGATCCATTTGTTATTTCTGTCATCCCCTGGCCAGTGGCTGAAAAAAAGTGGTGGGTGAAAATCTGCATCTTTGCTCCATCTATAATATAATTGGAGCGTAACAGACTACATTAAGGTCCGAATGGTTATGCGGGAATTATGCAAGCGCCGTTCGCACGACCCCGGGCACGCCGGCTCAGTGTGGTCAAAACGTTTGCAACCTCTGCGTGAATGCGGTGGCACAAGCTCTGCAAGCCGAGCAGTGGCCGATTCATCTGAAATGAAGTGACAGATTGGGAGGACAATATCACAGGACAGACGCTCAGAGTGGATGGTGCCGCAGGCCACGAGAGGCTGAAAAACATCACCGTGCGATGCTGAGAGATATAGACGGAAGATTGGTGATTCAGACATAAAACGAGCCCCAGGAGTCAAAGTTTAAGTTGTACCAATGGAGGGAAAAAAAGTTGTGGCATAAACAAGACTTCACAGAGAAGCGTGGCCCACTTAAGTACATAGATGATTTGTTCTTCTACAGTAAACAAACACAGAGCGAAGAACTCAAAGATTGTTTTACAACATCCCAGTGTGCAAATCCCAGAGGCCTTATTTTTAATGCAAGCATATGGTAAAATACTATGTGCTACAGACAGAAATGATACCGCAAATGGTACAGTTCAAAGAGGAAAGCTGTGCCAATTTTTGTTCTAAACAATTAGACTTTGGTTAGTGAACGCTAAAATGTCAACAAAAAAAAAAACTTACATTGAATCGAGTCGACTTTTGACTAATCTAGTAACACTCTAACAACCGCAAGGCTGTGTGTCCACTGAAGAAGTGTTTTTTTCCCACGGCTAACGTATTTTTTACCGATTGTTTTCAATGGGAGTGCCACGTTTTTAAAACGGCAGCAGCGTGATAAGGTGCTAAGCGTCTATTTCACAATGAGAAATGCTCTGCATTTTTTAACTGGTCCCCGAGAGTTGAAGAATGTTCAACTTTGGGTAAAACGCAGCGCTCACTTTTTACCCAGCCGTCCAATCACAGTGGAGGAGGGGCGGGACAAATACATCACAGACTCGCGTACCCCGAAGTGATAAAATAAAACAAAATTCTGTATCAAAATTTATAGGCAAGAAAAATAGTTTGTTTAGGCTGGGTTGTATGAATTACAAACCTGCGCACATATTTTAAAAAGCACATAACTATAGAATTCTGAATGAGCATGTGAACGCCGTCAGCGTTAATCACAGGTTCGCGTTTAAAGTCTGATCATTTCGACGGAGGTGAATCAATCAAAGTTAACTTTAGCTGGAAGTAACATTATTCAAGAACCGCTATAACGCCAAAACAATCTGTTACCTTAAATTATATGTTTATCTCTGTAAAGCTGCTTTGAAACAATTCATTGTTAAAAGCGCTATATAAATGAAGATGACTTGACTTGACTTGACAGACTAACCGTCACATTCTGCTTGTACGATAGCAAACGACAACAACAAGCACATCTCTTCGTGCAAAACTAGTGCCAGAGCAAGTGTTACATTGTGTCAATATATTTTTATATTCAGAAACAAACTATTTGCAAAATCAGATATTATTAACACATACAGCAGATACAGACCTTATGTAGCCCCGCCCATTTTCAGCTCGTTGTCTTCCGGTTTGTATTTCCAAAGCATGAAGGTAAGATCTTACGGATTTATGAATGAACCGCTCATTTTAAACACCTTCCCGGTGTACTGACATTTTTTATGAATTCCGCTTCAAACATTACAATGCTCACTATAAACTCTACAATGACTTTCATTAACTCAACAATAAATAAATCCACTTCACCAGCGAATTACTTCTCAACAGCGATGCCATAAATATACAGAGCTACTGCAAAATTAAGTTCAAAGACAAAATTCTAAAGATGGCTGCGCGCTTGTTTCTCTGGTTCATAGGGTCTATAGTGTCTCAACTGAAAAAAAAATAAAGCTGAATGGTGAAGTGAACTCAAGCGCCCACAGCAAGGCATTCTTTTAGCTAAAAACGCTTTGGTGGACACATGGCCTAAGGCATGGCCTCAAAACACCCTAGCAAACACATAGCAACCACACAGAATACCCTAGCAACCCCATAGCAAGATCCTAACAACCACTCAGAACATTGTAGCAACTATACAGCAGCAAACTAACTGCCACTCAGCAAAGCAACGTGCCAATAACCATTCAAAACACATTAGCAACCACATAGCAACATGGTGACAACCATTCAGGGATGTGTTTTCCACAAGCATAGTTTCATGTAATTGTAATTTTGTATAAAAAAAAATAAAAAAAAAGATTGGAATAAGCAATTAAACTCGTTTCGGAAGATTCTGATATTATAACTACATGTTGTTTAGGTAGCAACATTGTTTTGAAACAACACCAATGTCTATATCGTAACATTCTAAACTTTACAGTTCAAATAATAAAAATGTTGACAAAGTTTTATTAAATAATAAACCTCCCATTTTCACCAAATAATTAATTAATTATGTTTTATATAATTAATTGGTCTGAACAAAAATGACAGACAGGTTGAACGAGAATGCAAATTCACTATCTAACAGTAGGTGGGACTTATAGAAAAGCAGAATTGTGGTAACCGTAGATAAAGCAATGCTGTGCACACAAACACTACTTCAGCGAAAGATCAAAAGCAAATGCCATCAAAACTCTTCTTAAGTCTATCCCTTCAGATGTACATTTATAACGTGATTTAAAAGACAATTAATAGCTTTCTGTTGTTTGTTGTTAAATTAACTATAATAATGACATTGTGATCTCGAATCACTCAATTTGGAGAAGTTCTTACTGTACCGCCTGCGTGTGACATCATTAACAACAATCCTATATTGTTGAAACAACATGTTCAATCGATGGAGGTGCGACCATGTTACTACTCCGGAAAAAACGTAACTTTAATTTCTCCAACCATCCATCATAGTACGGTGAACAAACAGCGAGTTATATTGTTGTACAGGGAATGCACCCCAGAATAAGTTCGCAACCTTGCAGCAATGCTCTGGCAACCATCTAGAACATCTAGATCTATAGGCAAAAAGGCAACTTTTTTTTTAAATGTGTGGCTCTTAATTCTTACAGTTTGTAGGTTTCCTGAAGCTAATTACCCTGAAAGGAACTTAAAAATGAGCCTATACGCATCAGGTTTCCAAACAGCTCCCTATTAGGATCAATAAATCATACATGCTGTTCAAAATAATGTCCACACCTGCTTAATCATACGAAAGAGTTTATAGATTGTCCTGAAAGACCATTTCAGTTTAGTCTGAAAGACTGGTCGGAATTGTTCTCCGTATGCTACCAGTTACAGCAGCTTTTAGAAGCTCTTCAAACAAGAGTCAAACACATCTGGGTGTGAGATTTGCTCTCAGTTCCGTTGTTAAACGCAGATAAAAAGAGAGTTCATTTCAAGACTGTTCTGAAAGATTCATGCGGCGGCCCTGAGAGGATGACACACAAACATCATTTAAAGTAACACTATTTTTTTTTACAGCAGATGGAGGACAAGCGTAGCACTTTGACGTATGCATGTTACAATGGGATCTCACTTAGTGCTTGACTGTTGAAAGCTCATACATCCTATAATCTTAAAAGTATGACATGGCCAATGTGCACGGTCAATTACGGCTTGTCTCGATACCACTGAAGCCCCAAGAATCTCGAGGATCCAAACCTCATGCTTTATTCTTATCTCTAGCTAATCACATCTGGGCTACATTTTTGTTTAGTTTTCTAGGTTTGGATTCTGTGAGCAACCTTCCCTTCTTGTCCGACTTTGTTCAGTGAGCAAATTCAACCTTGAGGGTGTAGTGCCATGGAGTCTTGATAAATCATAGCAGAAGAACACAGCACCATATAGCCAATTAGTTCACTCAAGGGTGGGAAGGGACTGTGAGAATTGACACACATGCTCACTGCCAGCAAAGACGCCCGGGCATAGTTTGTTTTGTTTAGAGGGCTCAGGAGACTCGGGGCACTTGGTTGGAGACACAACGGAATAGGGTTGATGCTATGTTCCACTTGGGCAGCTACTTCAGGAACAGAAAGCGGTAACACCAACATAAACAGGCTACTTATTAGTTTTCAACCATTTACTTGCACAAATAGTGCTGAAAGGTCTTAAAGGTGAAATGCAATTTCTGCACCGCTCAAACTACCAAATCAAAACGCAAAAGTAAGGAAGTTTTAAACAGTTTACCCAGACACACATTGCCATTGGTCGCATAACAGATGACCCGCTTCAAAGTCACACCATTAGTAGAGCCAATATATTATTATTGCTATTTATATATTTTTGTAAATAAAATATATATACTCTTTTCAAGAAGGGGGACCGGAGGGTGTGTTCCAACTACAGGGGGATCACACTCCTCAGCCTCCCCGGGAAAGTCTATGCCAGGGTATTGGAGAGGAGAATTCGGCCGATAGTGGAACCTCAGATTCAGGAGGAACAGTGTGGTTTTCTGCCCTCTGCTAAGGGCTGTCCAGTCCCTGCCGGAGCAGGAGATTGGATCGCATTGCCGGCAGTAAGTCAGACTTGGACTGTTGGTGCATGTTGGACTCCAGCAGGGCTGCCCTTTGTCACCGGTTCTGTTCATAATTTTTATGGACAGAATTTCTAGGCGCAGCCAGGGGCCGGAGAGTGTCCAGTTTGGGGACCACATGATTTCATCTCTGCTTTTTGCTGATGATGTTGTCATGTTGGCTTCATCAGACCAGGACCTTCAACATGCAATGGGACGGTTTGCAGCCGAGTGTGAAGCGGCTTGGATGAGAATCAGCACCTCCAAGTCTGAGGCCATGGTTCTCAGTCGGAAAAGGGTGGCTTGCCCACTTCAGGTTGGTGGAGAGTTCCTGTCTCAAGTGGAGGAGTTCAAGTATCTTGGGGTCTTGTTCACGAGTGAGGGAAGGATGGAACAGGAGATTAACAGACGGATCGGTGCAGCTTCTGCAGTAATGCGGTTGATGTACCGGCCTGTCGTGGTGAAGAAGGAGCTGAGCTGTAAGGCGAAGCTCTCGATTTACCGGTCGATCTACGTTCCTACTCTCACCTATGATCATGAGCTGTGGGTCTTGATCGAAAGGATAAGATCCGGGATACAGGCGGCCAGAAATGAGCTTTCTCCACAAGGTGGCTGGGTGCTCCCTTAGAGTAAGGGTGAGAAGCTCGGTCACTCAGGAGGAGCTCAGTGTAGAGCCGATGCTCCTCCACATCGAGAGGGGCCAGCTGAGGTGGCTCGGGCATCTGTTCCAGATGCCTCTTGGACGCCTTCCCCGGGAGGTGTTCCGGGCACGTCCCACTGGGAGAATTTCTCCCGGCTGGTCTGGGAACGCCTCGGTATTCCCCTGGAAGAGCTGGACGAAGTGTCTAGGGAGAGGGAAGTCTGGGCGTCTCTGCTTAGACTGCTGCCCCCGCGACCCGGCCCCAGATAAGCAGAATGGATGGATGGATGGATATATATTTTTGTTTATTAATTGAATTACATGTATTCCATATTAAAATTCAATACAATGAATACTACTACTACTACTTCTAGAAAAATATAGAGAGAATATTTAAAAACTAATATAAACTAATAATAACTACGTATACATTTAGGATTCCAGTGTTTTTTTTGAAAATTAAAACTAAAACTATTAAAAATCATTTTTTATTTAAATAAAGCTGAAATAAAATAAAGTTATATATATATATATATATATATATATATATATATATATATATATATATATATATATATATATTTGTGTGTATGTATGTATCTATGTATGTATATATATTAGAAGAAAAACTTGCCATGGAAACTAACTAAAGTTGATGCTTAAGTACAAAGATTACTCAAACTAAAATAAAAATAAATTAAAGCTAAATAGAAGCATTAAAAATAATAATAAAAATGACAACAAAAAAACCCCCACAAAAAATTACTAAAACAAATACTACATATAAACCTGAAAATATATAAATAATACTAAAATAACACTATACAATTCACATTAAATGCATGGCCAAATGATTTGGCAGTGTAAAGAATCCTTTCTGTTTTTAAAACAAAGTGAAGAATAAAGCTGTTCTTGTCATTCTTTAACAGTATTATTTCCACTTCTTGGTTATGTTACAGATATGGAAATGTAGTAAATTAGAAATATCTTGAAATGAAATGACCCGGTGAACTTTGTCTTTTAGATGAAGAGATTACATTATCTCAGGGAAGAATAAAAGAGAGAAAACTAAGCTCTAAATTTGGCACAAAAACCGACAATTGAAAACAAAGAAGATTCAGAGAGAGGGAAAAGGAGCATCTGGGTGAACCCAGGAGAGCTCATGCATATTTCATTATCAAGGAAAACAGTCACATCCTCTAAGAAGTTAAGAATAAATCGCACATCTGAAAAAAATCTTTGGATGCATATCCTGCATTTAATAATAATGAATATGGAAGCAGCTTTAGACTGAAACAGATACAGGCGTCACTGTAGTGAGTTCAAAGTTTTTTGTGAAAAATGGTCAGGAATCAATACGTCAATACTTTTTAAATAGCCTAGGGGGCCGTTTACACGACACAGTTTTCAACTAAAAACTGAAAACCTGTTATGTGTTTTGGCCGTTCATTTACACGACAACGGCATTTTGGGGGCCTGAAAATACAAATCTTTGAAAACGGGATTCAAAGTGCAAGTTTCTGAAAACGATACCATCTCCATGTAAACTACAAAAACGCAAATTTGTGAAAAGGGTGACATCATGCGCATGTGTATTATGTGTTCAGTCTAGTGTTTCTTTACAAAGTGACATCGCCAACTACTGGCCAGGCAGCATAATACAGCGTTTTTAATCGTGTTCGCGGATTCGTAAACAGGGATTGTTTTGACAACATTGTCTTCTGTATACGAAGAACTTTCCGTCATTGTCGTGTAAACATACCCTAATATAGGCCTAGCTTCTCTGCATGACGTAAAACATGGAAGTATTTAAACTAATATGTGCTTGTAATATAAATATAAAAACTATAAGGCAGAATTATTGGCCTAAAATATTTTTGAGCTCTAAATGCTATTCACGGCACCAGAGTGAGGATTGTTGGCGATTTAGAATAAAATAACACTACAGTGTTGTTTCTTTACAATAGTGTGTTGTTTTCTCCAAGGTAAACTTCCTCGATTTCTTCAGTTTTTGCTTCAAAAAGCCTCCGGCTTGTGGCTACTGGGTTAAAAAACTGTTAGCTGCAACTGAGCTCATCAAAAATTAAACGTTAAAAATCGCTACTTTTTGTTTTTCCACAAAGTCAGACAAAGAAAGAAACTCAGGCCACAAACTGTCAAGTTCATTGTCCCATTGTCATCACTAATGACAAATACAGCTTTACACTGTAATCGCACACTAACGCACCAACACACACACACACACACACGTCAAACAAAATCCACGTATCACAGTACTGTCAGCCGTCTAAGGGTTACCGTACAGTTAATTCTCCAGCCCTTATCAGTCTCAGTTTAGCTCCATGTCCTGTGCTGTCAAACACAGCCGCTGTTTTTAAAGTTTAATCCCGTTGTCTGCGTTTGCTCTGCGAGTCAGCAAGAACACCAGACAACAGTAATTAACGCCCAGATGTGCGGCCATCGTCGCTGATTAGCGATTTAATACACCACCCACCTGAGTAAGCGGTCAATTGTGAAGTAAACATACCAGTACAAACAACGTCTAAATATAAATTTACAAATATTAGCACAGTAAACAAATAGCTAAGTCCCAGTTTGTGCTAGTTAATCAGTATGTATCTCTTAGCAAATGCTGCAACTCTTTCTTCATTATGAGAAATCACAATTACATCGGCTGTTCTTTTGTTCAAAAGTTTGGGGGAGGATTTTTTTTTTCATGTTTTTGAAAGAAGTCTCCAAAGCTGCATTTATTTGAGCATAATACAGTAAAAACAGCGATACCATAAAATGATTACAATTTATAGCTGCTTTCTATTTTAATATATTTTGAAATGTATATACTTATATATAAGTATTAATAATATACTTTATTCCTGTGATGGCATGAATATTTAGCATCATTACTCCGGTATTCAGTGTCACATGATCCTTCAGAAATCATTAATATGTCGATTTGAAACATTTGTCAATATCAATGTTGAAAACATCTAAGATTTTTTGTGGAAACCGTGATAGCCTACAATTTATTTCAGCATTTAAAAAAAAAAAAGAAATCTTGTAACATTATCAATGTTACTCTCACTGTTGATAAAATGAATGTGTCATTGCTGTATAAAAGTAAAACTATTAATTCTTTATTTTTTAAGTGTCACTGACCTCAAACTTTTCAATAAAATTGTAAGTCTTGTTGCTTCTTAAATCAAAGCTTAAGATAAAGCCCTTGTTAACAGTCTCATTTCAACACAATAATAAGTTAATACAACACACAGAAAGAAAGATTCAAGTTTCAAACAATGACAATTGTCAACATCCTCTGGGTCACTTAGCCTACAATAACAGATCTTTTCAGTCACGAACAGACAGTAAAACTCTCATTCATTATAACTTCAGAGTTTATTGAGCTGTAAGAATCCTAAAACCTGACCTATGTGGGCACAGGAAGCTTCTCAACAGGCCGGGGCAGCTATTTATACCACCACATGCTAATTAGCTGGCATGCTAGAGAGGACAGCCGGAGAGCAACCAAACCAAAGACAGTCCCTGCCAGACTGAAGCCCTGATTCAAACAAGCAAATCTCCGTAAAAATACCAGCAAATCACATTCTCGGAACTGCATCCTTGGTGGCAGAAAGTTGAATCGCCTTAGGTTTTCCAAGTACGCTGAGAAAATACAATGAAACCATGTTGAGTACTCACATATTCATATTGCATCTCCTTAATGAGCCCGTATAATAATCCCAAAATGGCAGTAATACAACTGATGCTGCTGATTTTCATGCATTTGCATATAACCAAAAACCCGTAAGGCAAGCAAGTTCACTTGGTGGCCATCTTGAAAACACCTGCAAGCTGCTGTTTACTATGTCGGTAACAGGTTGTGTGTATATATATATATATATGTGTGATATATAAAGGCGTTATATAAATGCACAATATATATTTGAATTGTATATGTATTTTTTACATTAAAATATATGTTGTAACCTTTACAAACAACAAAACATCAATACATGTTGGGAAACAAACCTGCACAAACCCTAAGAGAGTTCATTCTGAACTCTTATGTCTTGTTCCCTCTTGTTCTGTTTTACCCCCATCCTAACAAACTTGTACAGTATGTTTATAAAAATGGGGAAAAAAAGAGACTGATGTCTCAGAGAGATGGCTAACAGAAGAAACGACAGGCCCAGTGTGAGCGACAGTAGGGGAAATCTAACATATATTCACGGTAGCCTGCGGTGTCTTGTCAAGGGGGATGGAAGCGTACATCGGATATGCGTGTTCAGGAAACATTTGGGCCAGCCGGCTCCGGGATTTCATTCTGAAGGCCGACGGATTTGATTCCACATGCCGCCCTCTCTGACAGCCGGCACCATGGGGCCTAGATGCTTTAATCCGAGGATAAGCAAGAAGAAGGTGGGATTTTACCTGCTCTCACACACACAGACACACCAAGCGAATACAAGCATTTGCTGTACCTCAGGCCAATCTCTCTCATGCAGCCGAGGCCTCTGAAGTCACCACCAAACAGATGCTCCTGGCAAAGAAGGCTTTCAACAGGTCTTTGGGGAAAAAACAGTCAAGTGTGAAGGGTGCGCATACCCAGAAATGCATTCTAAAGGGTATATGCATTCAAAAATGGAGGCAAAGACCTCTGTTCAAAGAGTAGAAGTAGGTCACACTTTCAGGTGTCTAGCGCTATGTGTGCTGCATTAACAAAACAGAAAATGGAAAAGTAACTGAGCTGTAGTTTTGAGCTCACACTTTTAGCTGACTTTGTCACACTGAGCGTGTGAAGGTGGTTTTGTTAAGCAAGGGAATCTACACAGCTAACAGGGAACGTTCTCCAGAACTTTTGCTAACGTTCAGGCGAGCTTCTTTCAAAGTTATGAACACACATTCTTCCAGTGACGTCTGTAGAATGTTCATTCAAAGTTGTCTGGTCTTTAATAATGTTCTCAAAACGTTAGCACAAAAACATGTATACAGTTTACGGAGTGTAATTTTTTAAATGTTACAACTTGTTTTAGAATGTTCAGGGAACATTCAAAAGTAACATTCCCATTATGTTTGAAGAATGATAAAATTCTGTTTTCATCACTTCATGGGAACGTTAGCAAAACATTGTTAGAACTTATGTTGTTAGCTGGGTATTCTCATTTATCATTAGCAAAGCACACCACGAAAACAAACTAGCTTAGCCATCACAATACTGTTCAGATATGAATTGTCAATATGATGCTGGTGTGTCAGGTTTAAATGAATCTTTAAGTGAATGAATCACGTTTACTGAAGTCATTCTCTTGTGTTTTGATGCAAACAAATAGCATTTAAAGTGTCAAATCATTGCTCGGTCCGACTAAACGAACATGTCCTTTCACTGAACGAGTCAATTTTGAGTCTGAATGACTGACACTGAAAGAAACATCTTGTTTGTGAACACACCAAATTAACTATTACATCTTTTTTTGTGAATGATGACTGAACGAAAGTAAAAAATAAACTAATTTATTTTGGCTAATTAATAAATTTGACAATGAGGATGTTTGTATTGATTCAAAAACGGAAGATTCTGTTGGCAAGCTTTTCTGTTCATTGCTAGGTTTCTTGTGAAGCGCTAAGCTCATCACAGAACGCCAGTAGACTTTGCTGTCTTCCATTTCTATCACGGTTTATCCCTTTCTCTCTTTCACTCCCCACACATAAACACAAACATAAAAATGCTGCAGATTGAGCTGAGGAACCATATCAAGGTCACTCTCTTATCTTCAGGCCACATGACCCATCCTGGACCCTCGGGGCGGCTTGTGTCCCTCTGTAACCCGTAATCATGCACTGGGCTGAGCCTTTGAGTCATGATCCCCCTCTCATTTCACGTATCCCTGAAGCTGAAGCAAGCGTGCATCCAAAGCAATGCTGGTACAAAACGCTTTATGCCTTTTTATACCAGAACTAGGGGCTTTTTAGTGGCTTGGAATTGAAAATAGGGAAGGAAATGACATGAGTTCTTCCTAAAAGTGATATGGAAATGGAGAATACACAGTATAACACACTTTGTGTGACAAACAGACCAATTTAGAGGAGATATTGTTATTGTACATTCACACCAGAGACATGTTAAATACTGCAAACAGATTGTTTTAACTGAATTGAGTCAAACTTGCGAACGAATCATTTAACCAGTTTGATGAACCAGTGCTTTTATTGTTAAATAAAACTAAAACTACTCAAAAATATTTTCAGTAACTGAAATAATGCTGAAATAAAATACATATAAACTTAACCTAAAAAGTACTAAAATTACAAAAAATAAAACAAACAAAAATAAACAAAAGCTTTTTTTTTTTTTTTTTTTTTTTAAATGACAAACTTTTAAATCAAAGTGAAAACTGATTAAATACTATATTGTTTATAAATAATACAAAAATAACACTGTTATGAACTTGATAAAATGGTTCTTTTGAAAACATTTTATTCAAAAGACATCGCTACATACGTCTTTTCAAGAACATGCCAAGATTTTCAGTACCGGTATTTAACAACTTTAGTAACGGTCTGTTCATCTTGTATGAACCCCTTTTACGATACTTTTTTAGACATTTTGGAGCTTGGTGATTTTTTTTCTAAAGGATATTCTTTAAAAATTAGTGTTCTGGAGAAGAAATAAAATCATACATATTTGGAACCACATGAGGGTGAGTAAATGATGTAAGAAGTAACATTTTTGGTTGAACTATCCCTTTAACTAAGCTGGGGTGCGTTTCCCGAACTTTGGTCGCAAGTTCTGTTAAATTGTGTTGGTAACGATGGATCTTGCGACCAAAGTTCGGGAAGCGCACCCCAGTTGGGTAATGACGCTTTTGGGAAAAGCACCCCTGAATTTGATCAAGACCACAAAAATGGGTCCTTACAAGGAAACAGTCGCTTGAAGAAAAGAAAGTAAAAAGCGAAGCGATTAAGAGCAATCAAACTGCAGAAGTGGATACGACAGAAGCAATTTAAAACCCCACGGCTGTGCACTTGATATGAGGACAGTTTGTTTGGTTCCATTCTACATCCGTCCCATTTATTACAATTCCATTCTGTTTACTTTCCCGAGCTATCGTAACACAAATAATGCGGCATAGACAGACCCGATGTGAGAGGACACATTTTTACCTGATGAAACATGCCGAGTCGCTTTTGAAGTTAATTTCAGACCAAACATTTCGACTCGTTTTGGTTGATTGGATCACAAGATGAAGAGGGAGACACAGCCGTTTACTCCTGGTGTTTTAATCCATCTCTTTTGTCCACATTCAACCACTTCTGTCATGATTTCTTCGAGGAGAGCGTCTATTGGCTGTTTTTTTTTTCCAGATCTTTCGATGTAATGGACAAAATAAGCTCACGTAATTTGCATATGAACGCACCTAGAGACATATGGAGAGCATCAGCTTTCGTTTCTGCTCTGACAGCCGCAAGAACACGCCGAACGCTGCGAGTGTGTGTTAGAAATCAGGAAGGGTGAGAGAACATTGTGCTTGGTAAGTTTTTCATCTTTAAACCAAACTTGAGTCTTCAGCCGACATAGCTTTAAATCCCGTATGGCTAGAGTGCTCCCCATTATCTTGACACCTAAGGTCAGTAGGCGGAGAGTAGGCGGTCTTTTGCGGAAGTGGTCGAAAGTGGACAAGCTCAAAGCGTTTTAGACCCCTTTTAGTTCACAACTGTATTTAGTGTCATCCTCTTGTGATCCGATCAACCAAAAAAACATTTTAATACCAGGTGTAAACAGGACAAATTTCTAACCCCTATGGTCCTACTCACCCCAATCCGAACAGGACTCGAACTGGGGTCTCCGGCATGGGAGGCGGACACGTTAACAAGGACGCTAGTGTGCGTCTTGAGATTGGTGGAGTGAGGTTTACTCTCACAGCTCTTACTAGCTGGCCTCCATTACATAAGGGCAGCATAAAAATCAAATGTTTGACCAGTAGGTTACTGTAATTGGAAATTTTCAAAAGTAGCACGAAGTGAACTGAGAACTGTTTATGGAATATTTTCGCTATTTGACTGCATTTCAAATTATCAATCCTCTCAGTGCCGTTCCATTCCTCAGAATTCCACAGATTGTCCTCTGGAATCAATGCTGGAAATACATAAAAAAGTCTGTCAGAGTCTGGTGATGAGTAAATGCCCCCCACACACATACATACTGAAAACCTACACCCTGACTAACCATCTCTTTAGCGCCTAGCGCGTAAAGAAACCGATTTTTAGAAAGCGTTCAGACTATCTGCTTTCATTCCCCCTCCCATTTTCAGACACGACAGACACATATTAACTTCCAAATTGAGTTCGGAAACAGCTTAGGCATTATAATGCTTCACAAAAGGGGTCTTTTCAGGCATTCACATGGATTGAATCTTGGGGGCTCAGCTTATTTCAATTTCATTCAAGAATTGAACTCTTCATGGACAATTTAACGTGGCCGTGCTCTATTTTTTATTCTCCCCCAGATCTTCAGGCCGGAGCCGCATGCTTTCTGCAGGGCGGAAGCCGAGACAAGCGTTAGACAGTCTGCTCGCTGTTTGGGGAATAAGGCAGCAATATCCATTCGAAATGTCAGCAACAGGCAACAATATAATACTCCCACATATCAACTTCAATCCCTGCGGGCGTTGTAAAAGGGAAGCGACATTTACGAAACAATACTAGCAAATACCATGCGACCAAAGATGGAAAGCAAACTCAGAAAGTACCTCTTTTTACTGTCATCGGGAAAATTGGTGCATATGCTAACAAGGGTGATTTCCTTTTTTAAATTCCACATGATGTCTTAGTTGAAAAGAGCCCAGTTCTTCCCCTGTCTGTTGCGTGGTCCGTGGGGATTGGCTGTTTTTGTGCTCTTGTCTGGTCATAATGAGGCCCACAAAGGCACTGTGAAGACAGACGAATATTTCCCTTGACGTTGATGAATAGCCATAGCATGAAACCATGGTTAGCACCATAGAGTGCAGATAACATTAGCATGCTACCAGAAAGAAGTAGTGAGCCATATAATTACCTATTTAGCTATATCAAACATTTCTCATAAAATTTCTAGCACAAATAAATATGCATAAATATCAATATGCATTTTTATATATTTCATATTTACACATAATATTTACACTGAAATAATTAACTTTTTTCATTACATTCTCAGCATATGTAAATATTAAAGTCCCGCTGTGGTGAAAATCAAGTTTTTAATGTTGTTTATATGTCTATGTGGTGTTTTTAATGTGCTTTAAGACAAACCATGTGTAAATTCATGTCAACACCATTGCTGAGTATTTTCTCTTTAAAACTGCAGTGAACCAAAGACAGTCTCAAAAACTCGGTTTGAAATCGTTGGTGTTTCTGACGTCACAAGGTACCTTGTAACCAATGCCGTCAACGTGCCGCAGGCTTTAGTGTATCATAAACTGAAGCAGTGGAATTGCAAGAAAAGCCAGCTTATCCCGGTATATTTTTCTGTTGATATGAAAAAGTGGGTAGATTTAGCAATATAGTGGGTGTATGATGTATATTACTATGTTATTATGAACTACATGCCTTTCTCCACTGACGTTCTGAGTTGTTCAATGCATTTCTAATGATTGTTAAAAGGCAGCTGCCTGACTCTGAGATGGCGAACTGGAACATGGTTTGTGTAACATTAGCAACACATTATTAGCTGTTTGATAAAAGGCTAAGCATCACATTAATTACCGTTATGTTTCCGCTGTTGTAAAGAGCGATACCAATGTGCAGCGTTTACCTCAGTAAGTTGGCCAAGTGAATCTGTGAGCTGGCATGAGTGGAGACGGGGCTAATTAGCATATTCATGGGTTCGCATATACTAAATGAAGCAAGGGTGTAGAGTTGCATTCAAGCTATTTTAAGCCATGGATATATATATATATATATATTTTTTTTTTTTTTTAACAGGAAACAACATTTAAATATGTCATTTTGGTAATCAAAGATTAGTTTTAAGGGATGCAATTATTGATTTAATTATTAATATCAAATTTCAAATAATATCAATGTTTTATTGTTTTAAATAAGCTTGTTGAATTAAAATGCAACAAGTGAAAAGAACTCAATTTATTATTATATTTCTTATAATTTTCTTTTATTTAGAGCTTGATAGGATTATCTGTGACAGGTGACATGTCTGACATCACTGCAAACTTTCACATTATTATACACGTTCACACAGAACAGAAGACTTAAAATGTATTTAATTATATAATAAAAAAATGTTATTACAATATTTTATAACAACGCTAAAACGTATATCTATTTTGTACATACAATACAAAACTCATTTTTAATAAATAGTTTTAAACCTAACATGAAACTACATTTTTGACTAATTAAATAATACGCATTTTTGTAGCCGATAGATAGATAGATAGATAGATAGATAGATAGATAGATAGATAGATAGATAGATAGATAGATAGATAGATAGATAGATAGATAGATAGATAGATAGATAGATAGATAGATAGATAGATAGATAGATAGATAGATAGATAGATAGATGGCATTTTTGTATTTCTCGGTTGATTTGACAGGCAGCTCAGAAAGATGCGCCGTCACAACTGATTTGATGCAGAGGGGCAGCTATGATGGGTATAGCTTAAGTGAACGTGTGCGCGTGACTGTGTGCACCCACTTCCTGACATGAAGGTGTAGGAAGGAACACACCCATTATTCTAAAGCAAAGCTGTGTGACGGCACGCGGCCTCCGAGCGGCGCGGCGTCATGATCGATGGCGGCCATTAATCACGCCAGCGCTGCAGTCGGAGATTGATGTGCAGAAATTCAAATCTTCAAGCAGCGTTTTGAAAATTAAACCAGCGAGGCAAGGTTAGGAACCTTTCCGGTGACGCTGAATGAGAGGGCTGGGAGCAATGAGCTCCCTGGGGTAAAGGAATCACACGCAGAGGCTCGGAGAGCTTCTTTTAACCTTTGAACGGCCAGCTGTCGCGGACACCTGAGCGCTGGCTTGACAAAACGAGTAGGCTAAAGAGAGGAAGAAATGGCTAAACAAAACTCCACAGTCAACTTCGACCAATAAATGAGTTAAGTATTTATTTGATTATTTGAATAACAAAATGAACTAGATAAGAATATTTATTTACACTATTTTTTTAGGTAGCTGCTATTTGCACTGTGCAAATAGCGATAGATGCTATTTACACTAAGTGAAAATAGCAACAAAAAGTATTTTTAGTAATAGTTGAATAGTTGAGTTTTAGTAATAGTAAAGTTATTGTTGTTTGATGCAATTTATACTTTTTGTGCACATACTATTTGTGCCTGCACTCAGTGTATTGTATATGATAAAACAGTGCAATAACAACATATTCAGTGTGTATGTGTCATGGGTAGTTGTACTGAACAAAGCGCACGACAGGAATAAATCAGTAAACAGTCATTAATTCAAAGACACTCAAGGAAACGGTGAATCAACAACAGGTGAACTGATTTATTAAATTTGGATGACAAACTGAAAAATAGGTCATAGGGCAAAGCAAGGAAACAACTAAGACACAACATTTGTTTCAGTATAATATCTATTAAACTCATAAATGGATGGCGCCTTATTGGGACATTACTTGTCCCTTTCCCTGAAGCCCTCCCTACACCTACCTAAACATCAAACACTGTATTCCCCCTATTATATACACATTAGGCACTTCATATCCACTTTTCGAATATTTTCTTGATTTTTTTTTAAATAAACTATTCTCTGAGCTGATATGCAATAAGAAGAATGAGTTCGGTAAAAGGCAGATTCGAACTTGGATCTGTTGTGTCAAAAGCTAACAGCACCTGTCTTTAACTCTACGCTACTGATCCTGTTACCAGCTGGATTTCTTTGTGGGCGGAGTTAATGTAAATAGCCTCTGCCTATAAGGTGGGCTATTTGCACTTTTTGTAGAGCAGTGCAGAGATGAAGCATTTTTGTAGGTCTTAACCCGGAAATGAGTTAGCATTTTAGCACTTCCAGTTCCTTCGTCTCAAAGTCAATGGGTTATTTTGAATTGGTTTTTGGTTGAATGGCTTAAATAAGGTCTGCGGTGAACACAAGCTCAAGACACTTTCACTTTTTTATTCTATGGCATAAAATACATCAGTATTTCCTCACTCGTGATTTTTAAAGCTGTTACGTGACTTGAAAAAATATGGTTGGTAAGTGGATAAATGGGACAACAGAGGCTGTCGTGGACATTAAACGTCATCACGTCGAACTGGTAAGCTCAGTCCACTTTTACAGCTTATAATCATTCTCTTACAAACAATTCTAACTCAAACTTTAAGGGAAAATGTTTTTTTTTAGATAAAAACAGAGAGAGTTGTTGGAAGCTTTGTGATATTGAAATCGTGGGACCATGGTGTAGTTAATTTATAGCCTACCTTTAGCTTTTTACTTCTGGCGACTGCATTTACGCTTCAAAATTCATAAGAGTTGTGTTCATCTGTGAAAATAATATTGATGGACAAAATGTGTAAGTATCATAAACTTTTGTTGATCACAAAGCTTATTATTTGCCATCATCCAAAAGCCTATGGAAAAATCGGTAACACTTTAAAATACGGTTCCTTCGTTAATGAATAACTACACAAGAACCAATGAGTAACACAATATTAACAATCTAGTAACTACTATTAACTAACAAGAAACTCTGATTAACGAATTAGTAAGTAATAGCGCACAGATGAAAGTGGTAGTTCACTATTAACTAATCAATAACTACTATTTTTTTAATGCTTCCCAGAGAACTACTGAATTTTTTTATTAACAATCTATTAACTATTATTAACTAACAAGAAACTCTGATTAACGAACTAGTAAGTAATAGCGCACAGATGAGAGTGGTAGTTCACTATTAACTAATCAATAACTACTATTTTTGTAATGCTTCCCAGAGAACTACTGAATTTTTTTATTAACAATCTAGTAACTATATTAACTAAAAATAAAATATGATTAACGAATTAGTAAGTAATAGCGCACAGATGAAAGTGGTAGTTCGCTATTAACTGATCAATAACTAAAAAATGCTTCCCAGAGAACTACTGAAAAAGTTTAATAATTCTTGCAAAACTAATCAATAACCAAAGCATTACAAATGACTAGCACTACATCAACATTTTAACTGCTACTGTAAACGAATACACAAGGTTGTTTACATTATCAATATGTAATAGCATAGCAGACTTATGATTTGGGAAAGCTGTTAATAATTGGCCTATGCTGTCTATTTATCAACTGAATAATTTTTAAAGAAATGGATTTTTAAATGCAGTTGTCGTGACCTTACTTGTCCTGTGCCCAATTTTCCGGCATTCCTCTGGACTGGCATTGAATCACTAGTCACGGTGACGACTGGAACATATTGAGTTATCAGCCATCCAAATACCATACAGTGATTTTATTATTTAACATACCACTCAAAAAATGTTTTTATGTATGTCTCCTAGCTCATATATGTGTGTTTGCATATCTTGTATGAGTGATTAGATTAAGATTCTACACTTTATTGGCTTTTCATTAGTAACTACTGTAAAAATCATGGGAACTAACTAATAATGACTCAAGTGTTACTACATACTTCTATGGGAATTACTAATTATTTGGATCCGTATTCTAAAGTGAAGATCATTGGAACTAACTAGTAATGACTCAAGTGTTACTACATACTTCTATGGCAATTACTAATTATTTGGATCCGTATTCTAAAGTGAAGATCATTGGAACTAACTAGTAACGACTCAAGTGTTACTACATACTTCTAAAGAAATTTTCTAAAAGTATACTATTTAAAAGTTCACCAAAAATCTCAAACGCTTGAAATGACTTTTGTGTTTGGTTGCACAAATCATGAAAAATTGCTTTAAACATGAGGCATGAAACAAGTAACTTTTATTAACATTTATGCTTTTTCTACTATTTCCATTTAAAGTAACAGCTTCACATAAGCATAAAACCATGTGATGCCTGAAGTGGAAAAAACAATTTATTGCCTTCTAGCATACAGTATTTATTTGCTGTAATGCCTTCCAATGTCTTTCAGAAGTCGACCTAGAGGACCATCTGTGTGCTTGTATCCCAGCCAGTAAGTCCACTCAATAAAAGACAAATGTTCTTTCAGAAGCTGCTCTGTCCTATTTCCTCTCAGTCGCCAAATTTGGCTTTTGTAGGTTAACCAAGCTCTTTCAATATTTTGTGTGTGTCCACCATGGTTTGGATCAACAAACCATCTGCTGTGGTTTACTGAGTAGTGAGTGTAACCAAGACTTGATAGAGCTCTGTAGGGTCTCCACTCGTCGCTTAAAATGGTTGACCCTTGGCGAACATGTCTTCTAATGATGGGAAGCAGGTGATTTCTGGAGCGCCGTTCTACAAGTCGCAAAATTGGCAGTCTTCTTTGACCCTTTATGGCAAGCATGCCAAAGACCCACTTCTTTCTCCTCCATGTCTGACCAGCTCTTCCTTGTCGATACTACAATTTAAAAAACAACTTCAATAATTTCACATCAAATCAATGGCATTGACATATATTAAGATATGCCAGTGCAAGTTGCTTTGAGTTAAAACAGCTCAAACATGCATTTTAGTAGAACTAGGATTAAGCCTTGTCTGTGAAATCAGGGGTAAAAGTGTAAAAAACAAGTAAATGACTAGTATTTCCAATAATCTCGCACATCCCTAGAAGTATTAGTCTATGTCAACCAATGTAGTTAACTAATGTTTATGCCTTTTTTCTCTATTTGTGGCTCTACAGTTCGGTTTGTTTACCAAAAGCATCATTAACCAACTATGGTTTTCTTCTCAGTTTTTAGTGTTTATCTAAAATGAGACAAATCTGCTATCATTTAAATCACCAATCTGTTATTTAGCCGTTTAGAAGACACAGGCCTCGTTTAAATCCCAGTTGTGAGATAAGATAACATTTTAAGCTGTCATATGGTCGTTACAACATGCCCCATGGTTGTCACATTTCACTTCCATTCTTTTAGGGTAAATCATGAAAAAAGTAGACACTGTGATGTATTAATGAAATGAAACCACATTAATGCACTAGATGTGAGAAATGAATGTGGGGGGGGGGGGGGGTCTTGAAAGCTGAAAGATCCCCCCCCCCCCCCCCAGAAATACAACCCAAATTCCGGAAAAGTTGGGACGTTTTTTAAATTTGAATAAAATGAAAACTATAAGACTTTCAAGAACTAATCTTGAAAGTCTTATAGTTTTCATTTTATTCAAATTTAAAAAACGTCCCAACTTTTCCGGAATTTGGGTTGTATTTCTGTGATGGCAAAGCAGAATTTTCAGCATACTCCAGTTTTCAGTGTCACATGATGCTTCAGAAATCAGTATAATATGATGATGTGATTATCAATGTTGAAAACAGTTTTTTTTTTTCAGGACTATTATGAATAGAAAGTTCAAAAGAATACCATTTATCTGAAATATAAATCTTTTGCAACATTGTAAATGTCTTTACGGTCACTTTTGATAAATTTTGATCAATCCTTGCTGAATAAAAGTATTAATTTCTTTAATTTCTTTCCCCCAAAAAATAAAAATATATATATATTTTCGAACTGACCAAAATTTTTTGAACGGTAGTGATAATGTTACAAAAGCTTTCTATTTCAGATAAATACTGTTCTTTTGAACGGTCTTCTATTCATCAAATAATCATGATTTTTTTTTTTTTTTTTTACACAATTGTTTTCAACACTGATAATAATCTGAAATGTTTCTTGATCATCAAATCATCATATTATACTGATTTCTGAAGGATCATGTGACACTGAAGACTGGAGTTATGATGCTGAAAATTCAGCTTTGATCACAGGAATAAATCATTTTTAATTGTAAAAATATGTCACAATATAACTGTTGTTGCTGTATTTTGGATCAAATATCAAAATGGATCAAAATGTCTTGCTGAGCAGAAAATAATAATTTTAAAACATTAAAACATCTCACTGTTCTAATAATTTTGCCCACCATACACATATTTTTACAATTAAAAATGATTTATTCCTGTGATCAAAGCTGAAATATATATACATACACACACACACATACATATATATATATATATATATATATATATATATATATATATATATATATATATATATATATATATATATATATAAGTTGTTCGACCTTTATTTGTTTTCACTTTAAAAAATAATTAAAAGGATATCCCACCTTCCTTTTATGGCGGAAGTTGCTTTCATCTATCATTACAAATTCCGTTCTTCCCCCTATGTGTTGTCCTGTCTTCCTTTTGAACTTCTTCAAGGCTTTCCTGCAGACTAATCTCAGTTTACAGGTCATTTTAGTAAGGGTGGCGGAGCTTCCAGCAATGCCATCCTGGACCATGTCGACCTGCCGTAAACGTAATCCTTGACAGAATCTGTCAGCAATAGTGAAATATTTGTGTGCAAAAAAAAGAGATTAATGTTTTAACTTTAAAAGGCAAAAATAGGTTATTTAGCATGTTGTTACACCTACCGATATATATAAGTCATCCAATTTTGTAAACTCAACTTGGTCTTGTCAAAAATTGATCCTGATCTGCATGATTTTGTCACTTTTTCATTGTGCACTCCTCGTTTACATACCCTTAAAATACAAAAGTACAGTAACACTTAGCTTTTAGATTTAAATTAGGCTACCAACCTGACAAAAAAGGATCTATATTACCATAGGTATCCATCTTTGTTGTGTGTCTTCCTCAATTTCATATTTCTTTTACATACTCTGCATTTCTTTGTAGAATCCATTAGCTTGTTTTTTTGAAGCCATTTAGTTAATTTTCTGTTTCCTTTTATGTCCTTGTGCTGACAGAGCGATAAAATCTTTCTCGAAAGTCCCATTGTTGGACTATAGCTAGCCTACTCTCAGTCCTTATACATAACGACGTAACTGCGAAGGCGCATTTTCCCACGTGATTGTCCGTGAAAAAAAATCTGTTGTATGTCATCTGTCGTAAAATGTACACTTATTGATACAAACGTTTTTTTTTTCATCTTAAAACGGTCAGGAAGCATATTAAATAATTGAACTGAAAAATATTGAATTAGTTCTTAATAAGTAAATACATATGTAAGTAA
Source organism: Rhinichthys klamathensis goyatoka (assembly GCF_029890125.1). Classification (NCBI taxonomy): domain Eukaryota; kingdom Metazoa; phylum Chordata; class Actinopteri; order Cypriniformes; family Leuciscidae; genus Rhinichthys; species Rhinichthys klamathensis. The sequence goes on along the minus strand of NW_026607230.1, from coordinate 253,930 downwards.
TTCAAATTTGACCGGATGTGCTTAACCTACTAACCAACCACAATCGAGTGTCTTGTTTAAGCAAAAACATAAAGATGGATTTTATAACTGGTAATAAAAATAAGGGAAAATCTAAAAATATAATTAAAATGTTAAATGATTTGAGAATGAGTGGTGTAAGGCCAGTGATTAATTTTATAACATATTGGGACAACGTAACTGAAGGGGAAGAATCACTTACGGCGGTCGAGTTCGTCTGTAGGGACGGAAATTGCTTTTACAAGACGTTGGATCAACGGCGACCTGATTCGGCAGAAAGTTCAGCAGGAGAAGACATGGCTGATCGAAGAATTCCGCGTAAAAGGGTACCACCCAATCGCCTAGTAGAGGAAAATGATGATGATACTGCCGGTAAGTTATGTATTTTAAGTTCTATACATATTATCATACGATTAGCAGCATGTGTGTAGTAACAGTTAGCCTAGGCCTAATTAGCAAATGCTCGTTGACAAGCTCGGTCAAATAAGTTAGTGATTGGCGAGGCAATTTAAAGTTTACTAGTAAAACTGGCTAAATATTTCATTCAGCAATATACAAATTCGTTATTTAAGTAATGAAGGTAGGCCTAACTGTTAATGAAATGTTTGAAATCAAGGAAAGGTCTGAATTGCACATTTGATTTTATTCTCCTCTAAACCGAAAAACCATGCTGCTGCAGCATCCTTGTTTCACGATGCAGGTGAAAATTTGATATTTTGAGTCAAAGGCTTGTTAATATTTTGAAGTTAGTTAAAAATTAATTTCCATTTGTTGGCATGTCTAGATTCAGATGTTTAATATAGGCCTAATTTAAGTTGGGTGTCCATCATAGAGATAATCACCATATTTATAATGAAACCATCATATTTAAAAATATGATATTAATTATGAATATTAGGGGGTGTGACGGGACAGCTTTTAACCCCTAATATTTATTGTTACTACATTAATGGGATCTCCTTAATCAAAGCTTTCATATTCTTTAATTAAAAATGTTTCTGTGTTATTTAACAAAAATACGTTTCCTGTAATTCCTTCTAAACACTTGAGTCATTACTGTATTACCATATTCTTGACTTAATTAATTAATTATGCATCATGCATTATCTCACACCTTGGCATTAGCATCGCCATTGGCTAGTAAATGTTCTAGTTTACTCACAAGACTAATATAGATATAATATAGCTATTTAGATAGAGTGTTAAAGTGCAACAGTGTTTACAGTGTTTTGTATTATTATATATTCCATCAGGAGCATCAGCAACAGCACCAACAGCACCAACTCAGCAGGTGTCCCTACAAAAAATGAAGGAAGAAAATGCTTTATTAAAAGCTAAAATCAAGTTCCTTGAGGATAAGTGCAAGGATATCGAATGTGAGAGAGATTTCCTACGTAGCAGTCTGACCAATGGTAAATTGCTGAATCTCTAAAAGCAACTATACCTTACAACCTGTTATAAGTTGTATTTAGTAATGTGTACTAAATTCTGTTGGCTCTTATCAGAAATTGTTTGATGTTCCTAATTTTTAATTTGCTTTGAATAAATGTGTCTGCTAATAATTGCTACTGTACAGCATTATATGGTAATAACACTTTCGCCTCTTGCACATTAAAGGGTTAGTTCACCCAAAAATGAAAATTAAGTCATTAATTACTCACCCCCATGCTGTACCAACCCCGTAAGACCTTCGTTCATCTTCGGAACACAAATGAAGATATTTTTGATTAAATCTGAGAGCTGAATCACTGCTACATAGGCTTCCTAAGGGAGTGAAACTTGACGGCCCAGAAAGTCATTAAAGAAAATGTTTAAATATTCCATGTGCCTACAGTGGCTCAACTATAAGTTTATCAAGCGACGAGAAGCGACGTCTCAGGCCCACAAGGAAGCAATGGAATAGTCGAATAAAGCCGTTATTTTTGTTTTTTTCCGCACAAAAAGTATTCTCGTCGCTTGATAAACTTATAGTTGAGCCACTGTAGGCACATGGAATATTTAAACATTTTCTTTAATGACTTTCTGGGCCGTCAAGTTTCACTCCCTTAGGAAGCCTATGTAGCAGTGATCCACCTCTCCGATTTAATCAAAAATATCTTCATTTGTGTTCCGAAGATGAACGAAGGTCTTACGGGGTTGGTACAGCATGGGGGTGAGTAATTAATGACTTAATTATCATTTTTGGGTGAACTAACCCTTTAAGAATAGCATAACATGTCAAGCCACTGGCATGAAGAATCTTCATCTCATACAAGTATTTAAAAAGTGATATTAATTAACTTTTAACTGTGGAAAGCTTACCGAGTCTACATTATAACATATCCTGGCATAAAAGGGTACAGCGTATTGTAGTCTGAGGCCTTTCTGTTCTTGTTGTTGTTTTAAAGTTAGATCTTGTGGTTTTCGTTAACAAAGGTAGCAGAATATTTACATTTAACAATGCAATCAAAGCTGGTAAAGGTGGAAGAATTAAATGTAATCTTAATATGATGTATTCCTTATCAGCCTTGTCAGCAAAGGAAGACATGATGGGAGCTACCTGCAAATCCAAATTGGATGATGCTGTATCACAGTCTTCCAGTACGGAGGATGACCTTCATACAGAAAGGGGAAAAAAGGCAAAGAGAAGAGGAAAAGCGCTGAGGAAAAAAAAACATTGCAAAGTTGACTCCTCGTCCTCCTGTGTATCTTCAACCTCATCCTCATCTCAATCCTCTTCATCCCCTGCACCCCGTAAATCCAGCAAAAACAAGGATAAAACCAAGAAAAGGAATGCAAACAAAAAGCAGAAATTCACAAGAGGTATGTATTTTAAATGTCCTTACAGTAATCGTTATGTACAGTAGGGGTGTAATGGTTCAGATTATTCACGGTTCTGGTTTTTATTACGGTTTTAGGGTCACAGTTTCGGTACAGTTCGGTATGTGCTACGCTGAGTAAAACATAGGAGAATTTAGGCTTTTTATTCATTTCAATAACTAAATTAAATTAGTTATTAAAGGTGCTGTATGTATTTTTAGCGGCCTCTAGCGGTGATGTTTCAGATTGCAACAAGAGCGCTCGTGTGCGTGTGCGATCTCAAGAGCGAGCATTCACTACCGGCCACACGGAGATTTTCAACGCAACGGCGAAAGCATCACACAACATGCTGGAAACTCATGTAAACTCCCACTGCAACGTTACAATAATAGGCTACTTTTATCAGCTTGACGTTGAACTAATGCTCCATGCTCGTACCATGATAACATTACATTGATTGCATTTAGCCGACATGTGGTGTTATCTAGCATAAGGCATTTCACTAACTATTCGTGTATCTTTCACAATTAGCAATGCCAACATAGGTGAATGTATAATATGATAACGAAAACGGTGAACTAGACTGAACAATTTTAGTGTAACAGTAAGATCGTAGGAAGTAACTAATCTGAACTGAACGTGTCTGGAAATGTGTATTATAAACAATATGATAGTAGTGGGATGAGTGACGTTATAATAAATATATAAATAAATTATAATAAAAGTTACATCCTAAAGCACCTACTTTTTGTTATCCTGGAACAGTCTTTTGTATTCATTTCATGTCTCATGTAGTTTACCTTGCTATTTCATTACAGTTTACTAATTCAAAAGCTCTGCCGATGTTGATCCGTGTTTTCGTCCTGAGTCGATCAGAATCACGTTTGGCCTGACGAGCTTCAGCAGATAAAACTTTTTTTGTTTTTTTATATTTTTGTGGAGTTTGTGTTGGAGTGTGTGTTGTGCTGGAGGCAGGAGTGTTTGGTGTTATCAGACTCCATGTTGTTAGCTGCAGTGCCGTCACATAGACTGTATATAAGTAGAGAGGCTCGGGAGCGCGCAAGCACGTCACATCCGATGGATTTCACGGTAAATCCGACCCGGAGACTTCACATAGAAATATGAATATTGGCCTTCAGAGGTAATAGCAAAACCCGACAAGTGGATCATTGTAATGTGTGATTACAACCCCTTCACACACAGGCAATAAAAAAGGATTCATTTTAGAAGAAAAGCTACAGAGAGCACCTTTAAAATAAATTAATGGTCTGACTATTTAAGTGACTATATTCTGCTTATAAACTAAGTATTACACTATTGATGCTATTAAAGCTACCTCAGAACATTGAAGATACCAACACACCAACAAGTGACATTTCACCAGAATTTTCTGGCTGGCTTATATTAGTATTCCGGCTGGCTTACTTATGAACTTTACGTGCATATGGTCAGTTGTCAAATAAATACAATAGAACAAAGATACAAATAAAATAAGCAATGCTTTTCAGGTTGATCAGGTGTCTAACTGTAGTTTTCAGGTACAGAAATGTCATAAAGTAATCAAATATGAAAAACAACACTGCATATAAACTTCATTGTATAAAGTAAATAAAGATTAAACATCATTGAAGTTACAAAAGTTCAGTCAAGGGCAGTGAGTGAGTGATTTCTTTATCTTTTTGTTGTTAGATTAACATTAAAAACACAGAAAGCAGGAATTAGGCTGTTGTCATTTTAAAACATAATTCACAGAACCAGTACACTGATTCTGTACACATGTGTTCGTTGTCTTTCTCACTTAAGACATAACCTTCTATGTTTGATAGGATACTCGCTAAGACGTGCATGTTGAATTTTTGTGTGAATTTGTCCATTCAGGTGCAAGACTTAAAAGAGAATTTGCACGCTTCGGATGAGTACACGCAGACAAATCTCCTCAACGCGAGTTCTCTTTCTCGTCTTACGGTTGAATGTTTAAATTGGCAAGGTTAAAATTATTTTAAACACAGATAGCAACGTGTGCTGACCATACACATCACAACAATATAGTTATATTTAATTTAAACTTACTATTATGTTTAGAAAGCCAACATACTCTTCTACTAGACTATATAAAGTGTTCCTATTAAGCTTTTTTGAATATTTCAGTAATTCCAGTCTCACTTCCTGCTCGACCCTACGTAGGTTTGTAACAAATTTGTATATTGGCTGCCCGCGAACAATGTCTACTTTTACCTGCCCTCAAACCACAGCTACAGTATTTGACAAACTTAAAGGCCCCCTGACATGGGGTTATTTTATTACTTTATGATGTTTCCTGGGTTGCCCTTTTAATGTTAGTATGTTTTTTAGATCAAAAATAGTCTTAATTTAGAAACAAAAGGCATTTTTCCTTGCCTGATTTTAGCCTCTGATTTGAACACTCTGTTTGAAGGGGCGTGTCTTCTGTGAGACTTCAGTGTAACCGCCCACTGCTGTGATTGGCTGTGGGATTCAGTGTAACCGGCCACTGCTGTGATTGGCTGTGGGATTCAGTGTAACCGGCCACTGCTGTGATTGGCTGTGGGATTCAGTGTAACCGGCCACTGCTGTGATTGGCTGTGGGATTCAGTGTAACCGGCCACTGCTGTGATTGGCTGCTGTGGGATTCAGTGTAACCGCCCACTGCTGTGATTGGCTGTGGGATTCAGTGTAACCGGCCACTGCTGTGATTGGCTGCTGTGGGATTCAGTGTAACCGGCCACTGCTGTGATTGGCTGACATAGCTACGTATTACATGTGAAACTCTCGAATACTTTTACTACAGCTATTATACGTTTTTACTAGGGCCGGGACTCGATTAAAAAAATTAATCTAATTAATTAGAGGCTTTGTAATTAATTAATCGAAATTAATCGCATTTTAAAGGTTCTCTAAGCGATCCTGGGTTACGTCACTTCTTGTTGACGTTCGAACTATTGTCAAACAAAACGGAGGCTAGCTAGACCCTCCCTCCTCCTCATCCGCACACTAACCCCCCAAACCCCGCCCCCAAACCCTTCTTGTCGGTCATTGGCTGGAACAGTTTGTTATGTTTTGGGGAGCGGGTCGCCGCAGTTTGCTTTTGTTGCTGTTTGTGAAGCCTGGGTTGTCTACAGAGATCGCGTTTCTTTACAGTGTGTTCAGGGGACAGGCAGCCAGCGGTTAGTGAGGAGATGTTTGCTGTATGTGACAAAAAATGTTTTGGCCTAAAAAACGCGTGACATCGCTTAGAGCACCTTTAAATGCATAAATATTTGACCTGAGAACAGTGAGAAGTATTTTTTTTTTTCACATGGATTTTTAGTATACCATTGAATAATGACAATACATAAGCTTAATCAACAACATATTGTTTATTTTTGTTCAACCAAGTCCAGCAGACCAGTGCAATTTTTGCCATTAAGTGTAGCAATAGCTACACTAATAGCAATAGCGAATTCCTTGTTGCATAACTTGCATACAACCATGCTCTTATCGACGCTTCCATCCGTTCGTTTTTTATAACAAAATTTCCCATCCACGGGGCCAACCAAAGCGATCTAGGCGATCTATGAAGCAAGCGATCTCGTCAGCTTCTTCATCATGAACGCTAGTTGGTGCTCCAGTATAATCGGTCCGCCGAAACTCATCCAGTGAGAAACGTTCCGCGGTGCAAAAATAAGTGCGATTAAAATGATTTTTTGTGTAAATTAACGTGTTAAAGTCTGTAATTAATTAATCTTAATTAACGCGTTAAAGTCCCGGCCCTAGTTTTTACTAATACAGCTATCGATATTAATGAATCGTGAGAAGTTTTTAAAGTATTTAGATCTATTTCCATAACATAAAATGTCGCTGTGATGAGCATTGAGCAGATGACAGTGTGTTGATCGCGAGAATGAAGATCTTATCTTTGCAACGCAGTTTCTGCACTCTCTCTAATGCTTTCACCAATGCAAACACGATGATGTACAAACAGTAAGAGCTTCGTTGTGCTTATTATGGTCTGTTTCCCAAAAGCATCGTAACTTAAGTAGCACTTGAAAACCTTTGAGAACTACGAGTGCTCTGGAGTAATCATAAATCCCCAAGTGCATCGTAAGAAGACAGAGTTATGAGGTCACCTGCAAGACAACCGGCAAATTACACTTTTATCTAGATTTAACAGATTACACTGCAACGTAAGTATAATATAAGGTTTTGATTGTACTTTATTGTACACTTTGTTGTACTCGTGTTTTGTTTAAATGAAATAATTAAAAGGAAGAAAAAAATAGAAATACACATCTAAATTAAACGAATGAACAAAGAAACAAAAAATTATAAAATAAGTAATCTGGGAAATATGCTTTAAAGACCGGGCAAAATAGGGATGAATTCAAAAAAATCTGTCAATGACTTGCTGACGTGCACGAAAATCAGCCATGCATTGGGCATTTCTTGCGGACCTCCTTCCCTGATCTTTGAACACGGTTGCAGTTAGTTTGCAATGTGACAATGTCCTTCCAGATGTTTCGTTTTTCCTTATTTGTATGGTGTCCTTTAAATCTGTTAAAAATAAAATCTTTGTTTCCCTCTATCTCCTCTAAAAGGACATTAATTTTATCTTTTTGAAAGGTCTCTTCTCTTGTTTTGTTTTTTTGTTCAGCCATTTTATCAGCCTGTATAGGTGCTTTATATCCATATAGACTTGTCTTGATTTCTAATCGACAACAAATGACTATTATTAGGTTAAACCTTCAAATACTATTCCATATAAGGTTATATTTCAGCACTTACCGAATGGACAGTGACGCTTAAGTAGCACGTAGAACGCGTTATCGCGCGTTCATGTTAAGTGCATTTTTGGGAAACGCGGGTGGAATTGTGGCGAGCGTTCGTAACTTTGCACGTAGAGAGCGCTCTTAAGAGCTAATATACATCGTTATCGGGAAACCCGGCCCAGATAAACAGCTGTGTGGAAAGATTGTGTTCATTTGTACATCCGAACATTGATCAACTGCCATGCTTCGCTCGATTGCAAGCCATTATATCTCTCGAGGAAAAACTCAAATCGCGTTCGTACTTCCTAGCTCATTTTCTCTTGGGCGAGCCAAATTCTCTGGGCGGGCAAAGCAGAAAAAGGGGAGGTAACCTTTCCTCCTTATGACGTCATATAGGGGAGATTCAAGATTAGCCCATCTGAGCTCTCATTTTCTCACAGGCAGAGAAAGATAGCCAAAGCTCGGTTTACACCGATTAAAAATTCTAGACACGAGGGGACCAAATACAGGCTAGGGGAACTCATATTAATGGTAAAAAAAACCTCAGAAAGTGAAAATTTCATGTCAGGAGACCTTAAATAAAAACTTAAAACTTAGTAACATGCTCAAGGTGCTTGCGAAAGTGGTTGATCAGCTTCTTCCTGCAAAGGACATGAATTGAAACGGTTAAACTGATGCCATCGTTACTGTGTAATGTAATGGAATTTAATTTCTGATCTGCGCTGTTGATCACAACAGACTGGGCCATCTGACCAATTAGAGCAGAGTAGGCTCTCAGAAAGGATAATTTATGAGAAGAGAGATAATACTGCAATAAAAATTACAGTGTTTTTTTAACTTGGATGCTGTGGCGAGCAGGACGAGGCCGAAGGACGTGAGAGAACGGCGCAAGGCTGGTGGCGTGAGTGTTAATGAACGTCACCTGTGAGACGCACCGGTCTCGCATCGTCCCTCTGCCTCATCCTGCTCGCCACAGATGCATGTAAACCTAACCTCCAAAACTTTAAAATAGCATAATAGGGGCACTTTAAAATTGTTATTATTATTATTATGGTTCTTCTTCTTCTGAGACTAATTTTCCTAGAGAAACTCCTATACAGCCTTCAACCTACAACCACCAAACACAGCAAAGACCTTTAGGCTGTAATTCCCTGCAGACTTCCGACTTCCATTCATTTATAAAATATACATACCATTTGCATAACACACTAATGGTTTATTCTCTGTTCTTTGTCAGTCTTTCTTCCAGAGCAAGCCATCAAGAGGTACAACAAGGTCTTGGGCTATTTGAAAGGTGGGACAACAAAAACCCAGGCATTCTTCAAATGTGGCGTGGATAGAAAGACCATTGCTGATACTGCTGCAATTGCGGAGCTCGAAGCTTGTGACATAGAGGCCTACAAAAATTTGCGAGGCACCTTTCAAAGAGGACAGAAACTGTCTAATTTTGCAGAGCGGTGCAGAGAATTATGCAGGCAGGAGCCACTGCAAAGCACCATTGAAAACAAAAAGAAAGTTGGCTTGCTTATAGACTTTTGTGAGAGACAAAAATAAGCTGTTTATGCATGTGTATGTGTTCTTTCTTTGTATGACAAATACCATTTCATGCATGTTCTAGCTCAGTGGCTATACACAGTCACTTTAACTGTTTCTTGTTTCGTGTTCCATGACTCCTGTTTAAAGTCAGCCATCATAAATATGGTCAAGTGGCTATACACACTGCCACTTTAGCTGTTGCTTGTTCCATGCATCAGCAATTTTTTTCAGTCATGATGAATAAATATCATGTGCAACCAAACTGAAGTCATTTGAAGCATTTGAGGTTTTTTGGTGAAGTTTTAGATAGTAATTGCCATAGAAGTATGTAGTAACACTTGAGTCGTTATTAGTTAGTTCCAATGATCTTCACTTTAGAATACGGATCCAAATAATTAGTAATTGCCATAGAAGTATGTAGTAACACTTGAGTCGTTATTAGTTAGTTCCAATGATCTTCACTTTAGAATACGGATCCAAATAATTAGTAATTCCCATAGAAGTATGTAGTAACACTTGAGTCATTATTAGTTAGTTCCCATGATTCTTACAGTAGTTACTAATGAAAAGCCAATAAAGTGTAGAATCTTAATCTAATCACTCATACAAGATATGCAAACACACATATATGAGCTAGGAGACATACATAAAAACATTTTTTGAGTGGTATGTTAAATAATAAAATCACTGTATGGTATTTGGATGGCTGATAACTCAATATGTTCCAGTCGTCACCGTGACTAGTGATTCAATGCCAGTCCAGAGGAATGCCGGAAAATTGGGCACAGGACAAGTAAGGTCACGACAACTGCATTTAAAAATCCATTTCTTTAAAAATTATTCAGTTGATAAATAGACAGCATAGGCCAATTATTAACAGCTTTCCCAAATCATAAGTCTGCTATGCTATTACATATTGATAATGTAAACAACCTTGTGTATTCGTTTACAGTAGCAGTTAAAATGTTGATGTAGTGCTAGTCATTTGTAATGCTTTGGTTATTGATTAGTTTTGCAAGAATTATTAAACTTTTTCAGTAATTCTCTGGGAAGCATTTTTTAGTTATTGATCAGTTAATAGCGAACTACCACTTTCATCTGTGCGCTATTACTTACTAATTCGTTAATCATATTTTATTTTTAGTTAATATAGTTACTAGATTGTTAATAAAAAAATTCAGTAGTTCTCTGGGAAGCATTACAAAAATAGTAGTTATTGATTAGTTAATAGTGAACTACCACTCTCATCTGTGCGCTATTACTTACTAGTTCGTTAATCAGAGTTTCTTGTTAGTTAATAATAGTTAATAGATTGTTAATAAAAAAATTCAGTAGTTCTCTGGGAAGCATTAAAAAAATAGTAGTTATTGATTAATTAATAGTGAACTACCACTTTCATCTGTGCGCTATTACTTACTAATTCGTTAATCAGAGTTTCTTGTTAGTTAATAGTAGTTACTAGATTGTTAATATTGTGTTACTCATTGGTTCTTGTGTAGTTATTCATTAACGAAGGAACCGTATTCTAAAGTGTTACCGAAAAATCCTATTGGGTTTTTGTCGAGGGAACCACCCAGAGAGCAACATATAGTGTCAGCCCAGATCTGGCCCGCATCTGGTACTTGTGGATTCCACATGTGGGCCGGATCTGGGCAGACACTATGTTGCTGTCTGGGCAGTGTGATGCTAACTTCCTAGTTTATTGAAATTTATTGAAAAGATTTCTGGTACAGGATATGCAATCCTCTATTCCTGACTCTAAAAAACACAAACAAATACATATATGCATATCATTTCACATTTTAACATTTTATAAATAACACATTCATTTCATAAATTGAAGTTTTCCTAACAATCCTAAATGAATTACATAAAATTCATTACATTAGTTACTGGCAAGCTTTATAATTATACATAACACCTTTTGACAGGCAAAATGCATCCAACCTGTTCTTAAAGGAATTAATAGAAGGGGAACACACAACTTCTTCTGGAAGTTCATTACATGATTTTTCCGCACGGAGTGTAAAAAAGTTCTTTCTCTTTTCAGACAGGCATGTTCTAGGGTAAAGTTTGAAAGAATTCCCTCTTGTCTCGTACCTATTGTTCCAAAACTGAAAGATAGGTTCAACTGTTACATCGTATATTCCCTGTACAAGTTTATATACCTAAATCACATCTCCTCTATATCTCCAAAATTTGAGAGTTGGTAAACGTTATTCCCTCAATCAATCTTCATACGACATATTTTTAATTCCTGGAATTAATGTAGTAGCTCTTCTCTGGACCCTTTCAATTTTTCAAGTCAAGATGTGATCTTACCAGGGATTTGTACAATGGTAAAAAAAAATATCCTTTCTTAAATTTTGAAAAGTTCTTCTTGTTATTGCAATCATAGATGTTGCTTTTTTAAAAACTTTTTCAGAAATATGTGAGTGGAATTCAAGTGAACCATCCACCACAACACCTACGTCCCTCTCCTCATGTACAGGATTAACCACTACATCCCCAACTGCATAATTGGCTACAATGTCTTTTTTTTTCCCCAATATGTAAATGTTTACACTTTTCAGGATTCATCTTTAATAGCCACTGGTCACACCATTTGCTCATGCTATACATAGATCTTCTTGAAGATGGGTTCGGTCTGTATCACTTGTTATTATTCTGAAAATTTTAGTGTCATCCGCAAAAAGGTAAACATCAGACTGTCTCATACAAATAGAACATGGCCCAAGACTGATCCCTGTGGGACCCCAGATGTCACCTAGTTGGCCAACAAATTTATGACACTCTGTTTTTGGCAATTAGTGACGTAAAAGTATACTCTGAAACACATTTCTTATTTATTTTCATGTGAAACAGTTTCAGCTTACATAGTTTCCAGATTTAGCGTCAGAGATGGTTCATGGCTAAGTTCAGCAAGACAACACAGATGCATTTCTGCAAGCTCAATAATTCAGACTCCTACTTTTCCAGGTCATAGAGACATTTACGGTTATTTGCACCACCAGTTTGGCAGGAGCCATTGGTTCAAAACCCCGCCAGTGAGAGGAATGTTTTACAGTGGGACATAAAGCGGGAGATGGGAGGATTTAGTTCCAAAATGGCTGCATGACAAAGAAAAACTAAACTCACTTGAAAAAAAAAAAAAACATTACACGCTCTTGTGATCTCCTCTTTTCAAATGCGTGTTAGGAGCGAAACGCTAAACTCATCAGAGGTGATGATATAGCTCATTTCGCAGAGGACCCAAGGCATTGTGCCTAGTTCCGGAGGGGCCTATAAATTCAGTCAGTCGCTATGGGAAAGGGCAGTGTCGCACGCTGTTAATTTAATAAAGGAATTGGGATCTAGATTCCTCCCACCCCGCATAAAAACATCTAGAATGTTCCTAATGGCTTATTATAGTAACATTTTGTTACATTTCCCATTTTTTCCATTTTAAGAATTACATATGTGGCTCCTAAGAAGCTGTTAAGGGTGGATTTATTTCTCTGGACTGAGAAAAAAAAAACATTTAATCATTTGCAGAGGCCTCTAAAATGTTATGCCTGAAGCAGTGTTAATAGTCTAAAACAAGCCTTTTGTATCAAATTGGTTTCGCGAGCCTTAAAGAGGCACATGCGTTCCCCTTATTAGGATGTGGCCTTGCGCTTTGTATGGATTATTCCCCTTCAGTTTAGTGCAGGTACATAGTGTTTCACTCAGCCTCTTTCTGAAGGGCTTAAGGGCAGCCATATTAGAAGAAAAAGAACAGAACAACAGACTTGCTCATCTTTCAGAAAATGTTCAGATGTCAGGGAAACCAAAGTGTCTTATTTCTAGGGGTGTGCCAAAAAATCGATTCACAGAAGAATCTAGATTCTCATTTGCAACGATTCAGAATCGATCTGAAATGTCCAAGAATCGATTTAATAAATAAATAAAATCAGCTGGCTGTTCGCCTCCATTTTTGTAACTATAGCCTACACGGGACGTCCGGACGTCATGCACGCAGCCGGTTTTTGAACGTGAGCGGCAAATCAAAGGAAGCAAATATGGATGCTTCTATGAAGCTTCTGATGCTTCTAAATATGATGCTTCTACATTCATTCTGCCGTGGCGGGCCGCCACACCTAAAATAATCCCGCCACGGCTGCAGCTTCTCAGTGAGGTCCGATATTAATGTGTATACCATTGTGTTATTGTTAAGCTAAAGGCATAAAAAACATTGTAAAGCACCATAAAGTGTTCGCACTATATTCCAAGACTTCTAAAGTCATTCAATAGCATAATGTGAGGTAAAAATGAATATTTAAGTCGTTAGTTAAAGTTAATAGAAACTCATCTCTCCTCAGTCATTCTCCATTCAGCATTCACACAGCGCGTCGCGTTATAGCGTTTTCTAAATCATAATCCTTTCTCCCGGGTGTCTGTTAGATTACAGCACTGGAGAGCGCTATGAATTGTTCTTCATGCGCACTACTGAAATTTAAAACTGTTAAAAGAAAATGCTCAATAAACTGTTGCATATATATAATACATTAAGCATAGATAGACAGATATAATCTCTTCGCTTTGTGCTTTGAACTTTTCAATCCGGAGCGCTGCGCGCTGTGACTTCGCGTTGCTTCAAGTGCATCATTCTGCGCACGGGATGCACATAATCGCTTTGCCGCTCTTATTCGAGCCTTTCATGTTATAATGTTATAATGCTTAGGGGAGGTTTAAACACCTGGGGTAAGGGGGCGTGGCCAATGGGAATATCACTCATGGGCCACGCCCCCTCCCCCTGGCGAAATGGGTCTGCCACCACAGCTGGAAAAAATCCTAGAGGAAACACTGGTCTCCGTTTGTCATTCTGTATAGCAAAGCAGATGAGAGTAGATCATGATCAGAAACCCGATTAGAAATCATTATGGATAAAATCGAATCGTTTTAAATCGAAAATCTTTTTGAATCGAAAATCGATTTTGAATCGAATCGTGGCCTCAAGAATCGGAATCGAATTGAATCGTGAGATGGTAAAAGATTCCCACCCCTACTTATTTCGCCATGCAGCACTTAGGGACACTGAATGAATTGAATGAAAATACAAATGTGCCTAAGACTTCTGCACAGTAGTGTATATGAAAATGAACAACGTTAATTTTCCTCAAAGCATGTGAATTGTACCATAGTCATATTAGCAGTATTTAATGTATATTTTCTTTTCTCTTTGACATTATTTCAATGAGATGAGCTGTGTGGTTCAAAGATGCATAAATTTAATCAAGAAGTCAACTCATTTGATGAGTAAATCTTTAGCTGCAATCTTATTCTGATTTGAAAGACTAATTACAGTCCTTGACATAGATGAGCATGGATGCATATATTGTTATCCTTTCATCATAAGGTGCATAAATGCGATCACTGTCAATAAAAGGTAATTGTTTTTGGTCACTGATGCAAAAATATAGCAGTGAATTGAAGGAGGAGCTGTTTCTGAGCTAGCCGTGGCCATGTGGGGAAACTGTTGTATTCCCAGATCGAGTGAAGAGATTTCTACATTATTTTAACATTGTTTTTGGGACAATAGGAGCCTTTAGCTACTATAAACCCATCCATTCCTGCTGCATCCTTGGCTGGGGGTCCCTCTGGAAAACTGTAGCCATTAGGAGGTGAAAAAAAGTCAAATAAAAAATACAGAAAGATTCTCCCAAACATGCTTAACATGCTCCCCCAACACTCCTATCAAAAGTCAACTTCTCAGTCTTTTTCAATCCAATGGAGATGAATAGAATATGCAGCTATATTTACATTGTTATATTAGCTGTGCAGAGCTGCTAGATTAATCTTTAAACGGTCGCGATCTCGATTCAAACACCCACACAATCTTATTTTATTGTGTTGTATTTTTTAAGCACAATTTAAACAACAGTCCATTGACCAAAGTTCAGAACCAATTTTACGAACCATATACGAAGACAATCACAACCATAAAAGACACAACAATAAAACCACAAATAACATAAAATAAATAAAAGCCCTTAGGTGCAATATACAGGCAGTTATGATATGCAGGGAGAAATACACCTGCATATCATCTGCGTAGAAGTGAAAAGAGATTCCATGCTTACGAAAAATGTACCCAAGCGGCAGCATTTACAAAAAAAAAAAAAATCGGGCCAAAAATGGAGCCCTGTGGAACCCCGCTAAACAACAAGACAGATTATTCAAATGACAACGATTCAACTTTGTCTATTAAACAAAAAAAAAATGATTTGTCATTGAATCGCTCTTTCAAGATATTTGTTCAAAAACACAGATTTATCTAGTATTGAAACATGGGAAGTCTTTGAGTGAGTCATTGAATGAATCATTTAAACCAATTTTCTTTTTTCTATAAATAAATAATAATAATTCAAATTTATTAAATATATTTTTATATTAAATAGACTGCAGCAATTAATATTTTGTCAGAGCCTCTAGTAATTGACATGTTATTATAACGTCTTTAGAATTGTGGAAGAATCATGATCTCTATTTTAATCCAAAAAAATGGTGATTCTCAAATTTTCCAGAATCATGCAGCTCTATAGGTATGTAATGCATTTTAATTGATCACAAATTTGTGTGATGATTACATTCATGTTGACAAAAAAAAAGTTTTGATGTCATGTTATATTCCTCTGAGAGTAATTAAAATAGCATATAGCCAATCAAGGTCCCAACATAATGCCAGTGGCTTTGTGTTGTTTGTTAATGATGCATATTTTATGTCATTAAAACCTTAGTTGTGTGTCTACTGTGAAAGTATTTCCCCAGTCGCTTTACATAGCACAATAAAAAACTAATTTCTTAAAGCAGACATGATGAATGTCATCGAAATCTTTGGGGACTGACATGTAAGTGGAGATGCGCGTGTGGAGATCAGGAACATCCCAGGGGCCGAATCCCCTACAGCCTGACGGGTTGAAAAGCCGGCAAGAAATAAAGACTACTGCCAGGCAAAGCGGTGCCCATGGGGAAAAAGCGTTTTATTAAAAAATAAGATAGGCTGGCGAAGAGCCACTATGAAGAACAGAACTGAAAAAAAAGTTGGGATTTCAGTGAGGAGCCAATTGCATATTATGGCATACATGCAAAATAAAACGCTTTTATCAACATAAACACATATTCTGGGTTTGTCAAAATAAAATTGGCACTTCAGTGTGAATTAAATAGTAAGGTGGTCAGTTTTGGGATAGTGGGTTATTACAACACATTCTCATCCTTTGGCGTCATATAGGTGACGCCATATGACATTTCGTCGAAATCTTACGCACATGGCATCCTTTAGCGTCAATATAACGCGCACTGTTATGGCTAGGTTTAGGTCTGGGGTAGGGTTACGGTTATGCCGCCTTGGGATCTGCGTCTCATATTGAAGCTAAAGGATGCCATGTGCGTCGGATTTAGACGAGCGTCACCTGTATGACGCCTTGGGTTCTGCGTCTCATATTGACGCTAAAGGATGCCATGTGCGTAAGATTTCGACGAAATGTCAAAAGCGTCACATGTATGACGCCTTGGGATGAGAACGGGCTGGTTATTATGGTGTCCGGGTCGAGCACCTACACCTCTGTCCATGCTTATATTTTTCTTAATATATAACTATTAATGGATTTTATACTGATCATTTTCAGGACGCAGGAGGTTTGTCTCGCACATCGGCAAGTGTCGGATTTTTTATCTAACTTTTGTTAGACAGTTTTGTGTTTGACAGGCACTAAGGGGCTTTTTCACAATGCTCCCCAAAGTGCAAGGCAATATTTATTTTGGAGATAAATTTGAATATGAATTAAATCATTCCCTTGATGTTTTGCTGAACAGCCAATCAAAACCCTTAAAGAGTAAGGGGATACTACAAAACTTTTAATGGGGTGTTCACAGTGTAATTGTGGGAGTCATACCCCTTGTAATTCGCACTTTTTCTGTTATCCATCATTTGCTTCCCACTTTCCCATATAGGATACAACTTGACATTAAATCCTATCACTGATTCTACAAAAGAAAAGTAGCTTGGATGAGGGCATTCTTGAATTCTAATTGATTTCATCATCCCCTCTCACTCCACACTCAGACAAGAGCATCCGCAGTCCCACAGCACTGCTATAATTTATGTGGAGAATATTAAACACTCAGCTCTATTGATCCCCACCGCTCTTTATGTGACGTCTTCCTGCTGGGAATAACGGCTGAGGCCTTGTTAGGCACTCGTGAGGAGAAAAAGAGATCCTGTCAAGAGCACTGATTTCTTCTCCCATAGAAACTTAAACATGGAGGCACAATCATTTTTGCTGTGTCAAAGGCTTTTTATGGCTTCATCTCTTGAATGTACCACAAGTCAAAATGGACAGTAAAGTTTTGTTTGGCTCTTTTTAAAATGCCATAGTTGTTAACACATCTTGGCCCTCTGGTCTTTTCACAGTTTGTATCACTCTGCTTGTGTTTGTCAGTGTAGTTGGTGCTAATAATTGTTCCGCTATTTTTTCTGAAGGTTACATTAGTTGCATCCCAAATGAAGCACTATATACTATCCACTTATACACGATGTACTTATGCACTATGTACTCAACCGTGTATTGTAGGAACTTCATAAGGTTATTTAGTCATTCAACATTGGAGTCTGATTGCCCCTCTTCCGCTACACCATTAAAGCTGTGACAGTGAAGTGTCCAATATTCCACACTTAATTTTTTCGGTTAATTAAGTCCCTCATCCGAGTATTTAAAGTGCATTTTGGAATTTTCAGTGTGAACACACTCACACTATTTATAATACAAAATGGCATGGAATAGTGCATAAGTCATTCACTCCAGTGATTTGTACAAAGTTCTTTCAGCAACTAAATAAGTGGCTTCATACTGTACTTACCTACTATATAGCAGGTGAAAAACAGTAGCCTATGAGAAAAGATTAGATGACCTACAACTTCTGCGAGATTCGGAAGTGTGCATCCAATGGGAATGTTACTAGTCCACGGGAGAGGATTTGTAATTGGCAGTGTAGTTACACAACTAACGCTGGTACAGTAGGTCACTTGACAATGACAACAAAAACATACACATTCTACATAGAATATACTTTTTAAAAGTTTGCAAAGTCATTACTTATTCAAAAGTACCACCTATTCGCACGCATTTTGGATGCAGTATTGAACCATTTACTCATCCGGTTTGTTCACTGATCTAGTAAGAAACAAATCAAAAGTGAGCAAATCAGTTAACTACCAACTCATCCATCCACTTTTAAAACATTTTAAAAGAGATTTGCGAGATATAAAGTCAGAAAAATTTTTTCTCGCATTTGCGAGTTTATAAATACATATATATATATATATATATATACAGTATACTGTGTGTATATATATATATATATATATATATATATTAAGTTAAATATTAACATTTACATTAAAAAAGGCAGAATTGTGAGAGAAAAGGTCTCAATTAACTTTTTTATTTTTTTATTCTGTGGCAGAAATAAGCTTCCATAGATTTTTTCAAAATACTGATTCGTTCAGAAACAAAACAAGCTACTTCATGAGCGAGTCGTCAAATCATTCTCTGACTAAAAAAAGATTCAGATTCATTCAAAAAGTGGAAAAAGTGTGGGTTCTGCACTGTCTCGAGATGGTTAGATTTTACTCCAGCTTTTTTAGATTTTTTTTGGCATAGAAAAAGACACGGTGACAGCAAATATCGTTTAAAATGTAAGTTAGTCAATATTAAATTAATCTGACACAAATTTTACACATTTGAATAAAATCAATATCGCCCTCGCAATGGTTAACTGATGCATCTTTGCGAATAGGGTTACATTCTGAAGTTGTCAATCTTACAAAACAGCACTTATATGAATGTGTATGCACTTATTTATCTAGGAGGAAGGTCAAGAGGGTGCGGTTTAGGTAAAAGAAGCTGTTAGATAACCAAAGACAAGAAGCACTCCATGTCCTTTTCTTATTAGTCCTACCTTTCATTCAGCGCAGTGGGATACAATTTCTGGCTCACAGAACTCAAACTTCCCTAAGGACACCCTGCTCTGCAAATTCGGTGCGGAAATGGGTACAGATTAGAGCATTATTAGTCAAGCCTTTAACTTCATCTTGTGAGCACACACATACATACGTACACATGCGCGTTTGCCCTTCAATAATCTCCACAGCTCAGTAGGAGTGAGAAGTGGCAGGTACCTGGCAGTACCATATTAATTATGTTTAGTGATACATCAACTATTCCAATTCAGTCCTGTCATGCTGCAATTATTCATTCGCTTTTCTCCCAGGACTGCAGTAGGAGAAATTAGACAAACAGCAACTCTTAAATATGCTTAGTTGACAGGTATCTCGAACACATTTCACTTTAGTGGAGATATATATATATATTTGTTTTACATTTCAGTTCCTCCCAGAGTAGCGTTTGAAAACTATATTTTAATAAGTCTCATCATTTCAGAGGCAAATTGAACACAGCTTGGCATTTTTTAATGGGTGTAAATGTAATATTTTTAGTCTAATTGAACTACTAATATTTTTTTTAATGAAAATATGAGCACGCTTACAGAATTCAACTCGTGCATTTCCACTAGGAACAAGAAGTTTTCAAACCCAGCAACTCTGTACAGGCTATTCTTTTCCAAGCCAATGTCGGACTGCTTCTGTAAATCCTGATGGATGGTCCTTTTGATCGCTTTCACCACTGAAGAGTCACCAGGATGTCTTGATGGAACTAGACAGGAAATGAAGCGGTGACAGCCGATGTGGGATTCGTCTGTTCAGACACTGGATTAAAAGCTTTGACCAACTCTTCAGCATTTGTGATGTCCATCTTGTTCAGTCTCCGGACAGTATCGCAATATCCCTTTTAAATTTGTCCACTGAAAGCTCCAATATCTTCTGACTTCTTTCAAATCAAGTCTGATGCTGCAATGTAGCAAGGTGGCTCTTGTGGGATTCGGAGAACATAAAAGAACACAAGGTATTACATTTAAATTCCCCCTGTGGTGAAAATCAAGTTTTTAATGTTGTTTGTCTATGTGGTGTTTTTAATATGCTTTGAGACAAACCATGTGTAAATTCATAAGTCAACACCATTGCTGAGTATTTTCTCCTTAAAACTGCAGTGAACCAAAGACAGTCTCAAAAACGCGTTTTGAAATCGCTGGTGTTTCTGACGTCACAAACTACCTTGTAACCAATCATGTCAACATGTGATTGTCAACAAGTGGATCTCTGAGCTGGGGGCTGTTTCATAAACCAAGATTAGAGTATAAGCCAGGCTTATTTCGGTTAGTCAGGCTTATTTTTGGTAGATTCGGTTTCATAAATCAAACTTAAAAAAGTTCAAACTCAGTTACCCTGGCAACTTATGCTGGGAAACTAGCCTGGTCCAGGGCAGGCTAACTGTCAGGCTAAGCCTCAGTTGTTACACAGATCCTCAACACTGACCGACAAGAACACAATGATATTACCACTGACAGTCTCTAATACCATTATTGGACTTTATAAATACACAGTATACAGAAAATCAACTTAAATAAGGCTACAATATAGACAATATAGACACATATATAAGGCGTTTTAAAGTTGTCCGTTTAGGACATGTCATTTTTGTAATAAAGACATTTTAATTAAGGAATGCCTCGGTTATCAGAGAATTCTTTCTCTACACTGTCTCTTATATATTTATATATATATATATATATATATATATATATATATATATATATATATATATATATATATATATATATATATTATGTACTTTATTATGTCTTTCAATTCAAACACATTTAACACAATTAAACAAATGGACAGGTCCTTTAAAGACATCATATTTTCCCCCAATAAATATTCCTTATTTTTCCTTCTACTTTTTTTCTTTTGTGATAATACCAACACATACATGTAAATAAAACAATAAATAAATATTAATAAAAATATAACATTCACATATATCAAACTCTTATAATGAATGACACATAATTCCTAATAGTTATTCAAGTAATATTATTTAAATATCAAATATTCAATATTAAATAAGTAAATAAATAAAATAACAAATAACTAGAAATAAAAGGGAAGGTTACATAAAAATGTAGTTAATGTAGGCCAATATATATTCCTTTATTTTGTGGAATATTCTTTGATTTTAGAGTTGCACATATCTTTTCAAAATGTATACATTTGTTCTTAATCTAATATTATCCTCTCCATAATGTACTTTCAAGGGGTTATCATCCATCCAACCAAACCCTGCTTAGCTTTCAGAAACGGTCACAAACTTGATGGCGAAGCAAACACTGATTTCCATTAGAAATAATGGAAATAATCGCTTTATTTTATGGAATATTCTTTGATTTTTAGAGTTGCACATATCTTTTCAAAATGTATACATTTGTTCTTAATCTAATATTATCCTCTCCATAATGTACTTTAGAAACTAAATCTAACCACTCATTTAAAACTGGGGATTCTTGCTTTCTCAAAAAAATTATTGCATTAAAAGCTGTAATTATCAGCTTTCTAAATAAGTATATATCATCTTTATAAAGTAGCATAGGTCCTTTACCCAAAACTATATTTTGTATCTATCTTTATATATTTAGTTTCTTTAAAAAAATCTTTCCTGAATTAGGCTACTTCTGTTCAATTTCTTTTTTTTTTTTATTAGAAGTATAAAATAAATGAGTGTAATGAGCTAGAAGTTCACTGCAACTTATCCAACATCCTAAAGAGAAATTATTATAATTAGAAGATATTTCTAGAGTTATAAAATATCGCATATTAATTTTCCAAGCAAAATGTATATTTTAGTCAGAATTATTGCGCTCCTATTTGGCGCGCATGCGCGCAGCATCGCTCGTTTAATATGAAGATTAGCAGCAAAATGGATACATTTGCACGACTTTCCAACATTTACAGATGGAGAATATAACTGTAAAATGTCATTTTTGCACTGAGGGGGGAAAAAAACATGTCACAAACGCATAAAACAGCACAAAATATACGCTGTTTGATGGTGGATCGATTTGATCCACGATCGACCTCTAGGGCTGCTTCAGAAACGCGTGCACACGCAATTATCTAGACTAGATAAACCTGGATCAAATTAGTGAGATTGCGTGAACTTCAATTACCTTTTATGGAACCACTTTAGCCCCAACTTATTTGTTAGGCTCATTCAAGTCCGGTTTTGGAGTTTAATCCCCGCTTTTCTAAGCTTCATTTATGGAACAGCCCCCTGGTGTGAGTGAGTGGAGGCGGGGCTAATTTACATATTCATAGAACCACGTATACTAAAGGACAAGGGTCTAGAGTTACATTCAAGCTATTTTAAAGCATGATGGGGTTTTTTTTCAAGGAAATAACATTTAAATGTCATTGTGGTGATCAAATGTGAGTTATAATGGTTAAAATGATTGACTAAAGGGGAACTTTAAATAATTGCTAACCGAATGTGTTTATAAAAGCAATTAAGAAGCATGTTTATCGTACCTCAAAACCTTGTTTTAAACTACACTATTTAGCCAGAGCTGAAGTTTCTTGCTTCAATATTTCTCACCGCTAGCACTAGAAAACACAAATGTCTTATGCTTCAAGAAGTAAACACAAGGTTGCTTGTT
The DNA here is from genome assembly GCF_029890125.1 of Rhinichthys klamathensis goyatoka. Classification (NCBI taxonomy): domain Eukaryota; kingdom Metazoa; phylum Chordata; class Actinopteri; order Cypriniformes; family Leuciscidae; genus Rhinichthys; species Rhinichthys klamathensis. The sequence continues at coordinate 231,182 of NW_026607230.1, read as the reverse complement.
CCCGATTGCCCGAGAGAGAGTATTTCACGGCCTTGTACGAAATATCACTTACGTTTCCATGGAATCCATTTCTACGGTTCGTTCAGTATGATGTCTGAAATTTCTTTCCACGCCTGGTCTGGTTTTTGCTGCTAATCTAATGGCAGATTTGTCGCTGACCTTGCTAACAATCTCTAAGGTGTTGTAAGTTTACAAACTGTTATGTGAACACGATTTGTGGGGTTTGCACTGCCGGTCTGTACACCATGTAATACTTTTCTACAACGTAGTTTCAGAGGAAGCCTTGCTGCTTGGATTCATGGTTCAACAGAGAGTAGAACGTACAGACTGATGGTGCCAAAAGATGAGGATTAGGAAGCTATGATTTATAAAGGCCATCTGGGAATGTAGGCAACAGGGTCAAAACGTGACTCAAGAAACGCTTAGAGACTTATAGTCAGTACAAGTTAAGTCGACATGAAACCGAAGTCATAATAGTCTTTTCTTCCCTATTGTGACGTATGTGTATGAGTTAAACGGCTTCTTAAAAAGTGGAAAAATAAAGTAGGGCGGGACTTGAATTGTTCGTAGGGAATTGATTGGATGGTTGTGGTTTGCCATTGGTGTGACCTCATGTTGTCCCGAATCAATGTAAGTGCTTTCTATAAAATCATAAGCTTCATATTTTTGTTTTTAAATCCCCCAAAAATTGGCCCCTCGCTGTGACCTCGATTTTTGCTCTTTTAAAAAAAAATCGAATTGGCGACGAGACGAAAATAGCCTTTTGTAGTAAACAACATTATGCCACAAAATCTGTCGGGTAAGTTTAACTTGTATTGAACCCAGAATATTCTTGTAACACACCTCAAGGGGTTATCATCCATCCAACCAAACCCTGCTTAGCTTTCAGAAACGGTCACAAACTTGATGGCGAAGCAAACACTGATTTCCATTAGAAATACCAAGATCAAGACAATAGCTATAAATGCTTTACTGATTAGAATTGAAATTACATGACTATAGTTACATTGACTTTGACTTCTACATTGACATTGACTGAGTTTCGCTGAACTTGACGAGTAACTTAAAGCAGCTTCGCTTTATTTGTCTCTAATTAATCAGCATCAATGAGCATGAGTGTAATACTGTGCGACTTGTTGACGTGCCATAAAACGTTTATGGTTCGGGAGTTTTAAAGGATACAGTGTTTATGCTTTCATAAAAGCTCTTCGGAAATCAAAATGACAACAGAGAAATACTTGGTTTGTCAAGGGCTGCTGGTGTGCATTAAAAGATGAAAAAGGCAAGTTTTTTGGGGCTTACTTAGCAGGGAATGCTCACTCGTGTAGCCTGACATGAATAATTCTCTCTGAAGGGGGGTGAGCGTTTTCTCGTATCTCCGCAGATACACGGCTTTAACAACTTCCCGTGTAACGTCAATGCATTTCGCTTTGCAGCGTTTTTGTGCTCGCAATAACAACCAACAGTTTGCTTATTTATTCACTTTCAAGAAATAAACAAATAATGAATCAAGCCCGCTGCGTCTAAAAGGATATCTCTTATGAAAGCATAACATGGAAAAAAAAAAACTTGGCTAAGCACAGATAGAGTTATCCCGAGCCGTAATTGGCACAGACTCGGTAAACAATAACAGATATAATTAGATGTGGCATAGGGCAATTGCTCACGGCCTCAAAATCTTGACGCATAATCTCCTGTTTGTCCAATTTAATTGTTTCGTTTAATTGATGCATTGTAAATTCTTAATTATTTCATTGCAGATTCTAAGGTAATTTATGAATTTGAACAAATTAACTCATAAGACAACCTTTACCGGACGCTGATAGCAGGACCTCCGTTTAATTGAGACACTGTAGGGCCGCTTGCTTCCTCTCCAACTGTTATTGTTTTTCTCCTGTTTTTGTTTTGGATTCTCAGGGGTCAGCCGTATTTTGTCCAGGTCACTGATTGCATGAGGTTTGGAGTGAGTCCTATCGATTGAAGCCTCTGCCACTTTAGAGTGTTTTAACCACAAGCTCTCAAACCAACCGCGGTCCGCAAAGGCCAAAGCCTCTGTCCCTGTGCAGATAAAAAGCAAGTGAACATGAAAAAAGGCCCGTATGCTATCTAAAGCCAATATATTTATATATATACTTTTTTCCATGAGGAAGTGAAGCCTCATCATAAAGATAGGCAGTGTCATTTTGGAGAGAGAAAACTTTCAATCTTTCAAGGGCTGTGGTGTGATTTCTTTTCAAGGTGGAAAGTGCCGCTTTTTCCCCCACAGACTATTCAATTATTGCCTGAAAGGTCTCCAGGAGACTGCCGAGACAGTGCAAATATTTATTCATTTACGGTTACGTTCAATTCTGATTTATTTATTTATTCACTGATTTATTTGTTTGTTTTGTGCTCCACCTCACAAGAGCAAACTATTTTATATGCCATTGTTTTAAAGGTAACTTAGACATTTTACAATGGGTAAACATTGTATATGTGACTGTATTATAAGTCACGATGTATATACAAATAGATTTTAGGGAAAAGCACTGTGATTTTAACACACACAAACATTCAAGGTCATGCTTAACAGTTGTTTTACCATGTTTAAAAAAGTGTACAACATAGAGCAAGTGCATATCACTGTAATGCGCAGCCTCTAGTGGCATATTGCTTTTATGAAATGGCTATATAATAAAAAAAATGCTAATGTTCAAGAAATACTGTGAGGTGAGCTACGAGGTGGTTAATCGATAGTACTTGCTTCTGTTTAATCCATGAACCCGCATTATTTAACTTGGTATAAAAAATGATCATGTTGAATAGTGTAATGTGGGGAAAAACTACATTACCCATGATGCTGTAGAAAATTACACCAATCAGAGTCTAAATAAGCAAATTGTGCCAAAAGATCTCTTTCGCTCTGCCCACTTCCATTAAGCACCACAAATGAAACAAGCCGGTCTTCCTACCATATACTGTACAGTATGTAGGCTATATTTAGATGGCACATTCAGCCGCTCCACACACTTTTGTGCTCCCACAATCTTGGAACAGTGTAAGAATCAATGATGCCACAATATTGCGCAGATTCTGGTTGTGAAACCACTGAAGAAATGGGATAACCTTTCACAGGTGAGATTGTGTTGGTTTGTGTTATTATATCACAATTTTTTTTTTACTATGTTACTATATGAGGTTTCCGCCCGACAGCGACGATATTCTGATGTAAATTCCAATTCCAAAGTTCCAATAAGATTTAAGTCGGAACAGAAATTATTTCCCACATTGCTTTTGCTTATTAGCTGATGAACATTAGTATCAATTTACAATTTAGTCTTGGCCATATTGCAAAAGACCATTTATACTATCGCCCCCTCGAATGATTAAATACAAGCATTTTAAAGATGGACACACTCATACACACGCACATGCAGGCATGATCCCGATCCGAGGGGAAGATCTGACCTCAACAGTCTAAGACCTGACACTGGGGGATCAAGCCCGTGTTCGGCATTATCTTCTTCCTCTATTTATAGTTTACACAATTAACCAGAGGAGACCTTCATTAGCCCGTGTTCAATCTGCAAGACCTGCCCTGGCTGGCTGAACAGGTGTTCCTTAATAATCGCGCCCCTGTCTGCCAGATAAACCAGCGCTGAGAGTTTCCTTCTCTGTTTCAATCTGTTCTAACTCTTTATGCTGCGTTGCATCATGGCATTAAAGAAACTTAACAGATGTACCGGAAACCGAGTTTGTCAAGATTGTCATGCAGCAGCATGTTAGTCAGTTTGCTAGGTTTTTAAACAAAATTAAATTAAAGACTCTCAGGTAACGCAACACTGCCCGGGAAAGAAAAGCTTTAGGAAATCACTGATTTACCTTATATTTTTGGATTTAAAAATAAAATAAGAATAAATTTGGCAATGTTGTAGGAACCTCATTATCAACTTGGTTGTAAAGGTCATCATCAAACGGTTTTTGTCAAGTACATTTTTCAGAAAGTAAATTTGACCAATAACATAAAATAGTATTAATCCTGAGTAAGAGAGGCTCAGATATGAGGCTGCAGTCTTGTCTTTCTTTTCCTTCATAATAATTTGTCAACCTGATGATCTCCAGTCAGACCTGTTCCACATATTTGAATGTGTTTTAGTACAGAGGGCGAATGGAAAGTGACGATTAAATGTAAAATCAACCTTTTTTTTTGTCCTTTACTCTCTCAAATAATATTGGAACAACAATAAATGCTATTTTTAGTATGAAAAAAAAACAAATATTAAAGGAGCTGTATGTAAGAAATGTATTTCAATTAATCATAAAATGGCCCTGATATGTCACTAGACATTAAGAAATCATGTTCATTTCAAATACTTATATCACTGACAACAGTAGTCTGGCCAGGATGTTGTCATTTAAAAAGTGCAGTTGCAGCCCTCAACTGATGTTGATGTTGTCATGTTGTGTTTTGGTCTGATGCGCCACCCTCCACCTATCTACCAATCACGAAGTCAGTAGCGTTGCGGCATCCGGGTTGCCAGCTCTGCTCTAGTTACCACAGCTGCAGCTCGTCACGTTCCTGCTGGATCCTGCAGCCGATCTGGCAACCTCGAGTCAGGGGGGAGGGGGAGGGGATACACCACTCTACAGTAATTTGAAAGTGATTGCAGTACCAGTTTTGGACACAATCTTACACACAGCTCCTTTAAATCAAAGAATGTGGTTAAAACATTAGTCTCTATAATGTAAAATAACCTGTGTAGAATAATATACTGTACATTAATTAAATAAACAATTATATATCTAAACAAATATATACATAGGCCTATATAGATAATATAATTATATACAATTTATGTAAATACTTGTGTGTGTGTGTGCGCAGAGCCGTCGCAAGGGCTGTGCGAACTGTGCAACCGCACAGGGCCTTGTGCCACTAGTGGGCCTCGTAATCCTGCTGTTTTTTTTTCTCCCCCCAACAAATTAAGGGGGTTTTTCATAGGGCTGTAATCTCCCAGTCGATTAGTCGATTTATTGGTCGATACGTTCTGAATTTTTTTATTTTTTGACGTGTTAATTAGGGGTGTGACGAGATCTCGTGCCACGAGATCTCGCGAGACTAAATATGACGAGATTTCTCGTCGAGTGAAAAAGCTGTCTCGCGATATCCCCATTAATATTCCACCGCTACACTCACATTCGCCTAAACCAGTGTTTCTCAACCTCTCCTGCAGGGACCCCCTGACAGGCCATGTTTTTGTTTTAACTCTGAAATGGCACACCTGATTCAAGTAATTAAAGGCTTAATGAGTAATTAGAGTAGGAATAGTTCAATTAATCAATTAGTCAACTACTCATTAAGCCTTTAATGACTTGAATCAGGTGTGCCATTTCAGGGTTAAAACAGAAACATGGCCTGTCAGGGGGTCCCTGCAGGAGAGGTTGAGAAACACTGGCCTAAACTATCGTTTTGTTGTTTTTATAAAAAAATAAAAACCATTATAAACTAATGCAAAAGTCTGCTCTGCTCATCCAGCGCGAGTTGCCGTTGCAATCAGTGCAGCACGAATCACAGTTCACTGATCGCGTGACGATGGCGGAGGATTCGTTGCGCAACAGACTAAACGTCTGGTAAATGTCTTATCTTGTAGAATGCGCGCTCAGCACCGCTGCTCCCTATACGCGCGGTCACGAATTTGTAAGTGAAAGTAAAACACAAGCTCCCTGATGTGCATTGCGCACAAATTAGGCTGCATACATAAAATAATCCGTCTCCTAATACCCATCTCTGGACTGTTTATTTGCGGCTCTGGTCTCTGTTGGCACTGCGAATATTGAGAGAGCACTGTAACGTACAAAGGACAACAGACAAGGGAGGCAAGACAGACAAGACTCCGTTTCTGAACTTATAATCGGAACGCAAGAACAACTGTAGAGACAAACAGCCTCGTTTCTCTCGGCCTTTTCCCAACTCACCGCATTAACCCTATAACTGCCGGTGCAAAATAAAACCGCAATTTCACAACAATTATAAAGAGTCTGTGTGCTAACTTTGATTGTGGTTGCACTCGCACTTATTGTTTGCACTTAATAAGACTAAGAGAAAACAGTTATTTATTTTTGTTATTTATACGGTTTTTATTTCTCTGTTAAATGTGTGTTAAAAGGAGTTCAGTTAGGAGGTCACACACAGCCTCAATCAGAAGTTCTGAAAGCTCTTAAATGTACAGTAAGGTCTGAAGAGACTAATGTGAAATTATACAGGAGAAAAGCCAGTCAATAAAAACCTTTTACAGTGCTTGAATATTGTTTTCTTTCAATGCATTTGATAATTCATACTCATAAAGTAGACCTGAAATGACATGCATTAGAAGATTATTAGTTAAAACATTGAAAAATGCACCTGCATACTATTTTTCCAGCCATGAATTTTGTCATTGAGGATTTCTGAAAAATTGTGCAAAAATCTCGTCTCGTCTCGTTCTCGTGAACCCAATCTCGTGTCTAGTCTCGTCTCGTGAGATAAGCGTCTCGTCACACCCCTAGTGTTAATGTCATCAGGTGGAAAGCACTAATTGCTAATGGGGGTGTTTTCAGAGCACCCCTGTTATCCCGAGCCAAAACCCTTGTTTTCACTTTTTTGGTTTAGCCCAACCCACTGGAGACAGATTGAAGAAAGTACTAGGAAGGCATTGGTATGGAGGTTTGCTGAATATTAATTTAATTGCGAGCGTTTAATTTACTGTCAGTCCTCCTTTACCATGTCAAAGACATCGACAGTGTGGCAGCATTTTACGAAAATAGATAACGGACAAAAAGTCGAATGCAAAGTTTGCAAGCAACAGTTTGCATATCACAGCTCGACTACAAACATGGCATATCACCTAAAAACGGTGAGCTAACTTGTCTGCGTTAGGTTGCCCCATCTGTTTATGAATGAACATATAAGAATTGGCATTGAAATATGCCAATTAGTAATAATCATGTTTATAACTGCAGGCGCACCCGCACGCAACGACAGTATTGCGTAATTGTGCTGTATTTGGACATGCACGAGGACATCCACAGAGTGGCTGAAATGATAGTGTCTGTCAGTTATTATAACATTATGACAAAAACAATTGTCTAAAGTATGTTGCATATTCCTCAACAGTTCTTGTGCTGATATCACTAGTTGACATAGTACTATTTTCGGAAATCATAGGCTTTATTGCGCAGGTGCACGTGATGCAACGCCGTCAGAGCCGACAGAGTGTGTAATTTCAGTACCAAATAATTAGGTCAAAAATGATTTAATATACTGCAAATAGCCAACGCATTCTCACCCCAAGGCGTCACTAAAATGACAATTTTGACCATGCTTCAATATTCGACGCTTTAGACACCCTTTAGCGTCAGTTACATGACGCGATCCTAGGGCGTCATCTTACTGACGCTTTACCTAAGCGTCAGTTAGATGACGCGGGTAGGTTTAGGTCTGGGGTAGGAAGCGTCAGTTACATGACGCTAAAGGTAAAGCGTCAGTAAGATGACGCCCTAGGATCGCGTCATGTAACTGACGCTAAAGGGTGCCTAAAGCGTCGAATATTGAAGCATGGTCAAAATAATTCCCAAGGCGTCAGTTTGATGACGCCTTGGGATGAGAATGGGCTGAAATAGCCTATTAGTTTTTTATGTTTATTTATAATTCATTTAAGTGGACAAGGCTAACAAGTAGGCTGCGCAGCTAATTATTCTAACGTTCAGAGCCTGAGAGGGGCCTCGCATTTCAAGTTCGCACAGGGCCTCGGACCCCACCTGCGACGGCACTGTGTGTGCATAGCTATAGTGTTGGGGAAAGCTACATTTAAAAGTTATTTAGGCATTTTAGGTAACTTGCAATGTATTCAATTCAAGATGTTTTTTTTTCTCATTCTTTAGATTAACATGCACCAATGAGTAATTCACAAGAAGATAAAGAATGTCTATGAAAGTAAATAGGGTCACTTTTCATTTCATGTTGACTTTAAGTCCAAATTCATTTCTATTTCATTGCACTAGAGCTCAGCTCTGATACTGATCTATTTTTCATCATACATCTATGATGACTAATACTTCTAAAGTCTTGGTCACCACTTGCCCCAAAGGAATCTATTTCATTTCTAGTCAAAACACCAACTACACTTCTCTTAAGATGGAAATTGTGCTGTTTACAGTAGTGATATCTAAAGCATAACCATGCATGATAATCTGAACTATTACTATAGGGAAACAACACAAACTATGTTAACATCGTCCCTCTGGCTTATAATACACAAGGCCTGGACAGAGAGATGTGATGTTAATGGGTGTGAAAGCGACAGGCTTCAGCGCACCAGTGTGTGAATCTCCCTACAGTCCCAGAAATGCAGAATCATCACTTTCCCGAGAGTTCTGTGATCTGATATGAGGAACCGCGAGGTTGCATTAGCCCATACGGCAGTGCTGAGGAAGCTCTCTGTTTATCACATTATGTAATTGTAGGAAATCTGTTAGCACAATAACTTTAAAACCTTCACATTACGGTGACATTCGACATGGCTGCTACCAAGATGCTCCTGAAAACAACCTAAAATCTCGTAAAATACAATGACCATATTTTTTAAATGAAAAAACAAAACAATAATCTCAGTCTAAAAAAAATGGACAATCAAACAGACATGTTTTATACATTTGACTATGGAAATCTAAAGACAAAAATGGCCTTAGACTCTTAATATATAGTCAATATATTTTGGGGAAAATATATACTGTATGCTACCGTTGAAAAGGTGGGGTTGTGTATAAACAATTTTTTTTTAACAGTGATTTAGTTAAAGAAAATAAAATTAAATATTTTGCTTGTCTTGCCTTGCTTTAGAAATGGTCCAAATGATGTTATTTATCTCTCATTAAAATTAGTTAATATTTGTTCATCTTGTTCCCTCTACATACAAACAAACCCAAGTTCAAAGACATTGCAGATTTGACCTGAGAAAGATTTGAGCACAACCTACAATAACAGTAGAGTTATTGGATCTGATCATGGTAAAAGTGTTAAAAACACGCTGTTCGTTCATCAAAGGGCAATGAGGGTCGGAGAGGGCTGGGAAAGAACTGCAAACAGAGCAGGATGGAGTGAACAACATTGAAAATTTTAATCAGTTCCAATTAGGAGACGTGAGGCGCCCATGTCTCAGACCTTTGAGGAAGAGAGATACTCTCAGCAAAATATCATGTTTTGATGTCATTACTTTAAAAGTCAGATCTCAAAGGCATCAGCGAGGGAAGTTTATGAAGTAGCCTGGAGGCGTTCTTTAATCTGACCCCCCTGGGTATCTCCAATTGCATGGAAAAACAATTATTTTCATCCCTTCCTGCCGGGAGTGTGGATTTACTTTAATTATAAGCTGTATAGTTGATTATTTCTTGCTAGTGTTTTAACTGATTTGTTTGAAAGCTGTGTGCAAAGAAAAGCCAATAGACATTGCTAATATTTAATTTTCATTTGCAGCATGTATTGAATAATGGTTGGTTTTAGATTAACGTCAACTTTTAAGGAGCTGCTTATAAATCATATTCTGTGTTATTACTCACTCTGTGTTTTGCCACTCCTCTCAACTTCTTGGCCGTACAAAGATATGCAACATTTCTTTGTAACAAATGATCAATGAACTCATAGGAAAACCACTTTAATATTACAATAGTTTCTCCTAGATCGAATGGACAACAAATTGACACGTCAGATTAGAAAATAACTCCGGAAACCACCAAAAGAATGGAAAGAAAATGTTCATATGTAAATCAAAACCCCAAAATTAAAATTCTGCAGTTTCAAACCCATGATGTGGATCAGAAAATTATGTATGTGTTGTTGTTTTTTTGGTCCATACAAGATTGTTCACATTTAGTACATTTTGTTTTGGACCCTATTGACTTTCACTGGAGGGACAAATACAATTCAAATGTTCTTTAAGTTACAAGTGGTTAAATGATGACAGCATTTTCATGGGCGAACTTTATCTAAGATACATAAAGCAACATTTGAGCAATAACTGATCTTCTGGAAAACCACAGCATGTTTTGGAGAAAGTAAAGAAATGACTCCACCATCCCCAAAATGTACCAATGACAGACTCAATCAGCCAAAAGGCCGGGTTTGGAAATAGAGCTGTCATCATTTGACAGGGATATGGTTATGTGGAGACACTAATAAGACAAGTGTGCATTTCACAGATGGACACACACACATACATACACACACAAGCTACAGATGGTCTCAGGAACACACGTTGCCCTAGAAAGGACAAATCTTCTCCCCTGGAAGAAGATTTTATTAAAAAGGCCAGTGTGACAGACTGATGCTTTACCTTACTTAAAGGAATAGTTTCTGTCATTATTTACTCATTTGCATGTTGTTCTAAACCTTTATGACTTTCTTCTGTGAAACACAAAACATCATTTATTTAAGAATATCTGGCTTGTTTTTATAATGCAAGTGAATGACAACAACCACCATGGATGAATCATAAAGGTGGTCAATATAAATAGTCTAAATCTTTTGAATTCAAACTGAAATTGAAGACATTAACCCTCTTAGTGCGTTCATGAAAGAAGTAGCATTGTCTGACTCGTTCAAGAATCGTCTTTGAATGAGTAAATTGTTCCAGTTCACAAAAAAATGGTCTATATGATTCAGTCTGTTCCTCATACAAAAAGCTATGGCTTCAGAAGAGTTTGAATCACATGACATGAATCAATCACTTTCGTAATAGTTTCATTGATTTAGTTTGTGTTTTTATTGCATGCTTTATGCTGCTTTAAAGCTTCAAAGTTTTCCACAAAAATTTGAATTTGGGTGAATCAAAAAATGACAGCATTTTCATGTTTGGGTGAACCATTTCTTTGAGCCATCTATTATTTTTGCTTTATTTATTTAAATGCCAGCAAAAACTTGATTGTGGGCATTTCACAAGGATTGTTGTGAATTTTTAAAACATCACTACCAAACAAAGAATGGACAAAGAAAATAGATGTTTGTGTTATTTCTTGGCAATACTACAAAAAATATTGTTATATATATATATATATATATATATATATATATATATATATATATATATATATATATATATATATATATATATTAGGGCTGTCAAACGATTAATCGCGATTAATCGCATCCAAAATAAAAGTTTGTGTTTACATAATATATGTGTGTGTACTGTGTATAATTATTTTTAATACATAAATACCCACACATGCATGTGTATTTAAGAAATATTTGCATGTATATACTGTAAATAGACTGAATGTAGCCTATATATAATGTATATTTTATATAAATATAAACATTTTATATATAAATAACATATTTTTCTTAAATATATACATGTGTGCATTTATATGCAAAATAATTATACACAGCACACACACATATATTATGTAAACACAAACTTTTATTTTGGATGCGATTAATCGTGATTAATCGTTTGACAGCCCTAATATATATATATATATATATATATATATATATATATATATATATATATATATATAATCCATATGCTTTAATATGGAGTTGGCCCACCCTTTGCAGCTATAACAGCTTCAACTCTTCTGGGAAGGCACGAGGTTTAGCAGTGCGTTTATGGTCATTTTTGACCATTCTAAGCACATTTGTGAGGTCAGGCACTGATGTCGGACGAGAAGGCCTGGCTCGAAGTCTCCGCTCTAATTCACCCCGAAGGTGTCCTTTCGGGTTGAGGTCAGGACTCTGTGCAGGTCAGTCAAGTTCCTCCACACCAAACTTGCTCATCCATGTCTTTATGGACCTTGCTTTGTTCACTGGTGCGCAGTCATTTTGGAACAGGAAGGGACCATCCCTAAACTGTCCCCACAAAGTTGGGAGCATGAAATTGTCCAAAATGTATTGGTATGCTGAAGCATTAAGAGTTCCTTTCACTGGAACTAAGGGGCCAAGCCCAACCCCTGAAGAACAACCCCACACCATAATCCCCCCTCCATCAAACTTTACACTTGGCACAATGCAGTCAGGCAAGTACCGTTCTCCTGCAACTGCCAAACCCAGACTTGTCCATCGGATTGCCAGTCTGAGAAGAGTCTGCTCTAGAGTCCAGTGGCTGCGTGCTTTACACCACTGCATCCGACACTTTGCATTGCAGTTGGTGATGTAATGTTGTATTTTATACAACTGTGGCCATAGAAGTGATTGGAACACCTGAATTCAATAATTTAGAGGGGTGTCCCAATTCGTTTGGCAATATTGCGTGTATATATATATATATATATATATATATCGAACCCGCTATTTGCAACACCTAAGGGCCAAAAATATCACAATATGAGATATTACATCTGACGACTTCCTGTCTGCGATCTAGGACAGACACAGAGGAGCAGGAGTTTACCTCCAAATTCATTTTCATAACAATGTCAGTTATTATGCTGTCAATCACAGTGGTGTCATGGGTTTTGTGATACACTGAGCTGTGCAGCGCACTGAACATCATAACTCACAGAGAAGGCTGTCACATCCCTAATTGCATTAAGACGGGATGAGCACTTCTACTAACAACATAATCAAGACAACTGTCTCCCTGGTCCTCTGAGGACCACCGGGGGAAGAGGAGATCATCAGCTCTGTCTTGGGGTGAAACTGTTAAACCTCGTCTGAGAGCAAGACATGGTTTAACAGCACTAGAAATGCCTAGTTTGCCATCGTCAATGCTTGTTGCCCATTTTATTACAAATAAAATGGATTCGCGAGGGCATGAGTTGAAAACTGTGCATTTGAAAGAACTAAAACTTCAGGCAAAGAATAAATCGCAAATGAAAAAGCTTATTCATATCTCGCTTGCTTTTGACAGCAATACGATTAAATACAGATGAAAATGGAACCCTTTTCCTCAGATTGTTCTCCTGAGATGCAATTAACCTCACAAATGTCTCCTCTAGAGTTTCATAAGATCTCAAAAACATCTCCAAATGTTTCGGATTTGTCAAAAGTCAGCAATAAAACACATTTTACATCAAATTCTTCCAAAACTAATCGATGTATCACATGGTTTGACATCAATAATGTTGTCAAACCATTTAAATGTGAGATCAGTGACAAAGGGGGGAAAAGACAAAATATTTAATTTTATACAATAATATAAATACATTTCTAAGACATGTGAACCCAGATTTTATGTCAAAAATGTTATATTTAAACAGATGAATGAGATTTGAAATCTGTGTCAAAGGGAAAAAAGAAGAATTATATATAACATTTTTTATAAAATATTTAATTTTATATACATATATAAAATAAATAAAGAAATATCTGAGACACTATACGGTTTGAAATCAGTAATGTCCTATTTAAACCCAGTGAGATTTGAAATCTGCATCAGAGGGACAATAAGTAGTACATAAAATTTAAAAAAAAAAAAAAAATATCAATTATTTTAAATAAATAAATATTTTCAGCTACTTTGGGTTGGCCTGAACATTTGGAAGTTGATTTTGCAGTGTGTTTTGGCAGGTAAGGCTCAAGAGATTCACTTCTCTCTGATGTCTGAACACAAGTCTCGCTTTTGAAGCCGTTAAAAGTGCATTTTTGAGATTATATGAATTAGTGCCTGAGGCTAATCTGCAGAATATTAGAAGCTTCATGAAACCTGAAGACCAAACGAATGCAGAGTTTGCCGAGTTTTATTCCCACTTGGTCATTTGTGCCCCAATCACCACAGGAAGCAACTCATCACACAAGTTCAGCAGTCACACTTTCAGAGGGAAGCCATGTAATGATGGAGACATCCGTCCCATTTCAGCTGCCACATATTGGGAAGTTACTTGCCCTGTACCTCAAACAAAGACCTTGGGTTAAATTAATTCCAAGGAAATGCATTGATCAAATGTATTACTTGAATGCAAAATTGTTTTGGATAAAACGGTCCAAGCAGAAAGCATTACAGATAGGCAGCACATGGTCGTTACATGAACTGTCTGTTGAAATGAGCATATCGCTGTCCTTCCTCCTAAAAAAAAAAAAAATAGGAACTTTGAGGACAAACTTAAATCATACTTATTTAGTAGATTATTTAATACGTCACCACTTCCATCAATTCCCCCAAAATGCCTTCAGGGATCAGCGAGATAAGAAATATAAGACAAACATGTGGCATTCTGGAGTAACCAATACTGTCACAGAAATTATGTCTCAAAAGCTTTAGTACGTCAGATGACTCTATTTGTGAGACACTATTGTGATCTTACAAAGGAGACATACACTTTTAATCGTCTATGAACTAATGCTATTGAAAGTGTTTCTGTTCTTGGTATAGCAAATGGTGCCAACAACACCAAGGTCATCATGGGTTTGGTACCAAATGGAAACCAATACTGTGTCTTGAATAGACAGTAAATCACTTTGGATAAAACTGTCTGCCAAATACATTAAAGGGATAGTTCACATGATTGAATTTCGGCTTTTATTCACATATAAACATTCATCATCACACTCATCAGTTGTGGTAAACCAGCCTGTTCTCACGTAAATGCGTCTCTATAGCACGCATTGTGTTTTATCGTGCAATTTATACGCGAAAATGAGTTTTTACGTGCATGTGATACGCAGTTTTCGCGTGCATTTGATACGCAGTTCATTTGCGTGTAATACACACGCACCCCACACCACTAATTCTACCCAAACGTATAATACACACGCACCCCCACCACTACTAAACCTACCCTAACCAACCCATGCATATCCTATGCACGTAAAAACTCAACTCATTTTCGCGTATAAATTGCACGATAAACACACTGCGTGCTATAGAGACGCATTTAGTGTGATCGGGTTGGGTAAACAGAAGCTCAAGCTTGTTCGCGTGATGTGCGAGAACCAATGAGGGTCATTCTAGTGTAACGCAGCAGTTTGAGCTTCAGCAAGAACCAATAAGCCAATGAGGTTTGTTCTTGCATGTCAAGCAGGTTCGGTTGAGCTTGTGTTTGTTCGCTGATCAATGTTTATATGTGAATAAAAGCCTAATTTCAATCAGTTCATCATATAAAGCGATCGAGTCTCTTCAGAAAATTTGGACTAAACCGCTCAGTTCATATGGATTAGTTTCACGATCTCTTTATTAACTTTTTGAAATATCAAAAATGGTAGTTGTGTAGCTGTCAATGGAGAGTACAGAAACCTCTCAGATTTCATTAAAATATCTTAATTTATGTTCCAAAGATGAAACTCTTACGGGTTTGCAACGACATAAGGGTGAGTAATTAATGACAGACTTCCTTTTTTTATGTGAACTATCCATTTAATGTAATCTAAATGTAGAGTTTTTCTTTTCTTTTCTTCTTCTAAAAATAACTAACTAACTAAATAAATGAAGAAAATGACTAGCTAAAATGTATAATTTTTTTTTAAAATAAAATAATTAAAATAACTAAAAAATAAAAGAATAAAATGATTAGAACAATAAATTAATTCAAATAAAAAAATAAAATAAATCAGATGCTAAAGTTTTTGTTGCTCACAAATGAGCCAAAATATCTATTAAAATGACAACCACAATAATTTGAATATGCCATAGAAGTCATTCAGGAAGGTACTCACCACTGATGAAGTCAGTGTGACTACTTGCTGGATTTGGAGTTGTTTCATTCGGCGAAACACGAAATTGCCTGTTTGACCTTGCAAGTTCCCGGGACATTATCACAAAAGTATCTTCATTTTAGTGCACAGATAAAAAATAAATGCAGCTTCCAAAATCCGTGTTTGGTAAAAAAAAAAAAAAAAAAAATCCTTTTATTCAAACCCAGATGTAATTTTAACTTTTCTTTCAGCCTTAAGAGGGCAGAAGTTCAGGGGCGCATCATCTCTCAACGTAATGACTCACTGGATTCTCCTCCCTCACCTGTGGAACGAATCACAGATGCCGCATGTTGTTTGGCGCGAGTCTTTCGTTGAAGTGCTGCTGACTGACAAGACCTTGACTACAGGTTTGGAAGTGAAACCGTACGTCCATACACCAAAGCGCTGACTTAAGATGCCCTGCGTTGCTTCCCCCCTCTCTCCTTTCTGCGAACATGTGTTAGCGTGTGTATGTACGAGGCAGCGTGTGAGTGTGCACTTGCCAGTGTTCCCTCGTCAACTAAAGCCTGTTCTGTTACAGCATTCTGCTGCATCACATTTAGGCTCATCTCTCTCTCTCTCTTTCTCTCCTTACCTCCCTCCTCACTATCATCACTCTCAGCCTCCCTTCCTCGTTCAGTCACACGTGAGGAGGCGCGCAGTATGACAGGAATACAAATAAGCTGTTTAGTCTGAAACCCTTAAAGACGCAATTGTCTTCCTTCGCTTCTGACAATTTTAGATGGTGCCCTGGGCAAATGGACGTTTCTCTCTCTCTCTCTCTCTCTCTCTCTCTCTCTCTCTCTCTCTCTCTCTCTCTCTCTCTCTCTCTCTCTCTCTCTCTCTCTCTCTGTCAACCTCACCAGGGGCCTCATTTATAAAACTTTGCGTAGGATTTGCGTCAGAAGTGGCGTACGGATGAAACATAGGACCTGCGTACGCATAGAAATATTCGGATTTATAAAACCGTACGCACGCACATCCTACGCATTTTTCCCTTAATAAATCACAATCAATTCTAAATGTAACGCAGCTTTTGCGGCTTCATGTCACGCCCATAGTTGCCCATAAATAGTCCGTGAAACGCCCACAAGTTAATATTCATCGATTGCGAAATCGTGGCAAACATAGAGAGGAAATCAAAAAAACGTAACTTCATTCAATGTGAAGTAGAAGTTATCGTTGGCGAGGTGGAAAAGAGGAGAAAAAATTTAGTTTGGAGGGCACAGTGTGGGCATTAGCCTACTAATGCCAAAAAGGCACTTGAGTGGCAAAAGGTTGCAGACGCCGTAAATGCTGTAGCCTCACAACCTCGGACTGTGGCCGAATTAAAAAAGAAATGATAAGCTACAGATGTCGGTTATAATCTACTTGGAAATGGGAAATAGTTCAGCGCAAATGTAATTTCTTGCAGCTTTCTGAATGGTTGAGACATACGTCATATGTTATTTTATCAAAAATAAAACAAACTAAAGGCATATGCATGAAATACCTGCATGAATACCATGATTCCGTAGCTGATAAAGACATTTTTACTATGAAAACAACTTTCCCCAGTGGACAAATAATACATCTATCTATTTATCTATCTATCTCTCCCTAATTATCTATCTATCTGACTGACTATCTAGCTATATCTGCTCCGCCAGACGGACACATTGGTGAGAATATCAGTTTTGTACATTATTTCGTTCTGTTTACCATCTTATTTATGAGGATGAATTGTATAACATGCCAATATTATTGCAGAACATATTTCACTTTTCTTTTTGCAAATATGTGTTAATTTGCATTTCTGTTGCAGATCGATCAAACGGGTGTTCGTGTAGGCTGTTAATTGTAATACTTGCTTTGTGACGTCTTCGTGTTATTTAGGAGAGGAAGTATTGCCATTTATTTTACACAACGGTCTACAGTTTCACACACTTTCACGTGTTTCTTCCATCTGCCGACGGTGTCGCCATTTCTCATTTCACCCGTTTTTGTGCGTACGCCTGGGTCAGAGCTTGCGTGAAGGACCGCACATTTTACCGTCAAGTTTGCTTTTTATAAATACCAATTATTGCGTAGAGAGCGGCGTACGCCTTCTTTTGTGCGTACGCAACGTTTATAAATGAGGCCCCTGGTCTGCCATGCCAGTCAAAGTGATTTCAAATGAGGTAATTTTGTACACCACTGCGTACAGACCATTGGGTGCTAGTTGGTGAGCAGAATCTATGCGGTCACAGTCTTTTCAAAAGGTTGAATAGGAGATTTTTGTCTCTGAGATTACAGGTTTATCATCATGTGTAATGGTATTAAACCTCTGAAGGTTTAACTATGTGAACATGTTAGGATTTTAATAAAGTTTTGAGATTTTAGAATAAAAAAAATGTGAGGTGGAAAACTTGCCAATGGCAATGTCGGCATGCCAACTTTTTTAATAGTGTTCTGAGTGACTATTGACATTGCTATGTGGTTACTTACTACACAGAGTAAACTAACAAAGGTAATTGTGCGGTAAAGTCACAATTGCAAGATAAAAATTCACAAATGTTAGGTATAAAGTGACAATTGCAATAGGCCTGTATAAAGTCACAATTGTGAAGTATAAAGTCACAATTTCAAGATATAAAGTCACAGATGTTAGGTATAAAGTAACAATTGCAATACATAAAGTCACAATTGTAAAGAAGTCATATGAGGTATAAAGTCAAGGTTGTGCAAAGCTATCTACGACTACGAATTATCATACGACTAATTCTTATGGATTTTTGTCACAATAGTGTAAACTGTGAGGTATAAAGTCACAATTGTGAGGCAAAAAGTCACAATTGTGAGTTGAGGCAAAAAGTCACAATTGTGAGTTGTGAGGCAAAAAGTCACAATTGTGAAGTATGTCACAGTTGTGAGGCAAAAAGTATCAAATGTGAGGTATAGAGTCACAATTGTGGAATATAAAGTCACAATTGTGAGGTAAATAGTCACAGTGTAGTCACAAATGTCACAGTTGTGAGGTATAAAGTCTTAGTTGTGAGGTATAAAGTCATAGTTGTGAGGTAAAAAGTCACAATTGTGAGGTAAAAAGTCACAATTATGAGGTAAAAAGTCACAATTGTGAGGTATAAAGTAACAGCTTTGAGGTGTAAAGTCAGTTGTGAGAATAATATTCTATTATGACATAATGAAAATGTATATGTGCTTACAAATACATTTTAGTCAGAATACATGGCCTTTTAGAAAACAATATATACAGTGTGTATATATATATACACACATTTTTATTTTTTGCTTGCATATAGCAGCCACTTCTGGGTTCTGATTGCAAGAACATCTTAACTGTGCAAGAGAGACGTGAAAAGAGAAGATTGTGGATTACATAGTTCGCGACCTGCGGGCAAGGTCGAGAAACCCACCGCTGACCTTGTTTTCCACCTTATTTAATTTTTCATATCCTCAAGGTTCAGATGAATCAGCCATCAGCAGCCATTCCTTCAGAGATTGTCTTATCGCGTAAGCATGACGGCCAGGCTCCGAAGACGTAGCCTTCTCTTATCGCTGGGATTTCACATGTTGTCATCCTGGAAATGTTACAAAAAATAACGAAAATAAAAGAGCGCTCTCTCTCTCTTGTTCTCCCAATGTCTCTCTCTCTCTCTCTCTCTCTCTCTCTCTCTCTCTCTCTCTCTCTCTCTCTCTCTCTCTCTCTCTCTCTCTCTCTCTCTCTCTCTCTCTCTCTCTTTGTCATTCTTGCCGCCTGTCTCTTTTCGAGCAGAAAATCTTTAAGCCGACATGGACTGCTAAGTTGATAAGGTTATCGGTATCGGAGTCATGATAAAACGCGTTGAGTCTTCTTTAGGTCATTCTACTCAATCTGTTTTCTCTTCTGAACATCTGGCTGCCATGTTCCTCAATCATTCCTATTAACTAGATGACCAAACATGTCAAGCTATTACATTGTGTGGTTATGAAGCCTTTCTTCAAATTTTTCATTAACGACAATATGAAACGGCATGTGCAATGAACTGAACATCCATAATGGGATTAACAAGTAAAACTGAATGTTTAGTAAAGGGCTTGAATTTATTCACCAGGATTTCAATAATTCTTATGATTGTGTGTATTTTTGCTTATTTATTATTGATGAATATTATTTCTCCGTAACGTCAGGGGAAAGGTTGTATCTGAAATGGAAAATGGATTTAGAATTTTTTTTTTTTTTTTTTTACAACAGCATTCCCCATGAATCACACACAAAACAATGCTGCAAAATGCAAACACACAATAATGCTGCATTCCATTGAAAAACAATCAACTTTTGGGATAGATATTTCTACTTCTATTTCAACCACTATATCTTCACTATATTTAAATGAATTATTTAATTCAGGGATGCGTTTAATTTATCAAAAGACACAGTAAAGACAAAAATCTATTTATAAAAGAAAATCTTGATCCAAATTTCCACAAAAAAATATTAAGCAGCACAGCTGTTTTCAACAATGATAATAATAGGAAATGTTTCTTGAGCAGCAACTCAGCAGATTCAAATGATTTCTTAAGGATCATGTGACTCTGAAGACTGGAGTAATGATGCTGAAAATTCAGCTTTGTCATCACAGGAATATGACATGTTGGAATAAATTCAAAAGGAAAACTTTAAATTGTAATAATAAATCTGTTCACATCTCCCTGAGGCCTTGTTCACACCTGGTATTAAGATGCGTTTTGGTCGATTGGATAACAAGTGGATGAAGCTAAATGTAAACGGGATCTAAAACGTTTTGAGCTTGTCCATTTCGACCACTTCCAGAGGTAGTCGAAAACGCATTCGACTGGATTGCTTTCGTATAGTGTAAACGCTCATGTGATCGAATGTGTTTGAACAGCCAAAGACCGCCTACTCTCCGCCTACTGACTTAATGGGTAACATTATGGGAAGCGCACTAGCCAGACGGGATTTAAACTGTCTGCCAGAGACCCAAGTTTGGTTTGAAGATGAAAAACGTACCACACAATGTTCTCTCACCATTCCTGATTTCTCTCACACACTAACAGCATTCAGCATGGTCCATATATTTTTTGCTGCCGTCTCTGTGTGTGTTCTTATGTAAATTGCGCAAGTTTATTTCGTCCATTATATCGAAAGATCTGAAAAAGCCCATACATACCCGCCCATATAGACCCTCCCCTCGAAGAAATCAGGACAGAAGTGGTTGAAAGTGGACAAAATAGACGGATTAAAACACCAGGTGTAAACGGGAATGTGTCTCCATTGTCTACTTGTGATCCGTTTGACCAAAACAGCCCGTTCTCATCCCAAGGCGTCATCTAACTGACGCTTTTGACCATGCGCCATCATGGCGACGCACATGGTACCCCTTAAGCGTCAATATGAGACGCGCCTCCTAGTGGTCTAACCCTAACCCTACCCCAGACCTAAACCTACCCATAACGGAAGCGTCATCTAACTGACGCTAAAGGGTACCATGTGCGTCGGCATCTTGATGCATGGTCAAAAGTGTCAGTTAGATGACGCCTTGGGATGAGAATGTGTTGACCAAAACCCATTGGTAACACTTTATTTTGATGGTCCCTTTTTAAAATTCTGTTTACTACAAGTAACTTTGCCCCATACGTCATTTATCGTTAGATTATTAGTAGACCGTCTGCTTAATATCTGCTAACTGTTTATTATGATGGTCCTCCAAAAGACATTTTACTGACTATCCAACGCTATCTCACGACCAATTCGTACGAGTGATTAAAAGGTGGCTAATTCGTACTAATTCATACGACCTCACTCGTACGAATTTGTACGATTTGTCTAAACCCACGTGATGGGGCGGGGTCAGGGGTAGGTCATTCGTACGAATTCATACGAACTTGGTAACTCGTAAAATATGTACGAATTTGCAAAAATCGTACAAATTTGTACGAGTGAGGTCGTATGAATTAGTACGAATTAGCCACCTCGTAAAATTCGTGGTAAAATTGGGCTGGACTATCAGTAACTTTGCAAGTGCATGTCAACTTATTCTCCTTAACCCTACCAGTCTACTAATAGTTTACTAACACTCTAATGAGAGTTAGTAGACATGTTGGTGCAACGTTACTTATAGCCAACAGAATGTGTTAAAAGGACCATCAAAAATAAAGTGAAACCAACGCATCTTAATACCAGAAACAGAGCCACAATAATAAAGTCAAAAATGTAGATTTCAAATGGCCATGGATAGTTCACCCAAAAAAAAAAATAATTCGGTCATTATTTATTCACCGTCATGGTTCTTTTCTCTGAATGTTTCAACTGATTTTGTCCATATAATGAAAAATGCATTGAGGTCCAAAACAACACCGAACCTCTCACTGACTTTCATTTTATGGACATAAAACACTGAGATCATTTTCTAAATATCTTCTTTTGTGTTCTGCAGAAGAATGAAAGTCATATTAAATGAATGACATGCGGGATAAGTAAACAATGAGACCATTTTCATTTTTAGTTGAACTATTCCT
Source organism: Rhinichthys klamathensis goyatoka (assembly GCF_029890125.1). NCBI lineage: Eukaryota > Metazoa > Chordata > Actinopteri > Cypriniformes > Leuciscidae > Rhinichthys > Rhinichthys klamathensis. The sequence continues at coordinate 209,059 of NW_026607230.1, read as the reverse complement.
TTTTAATGTACTCTTCAATAGCCACTTGCACAAATGTCCCCTGTCCGTCGCTTTATCACAGATCAGTATTGTATGTTTGAGAGATCCCTTTCCTGGCAGGTACGGATTTGCCACATTTAAAAGTCTTAAATGAAACGCACATGAATGCGAGCCAAAGCAAAGCCTGCCACCTGCCAAGGACGCATGTTCAGGATCCTGGACCAATGGATTTTTGGCATTGTGATGCAACAACTGATGTGCTCAGAACTTTTGTCAGTTGAAAACAAGCTGGCGAGCGACCAAATGGATTGCTTGTCTTTCCAAAAGTCCCGCAAGATTGATTTTTTCCATCATTCTTCTTATTTTTTCTTTTAATCACTCAGCATTGATTTAAAAGATTTAGTCAGTCATTTGTTTGTTTAGTAGAGAATTGTGGATTTTGTTATAGACTGTGCTAACAGATTTATCTTTGGGATTATATAAAAAAAAAGAGGCATTTTAGCTTGTGTCAAGTCCACTCAGAGGATGAGTTGTGCTTAGTGTGGCTCAGGAGAGGACATAATCCAAACTCCCTAATTTCCCAGCATTTTCACATAGAAATCCACTTATCTGTCGTGCATTAGCCCTCTCTGCGGCAACAGTTTCTTAGCAACGGTCATGCCTAGTCTGGTAAGGGTAATCAGAAGTGCCAAGGTGTGAATATACAGTAGATATTGTCTAGAACAGCATTTCTAAGTTAAGATACATGGTTTACTTATTTTTATATATTATGTGCAGGATAGCACAGCTGCTTTCAATAGTTATTGAAAGATAAAACTCGTAGATTTAATGAAAAACACTAGATAGTTGCAGAACTGCATTATCAAATATTGATCAAAGTAAAAAAATTAAAATAAATAGGCCTGCAGGGACAATATCACACTTGTTGAAAAGATTTTTTTGGAAACTTTTGTAAGATAACTAGAAAAAAAGCATCAGATTGGTTGTTGCAAACCAGTGAACAATGATGCTGACAAAGATACAATCACAGTATTTTTTTCCCCTGTAGAGGACATTATATTTTACCCCAAAAAAAATTAAGACCATATAAGCCACAGTTTTAAGTCTGGATGTCCTGTAAAGAGAACATTCTGTGCTTTTCATAGATCCCAAATGTTTGGAGGTTCCACCATGACAATTCCCTCTACTTGGTCTATAAATATGACTGAAATTGACTGAATGACTAAATTCAGCACTGACTAATAGGGGTGTAACGATACCCTCATGTCAAATTCGATACATACGATACTGAACTCACGATACGATATTATTGCGATACTCCAAGACAAATGATAAAAGGTTAACAAAAAAATGTACTGTTGATTAAAATGCTAAATTTGATATTATATTGTGGGTGTAAATGAATAGGCATGGACTTAGTGCTGATAACTCAATGCACACGACAATGGTGACACCAGAATACAAATATTTATGATTCTGAAGCTGAAAATACAGAATTATTTTAGACGAATATGCTTGCACTCTGTCACTGACTAGATATATTTAAAATAATGGTTTCCTGGTAACATAAGACATTTGGCATTATCAGGACCCACAAATATTCCCCCATTGCATTATTATACATTATATTCAACATTTTAAATCATGCAGTACTGACACTAAAACTCTGAAAACTATACACAATATATATTGTCATTATCCACAATTCATATTGTTGCATTTTTGTATTGTGATATATTGTTACACCCTGACTAAGTCATTTTCATTTTGTTTGTCGAAAATTAACATCGGAAGAAAACTTTACTGCGGTTTCAAATCAGAATATGACTTTCTATAATGAGACATGTCCAATGTAAAGGACATCAGGCATTTTTAGGGAGACATAATAAATGAATAGGGGAGACATTTCTATGAAATATTATGAACATTGTGTACAGTAAAATAGTATATCAAATCATTCTATAATGTATTTCATAGGTGTCATGAAGTTGAGGAACGAACCCAAACGCAGACAATTTGCAGACACTAAACGTTTATTCTGACACAAACAGAAAACAAAAACCCACGAGGGGGCAAAACAGGACTGGAGCAGAGAACAACTAGACTAAGACATGATGACAAACTAAGACTCGGACTTGACAAGAAGCAAACTCACAATTCTAATTGAACAGGTTTTCAGATAATATACTCACAGTAATATACACGCAAAGTTAGACAATGTACCGACACAGGACAGCAAACACAAGGGGATTAAATAGGGAGACACTAATGACAAAGACAGGTGAAGCTGACAAGACAAGGACAGGTGAAACTGACTAGACAATAATGACGAGACGAGGATAACAAGGGGGCGGGGTAACGTAACGAGACAACACAAACACATGGCCAAACAATTGGCCATGCGCTTGTACACAAAACATTGGTTCTGTCATGATCCTTCCACAAGAATAATCAATAACATGATGGCAGAATCATGACAATAGGTTAGAATCACCTGGTGCTGTCGAAGTTCTGAAAACCCTGATTTAAATTAAATGGAGGCACTATTGGCACAGGCACTGTTTTACCAAGAACAAATTATATATATATAAATATATATAAAAGCCTGGAACCAAAAAATGCACTGGTATACTGAATATTGAAAATGTTATATAAAATAAACATTGTTTGGTTATAGAGTCTTGTTTTCAATTTCTTATTAACTGGGACCAGGTGTCCTCTACATAAAACATAAAAACAAAAAAAAATTCCCCATCATTTGTTTCTTATACTCCAAACAATGTACTGATGTAAAAAAGGAAACACAACATTTACAAATCTTTTTTTTTTTTTTTTTATATGGGTCTCAGGTGGGGATATTATGGAAGCTTGTTTCTGCCACAGAATAAAATATTTTAAAATGCAATTGCGACTTTTTATCTCACAATTGCGAGTTTACATCTCGCAATTTCAACTTTATTTCTCAGAATTGCAAGATATAGAGTCAGAATTGCAAGATACAAACTCACAAGTGCGTGTTACAAAGTCAGAATTGAGAGAAATAAACTCACAATTGTCTGTTCTAAAGACTTTTTTCTCGCAATTGCATATTAAATCTCGCAATTCTGACTTTATAACACAGTTTCTTTTAACCTTTTTTATTTTTTTATTCTCTGGCGGAAACAAGATTCAAGAGGATATAACATTTCAGGCATTCTAATTAGCTATATAAATCTACAGAAATAATCTTCAGATCAAATTAAATTTCATCTTTTTGTATCCAATGAACAAATGTTTTTCATCGGAAAAGTACTGTTGTTTTGTTTTGACCAAAAATCAAATCAAATGGGGCTTTTACCCTATACAGGGGACGTTGAATTCTACCCTAACCATGACTTTTGTCAAATCATGTTTTAATTCATTCAGTTATTCTAATTCCTCTCATAGTTTGACTTTAAAAACACTTAAATAGATGAATGTGCATGAGATAGCATGTGCCTGAAGGCAACACATTGCAATTTTCTTTACTCCGAGCCCTCCAATCAGACGTGGCGGTGGGCTTGCGGTGGGCTTGCGGTGCCACCTGCTGCAGGAGTGTCTAGGCGGAGGAAGTAATTAAACCCTGTCTCTGCGTGATCGCCCCGTCTCTGTTCAGAACCAAGCAGCCTCAATCTCTACATCTGTTCTACTCTCCCTCCCTCCAACCTCTCAAAGTGGGCGGGATGTATAGTACGGTAATCCCGTAGGTTACGCGGGGCCGCTCGGGATTCCAGCTGGGCTGAGAGCATCCGAGTGCTGTGTCCTCCACTGACTGGTGCATACCTGTCACAGGCGTTCACAGGTGGCCCCTGTGGGTTCCAGGGAGGGCCCGGGGCGAGAGGTTATCCAAACAGCAGATGGTGTTGCTGGCCACGGTGGGACTGTGCAGTGGTTGGACACCAGTGGCATTCAAAATCACTTTCTCTCAGCTTCCATTTGCAATTCACGCTGGAAAACCAGGACTGGCTGAAAATGGACTTGCATCGCCCTTTACCAAAACCCTCACATGTTCAATACTTATTTTATAATAAGCATTTCCCCCCATATCAGGACAGTTAGCTGCTTCCCACAATGAATGTAAAACGCACACATTTTAGGGATCATTGACAAAACAGAATTTTCATTTAAAAACTGAACCTGGTAAATGTATGCTTGTTTTAATGTACTGCCACAAAACCAGAGAGCTATGATTCACAATATGCGTCTTTTTCCTTTTCTCTTTCTTTTTTCTCATTCACTTATGAAATAGGTTTGAGTGTTCCGGCAAGCCGCCACATCAATTATCTGCAGAGAGAGAAATAATGATTTCTAGTTGGTTGTGCATTTGAGTGTGTAGGAACACTGTTTTTCCTCTTCAGAGAACATTCTTTTCACCAAGTTTTTTTTTTTTTTTTATAGTATCTGCACCTGCCTAGCTGAAAACAGGTGAACTATCGGGAACATTTGACTCCACGAGCAGCAGAACGAAATTACTTTCTGTCATTCTCAAATACAGAGGCGCTCAATTGAATGTTAAAAGATTAAAACGCAATTAATTTGCTCTCAAATTGATGAGCGGTTGATCCAAGTCAGGAATTTTTTTAATACCAGGTGGGACTTTTTGATGTACATAGAAACATTAATGCGTTATCTCATTATCATTTGAGTGAAGATTTTAAAGACAGATTGTTAATTGAGGTGCGGAATGCTGCATGAACATGCAAATCATTTTTAAATTAAAGGAATGTTATGAGTTCAACACAAGCTACGCTTGATCAACAGCATCCATGGCATCCCATCCATTACAACTGAAGATAATTTAACCTCATCCCTCGGTTTGTAAAAACAAGCAAAAGTTGTGTTCACTGTAACGCACAAAAGAAGTCTACGGAGCAAAGCATTGGGTTACGCTTTATTTAACACTTTATTTGATAGTGTCATTGTTACATATGTAGTTAACTATAAATTATGCATAATTGCATGCAACTAACCCTAAACCAAACCAAACCCTAATCCTAACCCTAGTAAGTACATGTAGTTACTTAATATTACTCAGTACTTAAAAGTATACTTACAATGTAACAAAGACAATAAAGTGTAACCCTTTATGTTAAGGTGTCATTGTTACAGTGTAATTATACAATCAAGCATGAGAAATACGAATTAACAACATGTACTTAGGGTTAGTATTAAAAGTAGGGTTTGGTTGAGGGTCAGTTCTCTTACGAGAGGTTCTCTCGTATTGCGTAAGCTAGCTTACGCTGCGGGAAAGATTCATCTTTGCTGAGATATTGAAGCCAAAAAATTATTTCATAATTTTGTATCCATACACAACGCAGTTCCTCTGCGGCAGACCTAGAGCGGGCTAGCTAGCAGCTCATTGGTTCGCTCAGAGAGAACTGCTTAAGCCTATGGGAGAGCGGGGCTGAACCCGCTTCCAATGAGAGGCGCCCGCGCGCTCATTGCGTCATGACCCGCCAGAATGGGCGTGGCCATGGTGTATATAAGGCGCTCTCCCAGGCTTATATGTTGATTCATTTCATCTTCAGCAAGCTGCACGCTTCTGCTGTTCCTGAGAAAAGCCATCGCCGTCGAAGAAGGCATCCTCTAGCGAGCTCAAGGACCCTGAAGAAGCCGGCCGTCTTCGCCACCTTCAGCCGCCCAGCAAGCTAGGCCATCCGACGATTGTATCCTTTCTCTATTTCTAAAAGAGCCGAGCGTCTTTTTAAAGATGTCTCGTTTTTCCTGCGGCTCTTGCCGCGCTCGTCTCGAGGACGGAGACCGCCATGTCATCTGCGCTCTCTGCTTGGGACTCGAGCATGCAGAACTCGCCCTCGCTGATGGAGGATGCGACCTCTGTGAAAGCCTGCCGTTATCGTCCCTGCGGGCACGACTTCTGGCAGTGAAAACCGCTCCCGCGCCGCCTATTCTCTCGCCGCGTAAAAAGAAACGCCGCTCTCAAAGGCCGCCGGAGCCCCCAGCGGAAACATGCGGGCCGCCGCCGCCGCCTCCCGCTTCCCGCTCTCCCTCCCCGCCCCTGCCGGACATTCAGTTGCCGCCGAGTGGCCGCTCTGTTGTTTCCGATGACGCCGCGGAGGAGAAGGACTCCTGTTCACTGCTCGCTTCTGACAGTGAAGACTGGTCATCTCTCGGATCCGCGAGAGAGTCGACGGGGACCCGCGCCGGGATAGAAGAGGAGCTGATGCGCCTCCTCTCACAGGCCGTCGAACGCCTCGGTCTCGAGTGGTCTCCTCCACCCGAGCAGGCCCCGAACCGAATGGACGGTAGCTTTTTTCATCGGCGCTCGACCCCCGCGTGCACCCGGGCCGCTCCATTCCTGCCTGAACTTCACGCAGAGCTGACAAAATCCTGGAATGCACCGCTCTCGGCTAGAAATCGCTCCGATGTATCCGCCTCGCTGCGCTCGGTGGACGGAGCCGCCGAGAAAGGCTATGCAGCCATGCCGCCCGTCGAGGACTTGGTCGCCACACACCTCTGCCCGCCCTCCGCTAGATGGCGTTCTTCACCCACGCTTCCTTCGAAGGCTTGCAGAGCGACCTCGAGCTTTCATGCTCGCGCTTACGCCGCCGCCGGTCAGGCCGCCGCTGCGCTTCACTCTATGTCTGTCCTCCAAGTGTTACAGAGCCATATTCTCCGTGAATGGGCCGAAGGCGGTAGAAAACCCCCCCCCGCCGTCACGGATTTGAGAAGTGCTACGGATCTCGCCCTTCGCGCCACTAAAGCCGCCGCACAAGCTCTGGGGAAATGCATGGCCAGCCTTTGTGTTGCTGAGAGACACTTATGGCTCACGCTCGCCGACATGGGAGATTCTGAGCGCGCCGCGTTTCTCAACGCGCCCCTCTCCCCGACGGGCCTGTTTGGATCTGCCGTCACGGGAATTGTCGATCGCTTTTCTGAAGTACAGAAAGCTTCTCAGGCGATGAACTTGTTTCTACCCCGCCGCGCTAGCTCTTCAGCGGGCCGCTCTCACGAGCCCTCCGCCAGAGCCCCATCACAGCGCCCCCCTCCGCAGACTCAAACAACTCAGCGCAGTCAGAGCGGCCGCCCTCGCCCTCGCTCTCGCTCTGACAGCCGCCGCAGACCGCCGCCCCCCCGTGGCCCGCGTCCCAAGATCACGCTGAAGCCTGATCATCAGAAGTCTGCCTAACAATGTCAAGAAAACGACGGTGCTCTCCCGCCGCGGCCGGACCGCCGTCAAAGCTTCGCCCTCTGCCAGTCCCCGTTATTTCGCCGACTGCTGTAGTGTTGACCGCCACAAACAAGCCGGTGTCCCAGCCCGCTTGCGAGCGACAAAAAGCCGTTTTTACGGCTACCCAGAGAAATCTCAAAAAGAGAAATTTTGCCAGTTGTGTAGAAAATGTGCCCACAATCATGTGTTCACCCATACACACAAGCATAACATATCCCGTGTCTCTATCAGAGCCCCATCACATGAAACGGGCACAGCCCGCTCTAATATCAGAGAACATAAACACGCCCACGAGCTCGTGCACGTGTCCCCTCTCTGCTCGCTCTGTGTCACGGCCCATAGACTCCTCTCTGAGTGCAAATCCCGTTGCCACACACATTCAAAGCGCGCCCACACACTGTGTCCAGCCCGCTATGTGCAGCAATCAGGGCAATACAGCCATTCGGCCACTAGCCGCATGCTCCAAAGCGTGGGAAGCCATTCCAGGCATTTCCCCGTGGGTGTTAAGCATTATAAAGAACGGCTACCTGCTACAGTTTCGCCGCCGCCCGCCTCGTGCGCGCGCGCAGCTCGAATCTTCTGTCAGCCCGCTGGCCGCCGGCACGCTCCGCTCAGAAATTGCGTCGCTGTTGCAAAAGGGCGCGATAGAGAGAGTCCCGCCATCTATGACCGAGTCGGGGTTTTACGGCCGTTATTTTCTGGTTCCCAAGAAAGACGGCAGCCTCAGACCGATCTTAGATCTCAGCTCTTTGAACAAAGCGCTCATGAAGAGACCGTTCAAGATGCTCACTACCAGGAAACTCCTCGCGCAGGTGCGCCAAGGGGACTGGTTCATATCTCTAGACCTGAAAGACGCCTATTTTCAGATCCAGATAAATCCCCGTCACAGGCCATTCTTACGTTTCGCCTTCGAGGGTCTTGTTTATCAATACGCCGTTCTCCCGTTCGGCTTATCTCTGGCGCCCCGTACATTCACGAAGTGCATGGATACGGCGCTCGCCCCCCTGCGAAGCCAGGGGCTGCGCATTCTGAATTATCTGGACGACTGGCTGATTTTGGCCCAATCACAGACGGAGCTTCTGTCGCACCGCGCAGTTCTCCTCGACCATTTGGAAACGCTGGGCCTCTCTGTCAACTGGACAAAGAGCTCCCTTCATCCCAGTCAATCGATTTCCTTCCTAGGAATAGATTTGGACTCGGTCACGATGACGGCTCGCCTGTCTACACAGCGCGCGCGCAGTGTTCAGCGTCTAGCCGCCTCGTTCCAGATGGGCACCCGCAGGCCTCTGAAAACTTTTCAGAGGATGCTGGGTTACATGGCCTCAGCCTCCGCTGTACTTCAGCTGGGCCTTCTGCACATGCGCCCGCTTCAGTTCTGGTTGAACAGCCGTGTACCCCACCGCGCGTGGAACACGGGTCGCCAGCTGATCAGGGTTACGCAAACGTGTCTCACGGCGCTGCAGCCATGGACAGTAGCAGAATGGTTTCGTCTAGGCGTCACGATGGGGACCTTTTCCTGCCGAAAAGTCATCTCGACAGATGCATCCAACACGGGTTGGGGTGCAGTCTGCGAGGGCTCACCGGCCTTCGGCCACTGGTCGATTCAGGAAAGCCCATTACATATAAACTGTCTGGAAATGCTGGCGGTCGAGAACGCGCTCTCGCACTTTCTCCCGCGCATCCAGGGACACCACGTCCTGATCCGTTCGGACAATATGGCCGTGGTCTCCTATCTCAACCGTCAGGGCGGTGTCAGATCCAGAAATCTCTGTCGACTGACGCACCGCATTCTAGTTTGGTCTCAGAGCCGCCTGCTCTCGCTCAGAGCGACGCACGTGCCGGGCCATCTGAACGACGGTCCAGACATACTGTCCAGGAACCTCATCTCCACAGGAGAATGGTCCCTGAACTCACAGACGGTCCAGTTACTGTGGCGACTATTCGGCAGAGCAGAAGTAGACCTCTTCGCGTCAGAAGAGAACGCTCACTGCCCAATATATTTCTCGAAGAGCGAGGACGCGCTAGCCCAGGAATGGCCTCGCCGCCCGCTCTATGCATTCCCTCCGATCGCTCTGTTACCACAGGTAATTCAGAGGATCAGGGACACACGCCACTCGGTGCTCCTCATAGCCCCGCGTTGGGAGAGTCAGAATTGGGTTCCGGAGCTCACGCAGCTGTCACAGACAGCCCCGTGGCCCATCCCAGTCAGAGCAGATCTCCTCTCTCAAGCTCGCGGCACGATCTGGCACCCCCATCCACAGCGCTGGGCGCTGCATGCATGGGTGATCAACGACTATTCGTTGATTTGCCAGAGGGAGTAAGAAACACTGTCATACAGGCTAGAGCACCTTCCACGAGAAGGCTCTATGCGTCTAAATGGTCTGTGTTCTCGAAATGGTGCACCGACAAACAGCTGGACCCACGGTCGTGCGAGGTGCCGTCTTTGCTTGTTTTCCTTCAAGAGATGCTGGACAAGGGCAGGTCCCCCTCCACTCTCAAGGTTTATGTGGCAGCCGTCGCGGCGTTCGCGGAACCCCGACGCGCTCAGTCATTGGGCAAAGACGAGTTAGTCATCCGCTTCCTCAGGGGAGCTAAGAGGATGAACCCTCCGCGGCCCCCGTCGGTTCCGGTTTGGGATCTTTCTATAGTCCTTGAAGCTATGAAAGCACCCCCGTTCGAACCGCTCGAGTCTGTGGATCTGAAATACCTCTCGCTCAAAACCGTTTTCCTGACGGCTCTGTCCTCAGTTAAACGCGTTGGGGATCTTCACGCGCTCTCATCCAGCGCCGCGTGTCTTGAGTTTGGACCGAATGATTCGATTGTCATTCTCAAACCTAGGCATGGCTATGTCCCGAAGGCGATTGGTACCCCGTTCAGGGCTCAGATTATCTCCCTATCGGCTCTGCCTTCATCCGATAGTGAGCGCGATGCCAATCTCCTTTGTCCGGTGCGGGCTCTGAGATTGTACACTACGCGCGCTGCCGCGTTCAGACGCGCTGAGCAGCTTTTCGTGTCGTTTGGGGGGCGCACCAAGGGTCTGGCCGCCTCAAAACAGACACTGTCTAGATGGATAGTGGACGCTATCGCCTCTGCTTACGCATCTAAATGCCTGCCCTGCCCTCTGGGCATCAGGGCGCACTCCACTAGAGGCATGGCCTCATCGTGGGCATGGTCCTGTGGAATTTCCATTCATGACATTTGTGTGGCCGCGGGATGGGCCTCCCCGTCCACTTTTGTCAGGTTTTATAACTTGGAAGTTCCCGCCTTGCAGGCAAAATTACTAGCTGTCTGACGAACAGCTCTCTAAGAAGCTGCATTTCTGGAGGTCCCTCACAACCGGTTCGCCCCTTGTGCTCTCCTGTAATGCTTATACACTTCATGTGCCCGCTCTGCTGGCCCCATACATGCTTATGTGTACACTTCATGAGCCCGCTCTGCGGCCTCTTTGTACATTCACTCCACGTTAAGAAATTCCCCCGGTATATCCCTGGGTTTTTCATGAGTGGATTCGTAGCGCGCACGGCGTTGGCCAGGTGTTCCCGCAGCGTAAGCTAGCTTACGCAATACGAGAGAACCTCTCGTAAGAGAACGAATCGGTTACCTAACGTAACCTCGGTTCTCTCTAGAAGAGGGAACGAGTATTGCGTTCCCGGCCGTGCTTGCGCTACTAGCGTTTCGCTTCACGCTGAAATAAATCAACATATAAGCCTGGGAGAGCGCCTTATATACACCATGGCCAGCGCGCGGGCGCCTCTCATTGGAAGCGGGTTCAGCCCCGCTCTCCCATAGGCTTAAGCAGTTCTCTCTGAGCGAACCAATGAGCTGCTAGCTAGCCCGCTCTAGGTCTGCCGCAGAGGAACTGCGTTGTGTATGGATACAAAATTATGAAATAATTTTTTGGCTTCAATATCTCAGCAAAGATGAATCTTTCCCGCAGCGTAAGCTAGCTTACGCAATACTCGTTCCCTCTTCTAGAGAGAACCGAGGTTACGTTAGGTAACCGATTCGTTTCTTGTTATTAAGTATAGTTTACTGTTATTAGTAAGAACATGTAACGTCGTGTAACAAAGACACTAAGATAAAGTGTAACACTCCACTGGATTAATATAAAACCAAGCCACGAGACCTCAACATTTAACAACATAAAAATAAGGTTAAACAATCACTTAAAGCTACAATATGTTTTGTTTTTGTTTTTTTTCGCCGTTAGAGGTCGCTAACCTCTTACAATAACAAAGGCGTAGGTTGATGACGCACAAGCGGAATTATGGAACTTGTCGTCATGCCGAAGGATCTAATAATGTTTATGAATGAGTGAAAACATTGATGTTTTTATCATGACTGTGGTATGAAGCAGGGCTCGATTGCTAATGAGAGACAGATATCAGCGCCACACACGAGTCCCGTGGATATGAAGCAATAAGGACATTTCGTTCTACCAAACTACCCGCAAGTGCTGAATTAATACTCACACAGGTCAGTTTATTTGACGAATTAAACTTGTGAGGTAACGCAGCGCTGTTTCACTTGGTCTACACTATCACACTAAACAGTATTTGATTGTGTTGAAAGTTATAATGTAATTCTATGTGTTAGTTTGTCTGTATGAGACTAGCAGCAGTTACTATGGCAGTACGAGCGGAAACCAGGGATAACGCGGATATTACGTCATTGACAGGCGACAAGTGAACAGGGAGTCAGGGACGAGCCATTATATAAAATTGGAATTTCTCTGGAAATAAAAATCTTTGGGAACTTTTGGGATATTAAGTATACAACTGCAGGAAATATATCACACTGTGCAAGTGATCTTACATATTGTTGTTAAAGCTACAATATGTAAGATTTGTGTAATAAAATATCCAAAAATCTAGGGAACTTTTGGGATGTTATAAGTACACAACTTCAGGAAATATATAACACTGTGCAAGTGATTTTTGGATATTTTATTACACAAATCTTACATATTGTAGCTTTAACAACAATGTCTGTGAAAAGTTCCTTTCAAATGTATCTAGTAAACTTCACTCGTGATCATAAAAGATGTTGAAACTTTAACATGATATGCTAAACACTACCAGAAGCGCCTGTTTACATTGGAATTACATCAGTAACACACAATTCATTCACCAACAGTTGACTTTTTTTGCTTTTATAACCTCCAGATTGTCTTGCCTTATTGAAGTGCATTACTGTAAGCATAATGCCTCAAATGCTGTCGATAGAGATTAACTGGTATTGAACCTGGAACATTCCTTTAATGCGATTATAACACTGCAGTAGTCATTAAACATTTTGAACTGTGCAGCCTGACCACACATGAATACAACACTGCTAAACAATAAATCAACCAAACTGAGCCATAGTACGTGCTTTACATCATGAACATCCTTTCTGAGAGTACCATTGCTTTAATCTACAGTTTAGTATCATTCTACTTAGTCCGTTTACAAAGTTAGTCTAGGGTTCTTGTTCCAAAAATAGACGTAATTTAGTTTTTCATGACTATTTACACCTTCTTTCTGACTCGATTAAACAGCAGAGTTGTTATTGTTAACTAAAATGAAAACTATTAACGCTTTCTCTGCCATTGACGGAATTTATCACTGTCACGGTAGGGGGCGCTATTGCGCATCTCCTGATCAAAACACAGATGAAAAAGAAGCAGAAACCACTGATAGAAGCATTGCTTACAGTATATGCACAATGCGATCATCAAATATTAAACAGCATAACTTGGCATCAAACTGAAATAAAATAAATTAAAGCTAAATACAAATAGTCAAAACCCCCAAAACTATTAAAATTACTAAAACTTGAAATGAACTGAAAATATACAAATAAAAGCTAATTGAAAATATGAATAAATACAATAATGGTGTATAAATAATAATAAAATAACACTCTTTCCATAGTGTTATTGTAAGACTAACCAAATTATACTGACATAGTTCAAACTGTCATTCATCCAAAAAAAAATAAAAAAAATAAACTATTATGCATTTTCCTTAAAATATTAATAGATGTATGCTTAGAATAAGAAATATACACTTAATTTAAGACATATTCCCTGAAGACAACACTTTTTTAAATTACTGGGGAAAAGTACTTGAAAAAGTAATTGAACTCTTGAATTAAAAAAATGTTAGAAAAATCCTCATTTCCAATTAAAACATGCCTTATGCTGTTTGCTAAATGCACCACATGTATAAACTTTCCCAAAGATCCCAAACTTCAAATCCTGGCATATTAATGTTGCTCAAAACCCTCAAGCACCATATTTTTCTCATTTATTCAAAAGTACCTATAATCCTCCTGTAATGCATAAAGGTTCTGTTGGGAATTTTAGAAGCAGCATTCATTGCCGCAGCCCCGAACAGATTGTTGGCAACAACGATAACATCCACGATGGGATGTCCAATCCAAGATTATACACGCCCATATGCCGGCCTTCTCTCTCCGGTGGGACGGCAGTGATAGACGGCGCTCCACCTCAGTCTTTCTCTGCTACTGAAAAGTAAAAAGTGAAAATGGCTACCTCATCTATTAAACACGAGTATGGCAGGTTGGGAGAGAGATGAGGGAGAGGAACAGAGAGAAAGCAAGACAGTTGAGAAGAGAGAAGGCTGGGGGAAGTGAGAGATGGGAATGTAGAAGAGGCCATGAAAAAAAGATATATTGAGAGGTGGAGAGAGAAATATCAGTGCGAATGGAGGCAGGTTGGCCAGTCTGTGACAGCGGTGATGGATGATGTGTTGAGTATGGCCTTTTCAAACTAAAGGTACAGGGCTACTCTCTCCGAAGCTACTGGTCTAAATCATCCAGCACTTCCTGTTACTCTCACCTGCGCACACTCTCGTGTGTGTGTGTGTGTGTGTGTGTGGCCTGGTAAACCCTACATTATGGGGACAAAATGTCCCCAAAAAGATGGCAATATCGGAAATCTTTATCCTTGTGGGGACATTTTTTGGTCCCCATGAGGAAAACAGCTTGTAAACCATACTATGTGATATTTTTCGGAAAAATGTATAAAATAAAATAAAATAAATAAATAAATAAATGAATAAATGAATGAATGAATGAATGAATGAATGAATGAATAAAATAAAATACAATAAAATACAATTTAATTAAATTGCAAAACAAACAAGAAATGTTGCATTGGCTGAAAAAAAACCCCCTAAACTATTAAAATTTCTAAACCTTTAAATGAAAACTGAAAATATAAAAATGCACAAATGCAGTTTTCTGTGATGCGTACTGTAGGTTTAGAGGTAGGGTTAGTGTAAGGGGATAGAATATCCAGTTTGTACAGTATAAAAATCATTACAGTACGTCTATGAAAGTACATGTGTGAGTGTGTGTGTGTCTGTGTGTGTGCGTGTGCGTGTGTTAGCCAATACAGAACACATTAAGAATGAATTGTGGCCAATGATAGTGTTGCTTATTTGCACACGCTGTTATTTTAGCAGTCAGTCACTAAAGGAATTATTCTAAATCAGGCAAGTACACCCCAAAATAAAGGCTATTTAAGGAAACATGGGAGGACAAAACAATCTATTTCTGATTAGATTAGACGAAAGTTCTCTTAATATCACATTGAAAGAGTGTGCTTAGAAAGCAGGAGGAAATGTTGAATGTCGAATAGGAGGGATTGGCTGCTTTTTTGCAGAGAGGTGCTCTTTCCTGTGAAAAGCTTACAGGACATTACAGCGCTATTGAGCCCAAGTGTGAGAAATCCTTGCTGAGGTGGCTTTTCTGAAGCATTAGAAGTAGCACTGCTGCCTCATTTTGTGTCTAAAGGCTACAGACCTCCCAGTGTGAATACGTTTGCAGGACAGTACATAAGTGCCAGAATTCCAAGCATCAAGCATGCTGTTGCATAGGATTTTACATCTGGATATTGGATTATTTTATGTTTTGATATGTCGTCGATGAGGGGCTGCCGCTTTTATGTCCTTTTGTGTTTATTTAAGGTTGAAGTGTTTGAACATTCGCCGAGTTCCCGCCTCCTTCTTCCCTGAATTACTAACCTTGTTAAAGATATATCTGTGACCCGGGTCACTAAACAATAACTTAGCAATATATCAAAACACCCAATAACAATAAAACACTCAGGGGTGCGTTTCCCAAAAGCATCTTTAGCCAACTATAGTCGCAAGTTCCGTCATTATCAGCACAGTTCAACAAGTCGTGTTTCCTGAAACCATAGTTCTGACAAACATTCGCAAGCAACATCGCAAAGTCGTGTGGTTGGAACGACAGTTTTCAACCTGTGGTTAGAAGCATCATTTCTTGTTTGCATGATATGTGGACTGGCATCCAGTACAGTCTATTTCTTTTATTTAGAATACATACAAATGTCATTTACGTCTTTTAGTTTGTCAAGAGATGTAAAGCGTCGTTTTTGAAGACTGCGCATGTGTGAACGTGCTCTAGTACGTAAGGTCGAGCCGATGATTGAATCTGGAAATAAAGCAAAATAACTGAGAAAAATGAGAAATAGTCCCCAGATGCCGTGTCCGTAAGCAAAACACCTAGCATTAATTACGGTGTCGGGAAACAGTCGTGACTAGCTAGTTTATTTATTCAATGATGCGTCATATTATGGTAGTTAAAGCTGCAGTCCGCAGTTTTTTCTTCTTTGTCGCCATCTCTGTTCGAAATCTGCAATTGCAGTCATTCGCGGAATTATCAACTTTACGTGAGTTGTACTTCAACACCCTCCACACGGCACAGCGCGGATGAACACAATGTTTGTGGAGAATGTGCAGCTGTCAGTCACCGCGCCGGTGTGGATACTGGCATTCAGAATCACAGATTTTTTCTTTTTGGAAGTATGACCAACATAAGAATTTTCACCGGAAAATGTCATCTGAACAAGTAACATCCACTTTTGTTCTGGTTCTGGCATTGCAGTAAATCGCGATGATTAGATATAACAATCGCTTATCATATCATGAAAACCGTGCAAATTATACTTTGTTCTCAAATTGTTAATGTTAACAACGTCAGCATTGTGTGATATGTATCCTTGTTTTCGCAAGGGTCCGGTTGCAGTCTCTTTTTTTCTGTAGTCACTCCGAAGTCCGAACGAAGTCTTTTGCATTTTACAGCGGGTGAATCCCGCTCACTGGTCACCAGTCACTGGTGATTGTCGTTTGAACCTTTCTGGATCTGCCTTTAAATTGATAAGTTTAATTATATCAAGTGCTGTGAGAAAAGGCTATAAATCTCCACCTCCAACATCCTCACACGCAATATAGCCTACTAGCCGAGACTCCTTTATGTGTACAGATGTGACGTAATGACGCAAAGACATGCTCGAATCTCCTGCGGAAATCCACCAGTACCATTGGAGTTAAAAACATTATTATAAGCTTACCTCTTTGAATCGAGCTAAGGCAAGCAGAGAGTTTTGAACACTGGCTGGTTATGTATTTTCTCAAATATTTTGGATAATTTTAAACCCAAAAAAAGCTAAGGACTGCAGCTTTAAGCAGCAAGTTACGTCGTATTATGGGAAACGCACCCCAGACCATCTCAACAACTGCATAGCAACACCCTAACTTGTGTGTTTTTTTTGTTTTTTTGACCGGTGTCAGAAAGCAACCACCTTGCAATTATCCAGAACACCCTGGCAATCTTTAAAAAAACCTCTCAGAACACATTAGCAACTGCATAGTAACACCCTGACAAATACCCACAACATTCTAGCACCGTGGCAGTGACTTGAATGGCAGTGCAGAAACAAGCACCTGTTTTCTTCAGAAAATATAAAAAGCTAGTTCTTTGCCTGTCACATATTTTGTCTTAATCTTTTTGAAAAGAGATAAATACATACTAGCATGTTTACGGCCATGAATGTGTCTGCTTGCGTGGTGTTTGTGTGTACTTTGTGAGTCTAGCGAGCTTATCAACATTCCAGTGTGACCGGGGTTTAACAGGGTATGAACGTCTATATAATTGGCATGCCTCGCTAATGTGTAATTTTGCTTGTCAACGAGATTGACATTTATTAAATTTAGCTAACACTCCAACCGTTCTTGTTTTCTTGGGAAACTCAAGAGTGGCATACCGAAGACGAGCGAATAACCAAAGCTCCAGCATAACACCTATTGACCAGATTTTTTTTTTTTTAAACTAAAATTTGAATTTAATATTTATAAACTAACACACACACACAACCAAACAACATATTGCATAGGCCTACTAGGTTTTTTCCCTCTAATGGGAGTGTTTATCAGTGACTAACAGCAATTAATGAGACAAAATGCACATTTAAATGGACACCTGGAATGGAAAGATATTTTTTTCCGAATACAGTCAGATTTTAGGTTTCCATGTGTAACAAACGTCCACTGAAGGAAAGTTGCAGTAAGAACCCATGTGCAATGTATTTAACATAAGCGTGAATAAAATACAAAATAAACAAAGACCTGACTTGAATCTTGACTTGTAATATGAAATAATCATGAATTAAACAAAATCAACAATAGAGATTACACAAATAAAGCAACAAAAAAAAAGGTACAATGGAAACATGAGGGCTAGTATCCACAAGGAATAATGACTAACAAGGAACACCTGTGAATAATCAATGAATCAATGAGAACATAGGACACATGACTAGACCAACCAATAAGAACATGACACATGGACAAGGGGAACACTTTAGATAGTTAAACACGCTCCACACTCCAAACCAGTAGGTGGCGGAAATGCACCTTTTAAGTTGGTTTGACAAACCGCTGAAGAAGAAGAAGAAGAAGAAGAAGAAGAAGATGAAGATGAAGATGAAGATGAAGATGATGAAGATGATGAAGATGATGATGATGATGATGATGATGATGGCTGGATAACATGAGGAGCAAGGGAAGCACATGACAAACTGGAAGCATGACTTAAGCCAAAATTACAAAATAAGACATGGAATATAACCATGAAACAAAACCCAAAGCAACGTGACACCATGTAAGCACAGCTAATGTTTGTTGGAACTCTTTTAACTGATTTTGTTTGCAAGATTCACTCTGCTGCAAAATCCTACGTTGCATTACATTACGTCTTTTTACTGATTAGGGAAATTTCGCAGGCAATGGTTCATGAATGCTCTTGAAAATTACTTTGGGATATGGGATAGTTGTTGTGAATCAACAACTATCCCATATTATATTTGTCATCTTAATGCCTTTTATTTATGGTGCATTTGACTTATAATTGCAACAGCTTGATGAGAAAATTGCTAAATGTGTAAAACGAATAACTGCAATAGCTAAACATTTTATTATACTTACCCATCCCAATAACAGTGGGAGCTAGAGGAAAAATATAAATTATGCATTTTGTGAATAGTATTGAGCATGAAGAGAGCCAGATTTTCTCTCTAGCAGTTATATCAGTTATTTCCAGAACTTTGCAAGGGAGTTGAGAAGAAATATGAGGAAAAAAAAGCAATAATCTCAGATTATAATGGAAAAAAAGACACAGAAAGAGAGAATCACAACAAACTTCTTTTTTTATTCAAGTATGTCAATAGAAAAAATAATTAATTAAGTTGTTACTTTGCCTGTTTGAGGGCATCGATACTGTATCTACGTTTATAGATTTGTTTGGTGACATCATGACATTTGGTTATACAGTATCTGGAGATTATTTTTTAAAGGAAAATTTCAACCCAAAATTAAAACTGTCATTATTTATATCCTAATGTTGTCCCATTTTTTTTTTTTTTTCTGTAGATTCTTCACACAGCTCTTCTCTATGAAGGCCTATTTCCACCTCAGAGTAAAAAAAAAGAAAAAAAAAGGAGAATGTGAGATAAACTTCAAAATAAGAAATACATTCACATTTTCAAGATATAAAGTAGTCTCATGGCAAGATATTGCAGTTGTGAGATATAAAGTCACATTGTGAGATATAAAGTCACTATTATGAGATAAAAAGTCAGTTATGAGAAAAAAGTCACAAGCCAGAAAGCTTTCGATTGTGTGCGCACCACTTTTGTGCTGGCAATTTTGAGATATAAAGTAACATTGTGAGATATAAAGTTGCTATTATGATTTATAAAGTCACATTGTGAGATATAAAGTCTCAGTTATGAGAAAAAAGTCACAAGCCAGAAATTGGCAAATAATGTTTCGGTCTGTTCATCAACTTCAGAGGACTTGAAATATAGTGCACCACTTATTTTTCTAATTGGAGCTTGACAGTCATGGTAACTACACTGAACAAAATTACACTTTTGTATTTTGCCCCCATTTTTCATAAACTGAACTCAAAGATCTAAGACTTTTTCTATGTACACAAAAGGCCTATTTCTCTCAAATATTGTTCACAAATCTGTCTAAATCGGTGTTAGTGTGCACTTCTCCTTTGCTGAGATAGGCCTAATCCATCCACCTCACAGGTGTGGCATATCAAGATGCTGATTAGACAGTATAATTATTGCACAGGTGTGCCTTAGGCTGGCCACAATAAAAGGCCACTCTAAAATGTATAAATTTACTATATTGGGGGGTCTCGATCCATTAAGTTGACATCAGCAAATCGCTCATGAGATGGTCATGTGGGTCTGCCATCTGCCCTATACAGTGAAAACCGGGATTCATCCGTGAAGAGAACACCTCTCCAAAGTGCTCGGTTACGGCGACGAACTGCAGTCAGGTCGAGACCCCGATGAGGACGACGAGCATGCAGATGAGCTTCCCTGAGACGGTTTCTGACAGTTTGTGCAGAAATTGTTTGGTTATGCAAACCGATTGTTGCAGCAGATGTCCGGGTGGCTGGTCTCAGACGATCTTGGAGGTGAAGATGCTGGATGTGGAGGTCCTGGGCTGGTGTGGTTACACGTGATCTGCGGTTGTGAGGCCGGTTGGATGTACTGCCAAATTCTCTGAAACGCCGGCTTATGGTAGAGAAATGAACATTCAACTCACGGGCAACAGCTCTGGTGGACATTCCTGCAGTCAGCATGAATGAATGTGTTTGGGATGCTTTGGATCGGCGTATACGACAGCGTATTCCAGGTCCTGCCAATATCCAGCAACTTCACACAGCCATTGAAGAGGAGTGGACCAACATTCCAAAGGCCAAAATCAACAAATTTTTTTTTTTTTTTTTTAAACAGTAAAACTGCACATTTTAGAGTGGCCTTTTATTGTGGCCAGCCTAAGGCACACCTGTGCAATAATCATGCTGTCTAATCAGCATCTTGATATGCCACACCTGTGAGGTGGATTGATTATCTCGGAAAAGGAGAAGTGCTCACTAACACAGATTTAGACAGATTTGTGAACAATATTTGAGAGAAATAGGCCTCTTGTGTACATAGAAAAAGTCTTAGATCTTTGAGTTCAGCTCATGAAAAATGGGGGCAAAAACAAAAGTGTTGCGTTTATAATTTTGTTCAGTGTATAAACTGTCCTTATACAGAAGACAAGGCTGCCAACTCTCACGCATTCAGCGTGAGACTCACGCAATTGAGCCCATTCTCACGCTCTCACACCACACCCCCGATTTCTCACGCTGAAGTGTCAACCCGGTCGGTCAAATGCCTGAAAGATAAGTTTATCTATAGGTCTACCAGTTGAGCCATTCGTGATCGACTAGTTTTACCGCAAATTAGTTAAAATATCCTGTAATCTATAGCGAGCGAGCGTGCATGCGAGACAGATGTGTTGAGCTCCTAACGGCGCGCTCCTAACCGCGCACGCGCACGACGGCAGAGAGGTAAGCGAGCTTGCGTGTCTTTCGCAACACAACCCAGTGGACAGTTACACTGTATTGAGACAGGTGAGAAATAATAATATTTTTACAGTTTTCAACAATAATTGTAATTGTTGAACCCTTGCTCTTATTATGTTTCTTATTTCTCAGTTTTGTCATTATTTTAGCAAATAGTTTATTCTATATGTTTTGAGACAGTTTGTTTTAAGAATTTTTAAAGAGTTAGTAAAAGAGTAAAGTAAAAGTTAAAACTTTTTTATTTAACCCTTTCACGCGTACGATCACACCGGTGTGATCAGTCTTGGCTGGTCCCTGGAGCGTACGATCACACCGGTGTGATTAGAACGGTCGGTGCATCACGTGATCAACTGCTAAATTCAAACGTGCTTTCGCGCGTTGGCTGGCGCTGAGCCAGAGACGGACACACTCAGTGCTGTCATATATCACAACTATTGAGTATTTTAAACCACATAATGTTTATTTTTATGTTTCAGACATTTAAATACACATAAGAACTAGCAAAACAATGATTTTGAGTTTGTAAAATACACACTGATGTCTATGGAAGCGGCAATAATAATCCTTTCCATTATAATAAGACGAATCGTTTTATTCATATCAGATACACATTGTGTAAGTAGCTTTACATTTGACCCTATTCTTCTCCCAGTTCACTGGCCACTTACTTTCATGTATTTTGTGAGAAGCAACAGATCCGATTCTCTGAACTGTGAAACAAACTAACATGGCGCCGCCCATCGCGCATTCAGCTCAACTAACGCGATCGTTATAAAGGTGTTTAAACAACTAAACACATCCACTTGCACATATTTGACAATCGGAATATCAGTGTTTCATGCTATAGCGAATACATTTGAGAATATTTTGAATAGAAAAGGAAGAAAGACATAAAAGCAGATCATCATTAATTCAGCTCTGTGTTGTGATTGCGCTGTGTCACGTGACAAGCAATGACGCGTCACCATGGAAACATTAAAGTGGCAGGTTCTAAATAACGGTCGCCTTGAAAAACTCACGCTGGGGGGTCAGTTAGAATATTTTAAACTTACGTGTGAAAGGGTTAAGTAGGCATCTATTTTTTATTAAGTAGGCCTTTTATTTTGTATTAATACATAACCTTACTGTATTCATTCATAATGTATCATTATTGTGTGACATTTGTGTCAATAATCGTCAAGCACAGGGGACTTCGCGTAGTGGGAGGGGGCCCCCAAATCAAATTCTGCTTAGGGCCCCCCAAAGGCTCGGACCGGCTCTGGAGACCAGACAATTGTGACAATTGTGAGGGAAATAGCCTACACAATTTATTCCCATAAACTGTGTAGTCAGCCGTTCTCCCTCCCATCTGCACCGTGTGAATTGTGAACGCAGGCAGGTCAGTGAGTTACAGGGCGCTCCTTGTCTCCATCCAGTTTAGGCTAGTAACTAATAGGCCTGTTATATAGTTTATATAGAATTAAGTTAGCATTAGCAGAGTTGTTTGTTTTGCAGCACTGAGCAGTTATTTTACATAACTTTATCATAAAAAAAACAGTACAAAAGCATTTCCAGATGACAAATATCTGGACATGCCTAGTAGTTAATGTTAATTATTGTTTTCTAAGAACAGAATGTCAATTAAAATGTTAAATGTAAAATTAATTGTAATGTAAATCTCCCAAGAAATTCTGTACAGATACCAAATACTTTGACAATCAATAAATACTTAATACACTTCTGCTAATGCAAGGATTTTGTGTTTGTATTTTTTTCTCACATCAAGCCACGCCCCTCAATAAGCCCCTCCCCCATAACCCAAGCCCCGCCCCCCAAAATCTCACTCTAAGCTGAACTCAAAAGTTGGCAGCCCTGCAGAAGATAATTGAAAATATTCATAAAAAAAAAACTATTTTTTTGTGTTGCACAGAAAAAAATAACAACATACAGGTTTGGAATGACACGAGGGTGAGTAAATAATGTCAGGATTCCATTTGTGTGTAAACTATCCCCTTAAAATTCTCTAGTGTAATTGAATAACACCCGATAATGAATAACTCCACTAGCTACACACTGAACATAAAGTAACCCAAGGCCACCATCTCATCATGCCAGAGTCTGGATGTTCAAGAGCCGCAAATCAATGTGAAGCCTGAACACACACACAGGTGATTCACCTTGGCTCGCGCTGCATTATGCATGAGTCACCTGAGGAATCCATTCACTATTTTGTCTCATTGCAGCATGAATAAGCATGACGCCGATACAACAGGCAAATAACGTTTCATTCATTATGCAAACACCTGGGGATGCCGCTGCTGATTCTGTGCCTCTCTCAAAGGAGCGCCGGTGACTCGAGTTCCCGTTCGGCTACGTTTTGTCAAAGTTGCTGATGAACTTTAATGGATTCGGAGCAGGATCCCTGGGGTATTCTGCACTCATTTTGTTGTTGTTTGCTCTATCTGTTTAATTAAATATGCAGTGGCTGCCAGAGATGGGGACTCGAGTTTGAGACTCGGACTCGAGTGCGACTTAAGTCCCACACACAGTGACTTCAGACTCGACTTGAGACTCGTCCTCGAAAGACTTCAGACTCGACTCGGACTCGAGCTGCGGGACTCGTGAACAATGTTTATTTTTAGGAAACGTCTGATGAGCTCACTGTTATCCCCCTCCCTCCGTTATAACCTGCCTACGTAACCACGTACTACGTGGCCTATTGCTGGCAGCGCGCGCGCGACCACACATGAGAGGATAACAAACAAAAAGTTCGACTGCACCGGCCGCTGCTGTGCCATTCATCGTTAGCTTTGGGTTCAAAAACTTCAAACAAGACGCGCTCAAAAGAAGCGCTCAATGCAAAATATGCGGTATCACGATAAAAGATTCTGGCTCAACCACATCTAATTTCATCAGGCATCTGAAAACGCACCATGATAGGTGAGTAAACATGTTTAGCTCAGCATTGACCATCTACCGTTAGCTTGTGTATTGCTTTAGCTACCTAACGTTACGGGAGGTTAACTCCGATTGTCTTCCTTATGAAATATGAATGAGCGTTTGTTTAATTGCCAAACTTGTGGTGGTCGATTAACGTAACGTTAATCATTTACGTGCCGCTGGCTGCCCGTTGTCTACAAACAGGTTACAGGATTATTGTTGATCATGTAACGTTACAGTTTCATTTAGTTATAACGTTACACTGGTTTGAGAGTCTGGGATGTGTTGACTTACAGTATATAAGCTATGATTAGTTGCATAGGCAGTGCAGCCAGAAGAAGCCAGAAATGTTTTGTGGCCCATACCTAGTGTGTTAAGAGAAGAGAAGGTTAACCAGTCTGTTCTCACCCTTTGGATTTTTTTATTTCTAAACATTTTGTTGTTAACAAGTTACATCCCAAAAGTTGGTCAGTTGCTTCACATTTACACTAAAGATTTTGAGCATTTGAATGTTTTGGAAGTGCACTGTAGTGTTAAAAATTTCTTTTGAATGCAATAGTTTATTTGCATTTAGCTACACTGATGTTTTGCACTAAATAGGAGTGTGTCAATTTTAGTGTTGTGAGTTATATCATTTTCTATATTTGGTCTTATGTCTTGGTATGTTCAAGCTACAAGGCAAAATAAAGAAATTAACTAAAGGTAAAGCATTCTTGGTGTTTTTGTCATGTTCCAATAGCCTGTTTACACTGAATATATACCAAAATCAAAGCTGATACTGTATGCTAATAGATAAAGGAGTCATAATAACATATGGTACCACTTTATTTTGATAGTCCACTTTATACATTCTACTAACTATAAGTAACTTTGCAGCTGCATGTCAACTAACTCTCATTAGAGTATTAGTAGGCTTAATATCTGCTAATTATATATTATAATATCTTATTTTGTTGGTTCCTCAACAGATATTCTACTGACTATAAGTAACTTGGCAACTACAAGTCAACTTGTTCTCCAAACCCGAACCCACATCATAACCTGACAGTCTACTAATACTCTAATGAGAGTTAGTTGACATGTAGTTGAAAATGTACATGGTTAGTAGAATGTCTAAAGTGGACTATCGAAATAAAGTGTAACCTAACATATTGATATTACATGCTTTGAACTCCTTATATAAAGTTATGCAGTGTTCTAAGCAACCTGGATGGGTCGCTGTACGTGATGCAACACTTATAACCACAAGAGACTTGAGACTTGACTTGGACTCTAGCTCAGAGACTTGAGACTTGACTTGGACTCTAGCTCAGAGACTTGAGACTTGACTTGGACTCTAGCTCAGAGACTTGAGACTTGACTTGGACTCTAGCTCAGAGACTTGTGAGCATCTCTGGTGGCTGCCAACTTCAACAGTGGAAAATAAGGGACATTCTCTATTTTTTGTACCACATACTGTATGCCACGTGTGCCATTTGAGATTTAAGTCAACCAAGGGACGAAATATATATATATAGTCCCCTGGTTGACTTAAATCTCAAATGTGTAGATAAGGTTTTATCTTTATTTATTTAATTATATATATATATATATATTTTTATAATCTCCTTATTTATACATTTGAGATTTAAGTCAACCAGGGGACTATGGGCCCTATTTTAATGATCTGAAACGCAAGTAACTTTGTGGGCGGATCAAAAATGGGTTGGTCTGAAGTAGCTACATTACTCATAGGTGTGGTTTCGGCGTAACGTGCAATAAACCAATCAGAGCGTCTTCTCACATTCCCTTTAAGAGCAGGCCGCTTGTTCCATGGCATATTGCTATTATTATGGTGGATTTGTCAGGCACACGCCAGGAGGCAATATTTTTTTTCCCAGGATGGTAGGGGAAGGTACCGCCTTTTTCGCCTCTGATTGGCTAGAAGGGCTCTCCTCCGATTGGTTATTTGAAAAGTCATCTCTTCAAATGAGAAGTTACACATATACATACACAATACACACACAACCTCTAAACCTACCCATCACACACACACACACACACTAACCCGACCCCTAAACCTATCCATCACACACACACACACACTAACCCAAATCAAATAACCAATCGGAGTTCAGCGAAAAGCGCATCCGGAAGCGCATTTTCATTTCCTAATTTACTGACGTGCGTCTGTGGAGGGAAAAGTCTGCTGTGCCATCGGGTGCAAAATAAGAATGATACATGCGTCGGTGTACAAAGTCAATTGCGCTGGGTGCAAGATACGGCCCTATATATATACCGGTATACACTCACCGGCCACTTTATTAGGTACCCCATGCTAGTAACGGGTTGGACCCCCTTTTGCCTTCAGAACTGCCTCAATTCTTCGTGGCATAGATTCAACAAGGTGCTGGAAGCATTCCTCAGGGAGTTTGGTCCATTTTGACATGATGGCATCACACAGTTGCCGCAGATTTGTCGGCTGCACATCCATGATGCGAATCTCCCGTTCCACCACATCCCAAAGATGCTCTATTGGGTTGAGATCTGGTGACTGTGGAGGCCATTTTAGTACAGTGAACTCATTGTCATGTTCAAGAAACCAATTTGAAATGATTAGAGCTTTGTGACATGGTGGAAGTAGCCATCAGAGGATGGGTACATGGTGGCCATAAAGGGATGGACATGGTCAGAAACAATGCTCAGGTAGGCCGTGGCATTTAAACGATGCCCAATTGGCACTAAGGGGCCTAAAGTGTGCCAGGAAAACATCGCCCACACCATTACACCACCACCACCAGCCTGCACAGTGGTAACAAGGCATGATGGTTCCATGTTCTCATTCTGTTTACGCCAAATTCTGACTCTAACATCTGAATGTCTCAACAGAAATCGAGACTCATCAGACCAGGCAACATTTTTCCAGTCTTCAACTGTTCAATTTTGGTGAGCTCTTGCAAATTGTAGCCTCTTTTTCCTATTTGTAGTGGAGATGAGTGGTACCCGGTGGAGTCTTCTGCTGTTGTAGCCCATCCGCCTCAAGGTTGTGCGTGTTGTGGCTTCACAAATGCTTTGCTGCATACCTCGGTTGTAACGAGTGGTTATTTCAGTCACTGTTGCCCTTCTATCAGCTCGAACCAGTCTGGCCATTCTCCTCTGACCTCTGGCATCAACAAGGCATTTCCGCCCACAGAACTGCCGCTCACTGGATGTTTTTTCTTTTTCGGACCATTCTCTGTAAACCCTAGAGATGGTTGTGCGTGAAAATCCCAGTAGATTAGCAGTTTCTGAAATACTCAGACCAGCCCTTCTGGCACCAACAATCATGCCACGTTCAAAGTCACTCAAATCAACTTTCTTCCCCATACTGATGCTCGGTTTGAACTGCAGGAGATTGTCTTGACCATGTCTACATGCCTAAATGCACTGAGTTGCCGCCATGTGATTGGCTGCTTAGAAATTAAGTGTTAACGAGCAGTTGGACAGGTGTACCTAATAAAGTGGCCGGTGAGTGTATATATCTATGTGTTTATTTATTTATTGTATATTTATTTATATACATACATGTATGCCTGCAGCTATAAAAAGATAGTGGTTGATTAAATGAAGTGGTAAAATTCATTTGAAATGCATTCATTTTTATTTTGGCACTCTGACCTGTGACTTCATTACATCTGTTGTAAAGATAAATGGTTTTTAATGTCATACTAAAGCGTCACACACCACTGCCCACATATTTAGCTTTTACCTAGGCAAATTATAACACTAAGCAATGTGACTACATATTTCAAATTGATGCCTTTATGTGCTTTGCATTTTAGACTCTTTAATTACCATAGCAACAAACCCAGGGGGAAAATGTGCATCAATGAAATGCACAAAAAAAAAAAACTGACTGAATGTGGGCTAATTGTCTTCATTTTTCACTATTTACATTTCATTTATGATGAAGAGTACAACCAAAAATTCAAAATGGGTCAATACTATTTTTGAACGTAATTCTCTTATGTTCACCAAGACTGCATTTATTTGATCAGAAATACAGTAATATTGTGAAATATTATTACAATTTAAAATAACTGTTTTCTATTTGAATATAATTTAAAATGTAATTTATTCCTGTGATGTAAAGCTGAATTGTAAGCATCATTACTCCAGTCTTCAGTGTCACATGATCCTTCAGAAATCATTCTAATATGTTGATTTTATGCTCAAGAAACATTTCTTATAATTATCAATGTTGAAAACTGCTCAATATTTTTGTGGAAACTGATACGTTTGTTTTCAGGAATCTTTGATTTATGAATATTTGTTTGAAATATAAATCAATAGGCCTACTGTCACTTTTGATGAATTTTATCCTTGCTGAAAAAAAACCTATTAATTTATCATTTTAAAAACAAATCTTACTTTCCAAAAACTTTTTAATGGTAGTGTAAAATATAAATAGACACATATATTTAAGGATTCATAAAGATTCTTATTCTTCGAAAGCTGTGCATGTGTAAAGAGTACTACATTTTAGATGCAGTCAGTATGTTTATATTGTATATTTGTTTCCATAATTGCTAATGAGATTGCCATTAAACAATCAAATTGCAATTATCATTTCAAATATAATTTTGATGGAAAAATAGCACTAAAATATTGGCACAAAACACTTTTCATTTAGTTATGCTTTGCAATCCTGGGTGGAAGTGTAGTTAGTTCTCTCAATGGGTTTGGGAGGAATTCTGCAGAAAATAGCTTCTTGCTCCAAAGCCAAACACCATTCTTCGCGTTTCTTTGTTCCGTGCGCCGAATCCCAGACTTTGAGGTAGAAAACACATCTGCTGCTTTTGGACCTCAACTGCGCTTTTGTGAAACTATACATAGGGGAAAAAACAAAGAAAAGTGTAAGAGAGTGTTAGAGAGACAGAGCGAGAGAAATCATTTAAACAAATAAATAAAACACACAGCTGAAAATATAGGGCAATGAATATTCATGCCCTTGTGTGCTCTGACAAGCAAACTGAAATGGCTTTTCTGTGTCTGCAGACATGCACCCTGTTCCTTTTGTCTGCTAACAGTATTTGCCCGATTGCGTTTTCCGTTTGTGAATGGTTTGTTTGCTAAGAGCCTGGCACCCATTTAAAGACACTGCTTAATCCTCCATCATGAAGAAGAGAAGAAAGCGAAACAATGAGCACGGTAATGTGGTATCAATAGACCTTCTACATGGGATGTTTGTCTGCTGTAATCTTCTGGATTTGTTTCAAAAGTAGAAACTAGAACGGGCTTCGCTTGAACTTGTACATCGTAAAAGGCAACATGCTGTGCCGCAGACACCGGAATAAAGCTCTTCATTTGAAGAAAAGAAAAATGACACGAGTTGTTTTATTTTCGAGGATATCTCCGATTCCCTGTGTCACGCGTTAAGAAATTATTTATCAAGGAGCAGTGGAATACAGCACATGCTGTCTGTTTCCATATGTGTCCATGGCTGCCTTTTGGAAGCTGTATGTTGTAATGCAAAAACATTATTCTCAGGTTTCACAGACAAGACGTAAATCTAGTCCCAGACTAAAATGCACGTTTGAGCTGTTTTAACTGAAAGCAACTTGCACTGGTATATCTTAAAATATGTCAGTAACATTGTCTGTTCTCAAGATGCCCATCAGTCATGTCTTCTTCTAAGGCACGTTTACAAAAGCTACTTAAATGACCTAATTGAATTAAGACCTAATCCTGGCTCAATCTAAGCCCTGTCTGTGAACCCGGGCCTATGGATGATTTACACAGGGGCTAATTGTCACATTCTTTTTGAGTCAAAAGTGCAATTACACAAATGTGTCAAAAGTTTGATTGAGTTTGAGTTTGATTTTTGTTGGTAATGGCAGGTTCCCATTATGATAATTGACGACCTTATATAGTGTGACAACATGCCCAACAATTTACACTACCAGCTTTAAAAATAAACAACCACCTTGTCAAGAAACCCCGTACAAATAATTCTACATTTATTTGAATATTCAGGGCTGTCAAATCGATTAATCGCATCTAACATATATGAACATATATATACAATATATACACAAACTTCTATGTTAGATGCGATTAATCACGATTGATCGATTTAAAGGGATACTCCACTTTTTTTGGAAATAGGCTCATTTTACAACTCCCCCAGAGTTAAACTGTTGAGTTTTACCGTTTTTGAATCCATTCAGCCGATCTCCGGTTCTGGCGGTACCACTTTTAGCATAGCTTAGCATACATCATTGAAGTGGACAAGACCATTAGCATTTCTCATAAAAAAAGAAACGTTACTGCCGTACCATGAGTGCAGCAGGCGTAATGATATGACGCAGCGCCTGAAAATAGTCCCCAGCTGCGTCATATCATTACGTCTGCTGCCCTCATGGTACGGCAGTAAAGTTTCTTGATTATTACGCTGGAATGGGAGTATAGTTCCTAGCCATATCAGCCTAGAAAATCGCAACTTTACATGCACGTGCACAATGTCTTAGTGCACGATGTAACTACAGAAGAGTCAAGTTTTAAATAGGAAAAATATCGAAACACTTTGGTCATTTTTTTATGAGAAATGCTAATGGTCTTGTCCACTTCAATGATGTATGCTAAGCTATGCTAAAAGTGGTACCGCCAGAACCGGAGATCGGCTGAATGGATTCAAAAACGGTAAAACTCAACAGTTTCCTCTTAACCGTCTCCAGAGCGTCGGCGCACTGAAGCGTTTTTTTTTTTATTTAGTTCAAATATACTATCAGATTTAATGTTATACCTTGACAAACTATACATCATTAAAAAGATATAAGCCTCAAGATTCAGTATTTGACCACTATTGTATTCTGAGAAACTTATAGTGACAGTTATGTCTTAATTTGTGTCAGGAGTTATGAAATGAAAACAATGAGTCGATACCTTTAATATGAATTATGAGCGTCAGCTGGTCCATTCATAAAAAACACTCCGTGCTGTCGTCATGACAGCGATTCACAAAACAACGTCCCTGAGGGCTTTTAGCTCAACAATGTGCAGATGTGGAGAAATATTGATATATTCTCATAGATTCACATCATATTTCTATAGACAGGAATAATATTTATTGAATTTATACCCAAATGCGTCGATGTAAGTTATGATCGCTTCTTACTGAGATGTGCTGTGTTTTCCATTCATACCAATGGCATGGGGGCGCTATATGTGTCCAATAAAAGTCCATATATGGATCATGAAGAAGAAGACCCATAGTCATGTGACATTCCAGGACGTCACTGAGTGATACAGAAAGTAGCTGACAGAGATCGCTGTAACATGCAGATAAAGATGTTTTGAAAACAATAAACATGATTGCAATGATATTTGAGTTACCTGTGTTCTTCAAGCCATGCCAGGTATTTCATAATAATAGATTATATTTATAATGTAATGCTAATCGATATAGATTTCATCATCGTTCAGAACACTAAATAATACATTTTCTGTCGGATTTTTTTTTAATATGAAGCCAAGTTAGATCACAGAAGATTATTTAAAACACTAGACTTGCGTTATATAGTAAGTTTGGAGCACAAACATAATTTTAATCTCATAAATGGTCGTGTATTGATGGTGTGCTAAGCTAACATGCTAGCGAGCCCAGGCGCACCTGCCACGAGCAGTTATTGTTTTATGATTTTTTTCTAAATAGGAATGCTTACTGAAATGTTTCAGTGCATTTGATACCAGTTTCAAATATTTAGTGAGAATTTTGATAAAAGAAATTAGGGTTTGAAACCCTATGAATAGCCTGTGAATAGCCAGTCGTTAGTAGCTATAATGCAGACAAAAGAAATGCATATTTAGATCCATAATAACCAGTCTGGAGAGGTGTGAATGTGTACAGGGGAGACTGACACTGAATGGGGCACCACAAAACAATAGAGACATTAGACTGAATAGATGACTCAGAGGATGACTAAACATCAGTTTGCTAATAGAGTCTAATCAAAATAAAGTAATTTGACATGATCTTGAAAAACATTTAACTAAATACAGAGTTTTATACTTATCATTTTCAGATTTTAAATATAAAATGGTCAGACATGTGGCTTTAGCTGCAGTGCATTTCTAGATTGCTCCAGGGCCAACTTCCATTTTATTTTCATAAAGATGTTTCATAAAAATAAATTTCTAATAACTTTACAAAACTTTGAAGCTATTTAAAATTGTTTTTTTTCATTATGACAATAATTCATTCTACATTTACAATAAACAACCAGGTGTCAGCTTTCAAATGAGATCATACTTGTGCTTTTAGTGCAAAGGGTTCATGAACTGTATCTGTTTCAGTTTGGGTATGTGATTTCTGGGGATTTTTCAAAAGTGGGCTTGAAGCTTAACAGGTTAACTCTTGGGGAGTTGTATGAGCCTATTTCCAAAAAAAGTGGAGTATCCCTTTAACAGCACTAAATATATTATATATATATATATATATATATATATATATATATATATATATATACTGTATATGTATATATACTGTATGTGTATATACTAGGGGTGTAACGATACACGTATTCGTATTGAACCGTTCAAGTTGGTACGAGGCTTTCGGTTCGGTTTTCGGTAAACCGAATGGTTCGTTGGACCATTTTCCTGCCGACCAAAATTTCGTTATTTCAAATGTAGGCGTGTCGCAAGCACACTCATAATGTAAGAGACGCTGGTGTGACCACAATATTGCCCAACATCAAATGGGAAATGTAATGTAAGCGGAACGAAACTGAGCTGCTCGTTATTGTGTGGTTGACGGACCGTTTATCAGTTTGGACCAAAGCAGCGCGAGCCAATCTTAATCAATCAGCACTGTTACTACACAGCCAAATCCAGTAAAGAAAAAAATTGAATTCGCCACTGAAGTAATAACATCGCTGCGAGATCTAGTGAGAAACATTCACATTTCTCCGTTATTAACGGATCAAACAGCGCTGACGTGGAAACCAGGAAGAAACATTGTGCCATGAATGAACTATCCAGTGTCCACAGATCAGCAACATTCACCATGGGTTTACTGTAGTAACACTACTAACTGTAACCATGGAAGTTTGGCAGGAATAGTAGGCTATAATGCTTTCAAGTAACATTACGTCGGTTTTATTTTGACATTATGAATACAATTGCTGCCCTCAAATGTTAATCTGAACTAAAATAAACCTTTGTTTATAACTACTACAATATTACATTTCATTTTGTCCAAGGAGCTGTTTTGTTTTATAAGCTCCTAAGAAAAGTCAAGTATAGCTCCATCATTGCTCAAAGTAAAAGAAATATCATACTTTATGATGTTAGTTTTAATAAAAATATAATGAAAAAAAGTAAATCAAGGAAATTTCTCTGGCATTTCTTTCTTTTTTCTGTATCGAAAACGTACCGAACCGTACCGAACCGTGACACAAGTGTATCGTATCGTATCGAACCGAACCATGAATTTTGTGAACCGTTACACCCCTAGTATATACATATACAATATAGACATATATATTATAAAAATAAACTTTTATGTCGATCACGATTAATCGATTTAACAGCACTAAAAATATTATATATATATACTGTATATGTACAGTATATATACTGTATGTGTATATACATATATATATATATATATATATATATATATATCACATATAGACATATTATAAAAATAAACTTTTATGTTAGATGCGATTAATCCCGATTAATCAATTTGTAATCAGTATTTATGTATGATACAATTATTTTGTCTAATCAAGTGTAAACCGTGTCTCTGTTTTTTTTTTTTTTTTTTTTTATGAACTCAAATCTTACCTGTTCCTTTTTAGATGTGCTACAACTATAAGTTTCTATAGCCGTGCCCTTGACTTTCACATCTCGTTGTGTTTTACCTCAAAGATGTATCCTCATCCTCTTGGGCATCCATTCTCAGGCTTTCAACAGAAATTCTGAATTTCTCTATAGGTGAACAGATCAAAGGAAAAAGAGATGAGAGAAGGTGAGAGAAAGCGCAAGAGTAAGAAAATGAATTTCACGTACAACCGTAAATAAAGTTTTTGTTCTCTTTGTTTGCACGATTGTGCCTTCCTTATCTTGGAAACTCATAGATTTATTTAACACCCAATCCATGTTTAGTCACCTTGAATCATCAAAAACAAATGCATTGTATAAAAAAATAAAACAATGTCTTCCCCTTTACAACTTTAGTGTTTCACATCCGGATTAATATTTAACATCTTGAGTAATACCAGCTTCCTAACAATAATGTATAAAAACATCTGGAAGAGACAACGGCGTGTTCAAATCATTAGAGCAAGAGCATAGTGGAAAAAAATCGTCAAATCCATTTTGCCCACTCAGGCAGCAAGATGGGACAAGAGCGCCCATATCCTTATGAAAGTAAATGATTTCTTCCATCTCCCCTTCAAGGTTATCAGAACTGAACACAGGCCCCAGTTCTCTACAGGGCTTCTGTTTTCAGGGCATTGTGTGGAGGAAATGAAAGAGATACTATCAGCCTCGAACGCTCATAACGTTTCTGTCAGCCGTCCAGCGTGGCTCCAGTTCTCTTATGAATCATTTAGACTTATGTATGTCCCCAAACATGTAAACAAAGCCTGGGCTGAAACAGCAAGTTTTTTGCTCACACGGTTTGTGGTTCATGTCTGACAGTTGTCAAGTCTAAAGGTTTTTTTTTTTTTGCTGCTAATTTTCCATAAAATTCCAATTTTTTTAAGCTGTCTGAATCAACTGCACTATTTTTGGAGGGTCCACTAGGTAACAACACTCAAAAAGTAGTCAAAGAAGATAAACTCTCAACCACAGATTTC
The DNA here is from genome assembly GCF_029890125.1 of Rhinichthys klamathensis goyatoka. Lineage (NCBI taxonomy): Eukaryota > Metazoa > Chordata > Actinopteri > Cypriniformes > Leuciscidae > Rhinichthys > Rhinichthys klamathensis. The sequence goes on along the minus strand of NW_026607230.1, from coordinate 174,382 downwards.
ACAATTGTCTATGAGAAACCATTTATATATAACAACATTAATAAATAAATATATTTTAAAAGAAATTCATTATTAAAAAAACACACAATTATAAAATACACCAATATAAAACAAAATGAGTCTAAAGTACCCTAAAATACGTTAAATAATAAACTAATATATAAACTACCATTCAAAAGTATATATTTTTAAAAACTTTTTTTAGTAATTTAAACTTATTTTTTTTTTTATATATATGAACGATTATATATATATATATATATATATATATATATATATATATATATATATATATATACTGTATTATGTATAACAGTAAAAAAAACTATAATTAAAAGTATTTATATTTCATTATATTTTTATACACAGCATATCTATATATATATTCTCATCCAAACACAATGCAAACCAATGGAGGATCATCACATATTGCTGGTTGCATCAGTTTCAACAACAAGCATGTAAGTCCGTTACGCCGGTGAAGAAACAGATGGCTGGATCGCAAGGGCCAGGAACAGTTGGACCTAATTAACCTTTTTTTCAATGGAGGCAATGATGTCAGAGGAGTGATGTCACCAGAGATTGAGAGCTCAAAAGCAGAGCAGGCCAGGTGGAGGGTAACTGTAATAAGGTGTGTGTGCGTGTGTGTGTGTTAAGAAATAAAGAAAGAGGCCTCAGACGGCCACACCAACTCACAGACCTTTCGGCTTGAAAGATGAAATGGCAAAGCCGAGGTCAATGTAGCTGTCAAAACGACAAACGCGTTCAGCTTGAGGTTCAACGTAATGCAGTCCATCGGCGGTTCATCTCAGGCTTCTCTGTGAAAAGCAGGAAAGAAAACAAAGTTCAAAGTTCAAACAGAACTAGAGAAATATGAGGAACGACCACCAATGGTGTCTTTTCCATACAGAAGACCACTTGAGGCATAACATGATAAAATGGGATGTTATACAACAGAATGAAGGAAGCGTCAAACCGGACCATCCTTTTGTAACATGATAGATGTCTGGCCACTGTTGTTCCCGCAGAGACTCAAGCAGCTGCAGGAAACACCTTCCGACGCTTAAAACTCATTACCGCACCATTATAAGGATCCACCTTAACACCTGCAAAAACAGGTGCGGTTCTACAATCCACTAAGAGAGTATATTATCTGCTCGGCTGGGGGAAAAAACACAACAAAGGAAAAATGTCACACTGGTTTGTCCATCAACGAGATGTGATCTGCTAAGGTGGAAATATTTCAAAGTGAAAGGCTAGCGTAAAACCAGGAGCATGAGGTCTTTCAATACAAGTAAACCCCCTTTTAAAGGGATACTCCACCCAAAAATGAAGATTCTGTCATCATTTACTCACCCTCAAGTTGTTGCAAACCTGTATGAGTTTCTTTCTTCTGCTGAACACAAAGGAAGATATTTTGAAGAATGATTGGAACCAAACAGTTGTTTGGCACCATTGACATCCATAGTAGAAAAAAAAAAAATACTATGGAAGTCAATGGTGCCAAAGTTCCAATCGTTCCTCAAAATATCTTCATTTGCGTTCATCAGAAGAAAGAAACTCATACAGGTTTGCAACAACTTGAGGGTGAGTAAATGATGACAGAATTTCCATTTTTGGCTGGAGTATCCCTTTAAGCTTTTTATACATATAGAGGTATTAGCTAAAGCAGTTGATTTCCCAAAATGCACTGTGGTCTTGGTTCATTGCTAATTCGTGGTATTGCTTTGTGTGTCACAGCTTCTGGCTTTTTTTCCTTGTTCCTATCATTTGTTATAATGTTTTTGACACTGTTTTGTTACTTATCATTGATGAGAACCTGTTCTGATCGTTAAGGATTGAATAGATTAAGATTAATAAACTGAATAGTTGAAGCTCATCATGGACTCTTGTCTTGCCACAGTATATTTTCTGATACTTGGAGAAAAAAAAAAAACATCTTAACATTGTAAACAGGATTTTAAAACTGGAATTCAAAATCGAGAGAGTGTCTGATTTAAGAGCCAATTTGTTAAAAAAAAGGTACATATTTTAAATGCATATGGAAGATTAATTACTTTGAATAATAATCAAGAAGCTTTATATATAGATTTTCCCTCCAGATGGCAACATTCCTCCCAAGTATTTCAAAAATCGACATCAATTCTGCTTCTCACATGTTTGGGCTTCAGAGAAATACACAATTCTGACTAATTAGATGTTTTGCTCCTTCTGTTTTTTGGTACTTGATGTAAGAGAGCTCAATGATTTAGTGATGAGTAAATTAACAAAACTTGAGGATTAACTTTCAGAACATTGCATAAATCATGGGTATGCTAAAAAAAACACATTGTTAATAATTCAGTAAAAGTTTCTCTGCTTCTATTCCTCGCAGCCAAAGAAGACAATGTGTATTGTGTTTAATAGCATTCTATAATAGAAATGACCGTGATGGATTTTCCGTGATGGATGACCGTGATCTTCACGTTTCGCATCATTTGACAATTTTTTTATAAATATTTATATTAATAAGTAATTGCAAACATTACTTTTTTTCACTAAGATTATCTTAATGTTAAAATGTTATATTTTTATGATAATTTTTTTTTCTTAATTATAATGAATCTGGGTCTGGGATAAGATTAAATCAATAAAACCTATACTTCTATAATCTGATATCAATTAAGCAAAAGAAAAGTAGCAAAAATAAAACAGTGACAGCATGGTCAAAAGTTTCCAACACAGTTTTAATGTGACCTTCATACAACGAGAGAGAGAAAAAAAAAAGTTGAAATCAGTTTTTTTTTTTATAAAAATCCACCCTTGGGACAGAAAAGTGCCCGAATAGAAAAACACATAAATCCTTCAAGCTCTGTTTTGGTTACAGAGAAATTGATTTTGCAGAAGAAAGGCAAAGAGCACCGCCAGTTTCTTTTAATGCATTTGAAATATACCAACGATTAAAATTGAACTTGAGTGTAATTACAAGAAGATGTCTTTTTTTTAATTTTCAATGTAATTTCAGCTCAATTTAAATTGATCTCATTCAAAGTGTCCGCTAAGTTTATTCATGCGACGAGAGATGGCTTAAGGACAGAGAGTAGCGCAACGTGTCACGTGACTGAGCCGAGATCGATGCTAACCTTTGCTCCGTGCTTTGTTCGAGCTGCAACGGCGGCCTTTGAATAATTTGTTACCCTTCCGATCGATACCTACACTTATAAGGATACCAGTTGGACGCTGCTGGGATTAATCTGAAATCTTTTCTAGTAAGTATTCCTCCCCTTTATCTCTCAAACTATGGGATGGTGCCTGTTGATTCCCAGGTCCTGGTAAAATCAATGGGAGTCTTGTGCAGTGACTAATGGTGTTTGCATGGCGGCCGGACCCTCGGGCTATTGACTCGCTGATGTTACTGTGATATCGAGAACAGTGAATCAAACTTGACCTGTTCCACGCCGCTCTTAACCTGCATTTCGGCCATCTGCGTGTTGTTTTTGTTTGTTCGGAGAGGCACAAAAGTGTCATTCACTAGTTCACCCGCCTCCTATTTGCTCTGTTTTTTAAATTAAACGAATAAGCACAAGCACTTCAACCGCTCTTAATAGCTTTGTAGGTGGCAATCCGCTAGGACACACACACTTTAAAAATGTCTTTGAATGTGTTTGCAAAGCACTTAGGCTTAAAACACTAGTGATTATAAAGCCATTTGTTTTACTGTTTGTGTGCCGTTTAAATTCTAAAATGAGTCTATTCTCACAACAGTGTCTGTGATATGGTTTCAAGCTGGAATCCCATAGTGCAGCATTTAGTTCAGAGCAAAGAACATCAAATACATACTGCTGCAAAACTGCATTAAAATTCTGCAACTGTGCTGCTCTCCTAAGTGCTTTCTTGGCAGATGAAATCTTTGATGAATTACAAAAGACCCTGGACGGAGTGTTATGTTTCAGTGCGCGAGCGTGGCTCTATGGCGTGTGTATATTAGCGAGGTCGGAGACTTTGGTACGGTTGACAAAGTTTCTTAAACAAAGTCAAGGCCAGTTTTAGGTTTTTATGCAATTGATAGCACACGCTTTGTGCTACACCATGGTGTCTACATTGTAAACCTCTTTTACAGTAAAATAAAGGTTCCAAAAGCGGTTTTTTAAAATAACTATTTTTTCTTAGTGTGAAGAACATAATCTAAAGAACTTTTTTCTACTATAGAGAACCTTTTACAATTGAACGGTCCCATGGATGTTAAAGGTTCTTCATGGAACTATCAATGCCAATAAAGAACCTTTATTTTTAAGAGTGTAGCAAAATAGTTTTGTAATACATAAGCCTTCATTTTTTCCACATTTTGTAATATTGCAGCCTTATGCTAAACTGGTTTAAATTCAATCTACACTCCATACACCAAAATGAGAAAGCAAAAAACCCTGAAATAATTACATTGCATTAAGCAAGTCATACCTTTTTCAATTTTGCTTGATCATCTGTGAGATGTTTCTACACTTTGATTGTTAAATTAACAAGATTACAGATTATAGGACCACAGATTAACTCCAATAGAAGTGCAGATCCTTTCTGTCTTTGTCATTATGGGATGTGGTGTGTAAATTGAAGTGAAAAATTATTTAATTTAAAACAGTTTAGGCCTCGACATTACAAAATGTGAAAAAAAATGAAGGGCAATCCACTTTCACAAGCACTGTAAATATATATTCATGCAAGTTATATGAATGAGACTTACTTTGAAAACATTTTGTGGTTTTTGGTTCAAGACTACTACTTTTTATCTCCACCCAAGAACAGCTCCAACTTTGTGTCTTCCACAGAAAGTTCACCTTTTTACTTCTTGGCACAAGAAATCCCAAAATCAATAGCTATCTCTTAAATTTTAGGCGCCCACAAAGTAGGCTATAACAGATTGAGCAGGCTATCTCATCTCCCGCAGTTTGGTAACTACCTCGCGGCTCTGTTGTGTTCGGTAAGCTTACCTTATGCCAACATCACAGAGCAAATAATGGCGGTAAACACTTATTTGATGAGCTGGCTGATCAACAAATTACAGCAAGGCTCTGACATCTTAAAAGCGATCAGGCAGCGAGCGCACAAACAGGGCCTGGACAGACGCCTCGGGCTCCAGGCGGAGTTGTGCAGCACCTTTCTGTCAATGTGATGGATGACCTTGTTCGCCGGACAGAATAACAACAACAAGGGAAGGAAAAACTGGAAGTAAGGTGGCTTGACAGTGATTTGTATGTACAGCGCAGGTGATGCAAGGGTCCGTGTTGGGCCAGGACTGGGACTGTGCATGCAGCCTCACGGGTTAATTGAAGAGGACACAGACTCTCTGACCGTGGGACGGCAAGTCAGGAAGGGTGTGCGAGCGTGATCCGATTTGCAGCGCCTACAAATTGATGGTTGGTCGTCACGTGGCCGTCTGAAAATTAAATCCGCACTGAAATGAGACTTTTATGTGTTGAAGATTAGGTTTGACTCACAGTCAAGATCTATTATTGGTTAGGACGTTAACTGGCCATTCTTCAGTCTCATCTTTCCAGACGTCTGGACTTGCACAATAAAGCCTGTTATGCATTGAGATCTTTGTTTTGTTATTTCATATTTTCATACTTGATGTCATTTCATGTCATGACAACTTCAACTCTGAATTATTCCAACGCATTCTCATCCTTTGGCGTCATATAGGTGACGCCATATGACATTTCGTCGAAATCTTACGCACATGGCATCCTTTAGCGTCAATATAACACGCACTGTTATGGGTAGGTTTAGGTCTGGGGTAGGGTACGGTTATGACGCCTTGGGATCTGCGTCTCATATTCACGCTAAACGATGTCATGTGCGTTGGATTTAGACGAGCGTCACCTGTATGACGCCTTGGGTTCTGCGCCTCATATTGATGCTAAAGGATGCCATGTGCGTAAGATTTCGACGAAATGTCCAAAGCGTCACATGTATGACGCCAAAGGATGAGAACGGGCTGATTATTCTCATTTCTTTCTTGTGTTTCCCATTTCGTTTCCTGTTGCCTTTCAGGTCGTCTGAACGACTAGTTGGGTAATTGTTCGTAAGGAAGGTCTGAAGCATTAGGCTGTTTCGTTAATCTGACCCCATAGAGTGCTGCATGGATGACATATTTTTGTAGCCCAAAAACTCAGAAACCAGTTAGTATTTTAGCACTTCTGGTTCCATCGTCCTGAAGTCAATGGGTTTTTGGTTTAATGCCAAAAAAAGGCCTTTGGTTAACTCAAGCTCAAAATATTTTCATGTTTTATTCTATGACACACTTTAAAATATATGTATATAAGTTATGACAACATGTTAATATATTGCACTTACTCATCAAAATTAGTTATACAAGATTCAACTCATTTTAATGTAATTTGAGTTGAAATGACTTAAACATCCAAGTTGATTGTACTTAAAAATTTAAGGCAGCTTTGTTTACAGTGCATATGAGCTTTTACTTGTCTTAAAAAAAGGTGTTGTTAATAAGTGGCTAAATGGGAATACAGAGAGGGGACATAAGTAATCTCAGCAAACCGGTAAACTCATCTACACACTACTCCTGAAATGTGACGCATCAGCTAACAATGTCATCTGAGTGTGTTTGGGATGAATCTAAAAGACTAAATTTTCCAAGAACGCTTAAAGGTTCTATATGTAACTTATTCACTCTACTAAAGCATAAAAATACCATAATACAATTGCAGATATTTAGGAAGATGCTGAGTTTACATACTCGTTTCTCTGGAAAAACACTACAGCCAGTCATTTTACTTTGAAATGTGCGTTCCGTGTTGGAATGTCTGTTTTTGTTTTGGTCTGTGTGATCTCGCCCACTGCCAGTTCACCCATTAGTATCTCGACACCCCGGGATGCCAGTTGGCAGGAAATACAGCGTATTGGGTACAAACTGGGTCAGAGATTGCAGATTCTACCCAACCTAAAATGCCTCGGTTTCCATCTAAATCCATATGAATGAGAGCATATTAAAACGCAGATAAATCAACTCATCAACTTACGTAAGTTTCTTCGGCTCTCATTGTCAATTGTGCTCGCATGTTGTGTGTCCTCAAACTGGCAACCCGCGTTGATAAACTAGTCAACATCTAGCAGCTAATGCATAGCTAATGCATTGTTGGACGACTAGTCAACCATGATGATTCATCACTATTGAGGTGTGTACTAGTTACATTTAGGAATATACACACCCTTTTGTTTTTCCTTCTTCTTAAAAGGAATAATTAAAACAAAAAAATTATAATTCTTTAATAGCTTTTCAAAACATTATTCAAAACTTTAGTGCTTTGTCTCTGGGTGAACTATCCCTTTAAATAAAGCTGGGGTTAGATCCTTTGCTCTCACCCTCTCCATTCATCATATTATCAAATTACTGGGTAATGTGGTACATAATTTAAAAAATAAACTCTCATTTAAAAATATTACCTTCATAATTTCAGAACAAACATCCGCCTAGTCGTTTCAAAGTCTGTATCTCATTTTGCATCCATTAAGGGAATTATGGGCCATTGGAAGATGAAGAGGGCGGCCGTGGCGCTAGGCGAACATGGGAAGTTCATATTTCATTCACTTACGCAGTTACTTGTGGGTCAGTGTGACAACATTAATGAGCTGTCATTAGAGAGGAAGAGAGAGCGATTGTGAGAGAGACAGAGAGAAGGCTAGTTCTAAGCTGATGAGGTGTAATAGATAAAAGAAAAGACCATTACTAATGGCTAACTGAGTCTAAAGAGACCGTCATCCGTGAGGATGAAAGTTATGGCCCCTAATTTTTGAGGCTCGATGCTCTGAAAAAAGGCGCTTTTTAATGTCAGTCGTCTTCACTGCATATAATCGACCTTGAACGGTACAACTGTCCACCTCGCTAATTAAGTAGATGATATAGAGACACCGTGATTTTATTCCTAGTGACAGGGAACCATTTTTTTTACCCTGCATGAAGAAAAGAGGACATAAAATGACAGCGGTAAAATGCTGGGCTTGCCATGCAAATACCGCACGTTATTAGATTCAGTCGCCGCCACATGGATGATGGATTCGTGTTAATAAACGTGCAAGCTACATGACTATGCACCAAGGAAATAACACATCATAAGCAAGCTTAGAGTGACGAGATGTCCCATTTTTCCAAGAACAAGCCTGCTTTTTAGATCTTTTTCACATGATGTCATTTGAAATTCATCCAGTTCATTGGAACATTTAGGGGAAAATTCCCTAGTGTCCGCATAATAAAGTTCATTAGCAAGTCTGCATTATTTTAGCACCTGATTCGCTATTATGCAATGCAGGTAACATTGCAAACATGACCAAAATTCTGTGCTAAATGCAGTTTGCATGTCTCAATTCCTCATTTTTCAATCTACGCACCTGAATCCGCTCTTTAAAGTGTGCCATGCATTAGGAATGCACAATACCATTTCAATTTTTAGACAATATTATAATTTTTTTTTCATTTATCTGTATCTTACAATATGTCACGTTTTGAGTTTGTTTTTGGATCTCTTTTTCTGTTCAGTTCATGTCTGAGTTTCATTGTTAATCTCCTAGTTTGTTCATTAGTTCAGTTATCTTTAAATAATACTAATTTCTCTACTGTATATTACAGTACTATTTTTGAGTAAATTTTTTATGTATACAATATATTATTGCAATAATTGTATTATTAATTAGTATTGTCACGATGTGGTTGAGACAAGAAAGAAGCAGGATCCACTTGCAGCACACTTTATTAAACAAACTCCAAACTTGACAAGGACTCAGACAGGGAACAGGACTCGGGAACAGAAAAACCAGCATCCACAACACAACATCAAGAACTCACAAGGACTGGACTGAAACACAGGGCTTAAATACAAGGGCAAACAAGCTAAACAAGATGACAAGGGGGCGTGGTTAATCGGGGACACCTGGGAAGACTAATAGAGATAATGGGGAGCGGGAAACAGGACTAAACCAAAAACACAAAGAACGGGGAAACAGACAGACATCACAACAAGTATTCATTTGAATTAACATCAATATTAATATCTGGCAATTATTGGTTATAGACCATTGGTTTATCAGTATCAGAATCGGTGCATCCCTACAATATTATATTGTGCTATGTAATTAAAAGGTACATTTTTTATGCTAAATGTTTAGTTAATCTTCTACTCTTCTTAAACATAGGACTGTCCAAGGTACATACTGTATGTTTGATCCCCCAAACAACTAAGCTACCAAACTACTAAGGAAATAGAATACACATTAACCTGAATCAGAAATAAAAAACAAACCATCAAACACAAAATACCCAGAACACAGTGTCTAATGTACATTCTGCAGTGTTGTCATTCTCAGATGACCCATCATGGCAGAAGTTCAGAACAGGGGTGACAGCTGCAGTCCGCCCCATGCTGACCACACAAACTGAGTCACAAAAACAGGAAGCCCTTTAACCTCCCTGTCGAATCTGAGACATTGGTGCAGAACTCCATGGAGTTGATCAATCAGAGGTACGACACATTAATCTGTCTTGACACACCGGCTCTCCCAATAGAGTTCATCTGAAGGGCTGGGATGCGATCCAAACCTCTGCAGGAGTGATAAAGCTGTAAGTCGAGGTTAGTGTTCACATTTCAATAGTAGCAAGGGTTTGGGTAACTTTAGAAAGAAGTGGGCTAAATTTGGACCGTAATCACAATCCTTTCAGGTTTTCAAGGTTGAATGAATTTGTTGAATGAATTGTGTAAACTGACTGTCAAACAAATCTAAATCTTGATATTAGGATTTCTGAGGTCTCAGGGAGTATAAAAGCTGGTCTTAAAGTCAATATTAAAACTAGATTTTCCATATTTATAAATGAGTCTTCATTAAAATTTCAGCAAAAAAGTAATTATTTTCTCTACTGCTGAAACAACTTTTTTTTTTCAGGTGATATCATCTAGGCCATGTGGGTGGGGATTACAATGTTAACTATTAGTCAAAAAGCACTTTAGACACTAAAATCATTACAATAGCTAATAGTAATTTAATGCCAGTTAACCAGTTAACAGCAATAATAGCAAATAACAGTAGATTAAAAAAACCCACAAAAAAACGTTACCATCTGCGACAAAATGTCCTTACTGTTCATGAATGAATGAAACAAGTGATTTCAAATCAATTGGTTGAGTAAATGATTAGTTGACTCTCTCATCAAAAATCAGAACTGAGGGCAGAAACTGTTTTTTAATCAGAAATACATAACATTAAGTACGTAAAATGGTTGTGAATGCCATTTCTTAGGTTTAAAGCATTGAAACTGACAGGGAGGGGTATTTCAATTTCATAAAAGCCTAAAAGTCTACTGAGAGCAAATCAGCTTCATTCTAAAAATCTAATATCATTTATGGAGGAACCTCTCATTGTCCTTGAGTTTCTCCGTTGAACTCTGTAACCCACCTCAGAAGACAGTATTTGCCCTAAATTTAGCTCTGAACATAATTTCAGAAGATGATCATTTTTATCGACGTTGTCATTGAAATGTCCCAAAATATCACACAAATCTCACTTCATTTCTCACACAGCTCAATTACCATGCCTGACCAGAGCCAAGATTGAGTGCTTCCTAATACGATCCACTGATTTTTATGAGATGTTCACATTCGCAAGTCCTGCCCAATTTTCTCCACTACTATTTTATTGGATGGTCTCTTGGTGGCCTAAATGATTACACGGCACATTTTTGCCACTTGCCGAAGGAAACTGACAGGTCTGTAATTACTTGTTTAATGAAGCAGACCTCTTAGGACCTGTCGAGAACATTATAAGAGACGTTTCAACATTCTGGCCATCACAAAGAATCATCAAAATAAACACAGAATGAAGGACATATCACTTATTTATCCTTTAATAGAAAGAGCAAATGACACACCATTAAGTAGACCATTTAGTCTGGCTTGCTATCTGCACATTATTGCCATATTTTACCCCATTATGCATTACAAAGAGCAGTCCCTCCTTAATGTGACAGCCAGACTGTGGCTTTGCAAATAAAAGCACAAAATCGTGTTTTCAGACACTTTGTAATATCAGAGCTTAATAGAATCGTGCCACAATGTCTCAGACAGAATTACTTCCAGAAAAAAAGACTTTTGTTTGTCTAATATAATTGAGTCCTTCACAACACCTAAGGTGAGTTGCTCCAACTAGAGAGGACCACTGTTTGAGTTGTGCGTCATTAGGAACTGCTGTTGCAATTTGCAGAATTAAAATGAAGTAGAATTAAAATTAACTAAAATCAGATGGATGGATGGATTTCTTCCAATTGCCTTTAAGTAAATTCCTCTCCTTGTCATTCCAATTCAACTTCCTCTGGAGTGTGGCCAACGTAATTTAAATTTACACTCATGAATTGAAAGGGAAGAGAGTCTCCAATTCCGAATTTTTACAAACCTGGACCACTGAAAATTCGGCCAACCATTTTACTCAGTATAGCTGGGTAAAGGGGAGGAGGCCCATTTCAGCATGAAATTGAATCGATAATCTACGACTGAGACCTTTCGCATGAGATAGTGGTCTTCGAACAATACTGCACCTCTCAAGAAACACTTGAATCACAGGACCCTCCCATAATTCATCAAACCCTCGAGATGGTTGGCAAAAACGCCGATACGCCAATAGCGAGGACTGCGACGAGAAGCAGAGATATAGAGAGATCATGTGAGAGCGAACAGGCGAAGAAAGGGGAGGACAAAGGGCATCAGCACTGCCATAAATCAACATCATTCCAAACTGTCACATTCATTCTGGCTCGATGTCTGTTCAGTGCTGGATGGCAGGGAGCACAGACTTCATACAATTATTTTAGCTTACAGTCCGATGGCATGATATTACAGTGGAGAGATACTCCAGTCAATTCATCTTTATTTTGGTGATATCTGCCATGTGAAAACTACTTTTCAAATATAACAGGACTGAATAGGAGTGGAGACCATATCGCAGTTGGTGCAATGTACAGCTTTTCCAACATTTCTACGGAGTGGAGAATTGCTGGCACATTTATACACACACTAAGTTTATCAAGCGGTCAAACTAAAGCTTACATGTCTTAACAGGTTTAATATATATTGATTAATTGAATGCATTTATGTGTGCCCCCTCTTGAAATTGCTCCCCCTCTTGTGCCCCCTCTTGAAATTACAGTTCCATGGTTAGATGTGAAGTGTTGAAAAAGACGTGATGTCAATGTCACGGGGCTGGTTGTATAAACACACGACGAAGAAGATGAAGATCCAAAACAGGCTTTAATGGTATCCACAGGTAAATCCAAACATAGGCAGGCAAGTAAACACAACCATAACACTGACGATACCGAACTGAACCAGAACTGAACATATATACAGGTGATAATGATGGTGATTGATGAGTGCACAGCTCAACATAATTAGTGTCCGTGATAACAAATGAGTGACGAAGGCAGACGATGACGAAACATGACGAGTCCAAACAAACGTGATTGTGACAGTCAACTTAAAACAAAAGCCCTTTTGTTGATGATTACAATCTTTTATTTGGAAGAAAATACAACAGTGATTTTTGCACAAAAAGACTAGGATCATGCATTAATTTTTAAAAAGGCAAGAGTTTGTAGCTCAGCCAAAGGGTACATTTCTATTAGCATTATTGCTTCATTACAAGATAGCTCCTCTGAACAAGACCTTTACTTGAAAGCAAAGAAAGAGAAACCAAATTTCTTCTTATAACTAAACACATACCCAACAGTTCTTAAAATGGTCCTTTTGGCAAGGATTCATGGAAAGAAGCATCGGTTCTTATCCTAAACACTTTTCCCAATCAATTACAAAAAGGGTCAAGTGTTTTGGTCACTTTGACCTGCTTTTAAGACAATTTACATTTGCCGAGCATCACAAGATTACACCCAATTTCCCTGATGAATCAACTGTTCAGAAAGCCTCAACCGCTAAAGAACTCTTGATGCAACTCAAATAGGTCTGAGTTCCCAGAAATGCTATAAGTAGAAGTCATTTTCAAAAATCTGAGGTAATTCTGCAAGTAATCACTTTATTAGGGTCAAGGTTTAAATTAAATGGGTGTGTACGTACCTGCCTTGAGGACTTATAATTTTAGATGTAGTCATATTGTCTTCATTCAGCGGCAGGTAGAGTGGATCGGATGTTTCTTGTCGCAAGCAATTAATGGAGGACTTTTTTACGTCTTTAGGATTGTGATTATGGCTTCGGTAATTACATCGATGGTGTCGATGATTAGAACAACTATGCCTGGAAGATTTAACCAAATGAGAGGGTAACTACAGTGTCCCTGATTTTCTCAAGAGTGACCTGCGTTTCAATGCCGAAGCCTGAAACCTGGAAGTGATAAGCAGGGTGCCCAACTTTGTCTACAGAGGAACGTGACTGCCAGGGCAATTTTTAAATGGCCATTTCAGCCATGGTCCTTGACGTGTAACTCTGTGGGAATGCATGTTCTAAGTGCCCCTTGCTTGTCCATTACCTGGGCTACCTGGGTTGGAACAAGTCTAGAAATAACATACTATTCACCTCACATCCACATTTGGCATTGTACTCTCACACAATCTTGTGACCTTAAAGGCCTCGCGCAGCTACTGACGCTGAATGCTGTACATTTGCCTCTTCTGAAAGTACCCATAATTGTGGTCATTATGTTTCCTGTAGAACTATTGGTTTAATTGAGCCAGAAATGAGCTAATGCTTTGATGCCGACAAGGGGACACCGTACGCCCGCGGATCCTGGTTACAGGCCCTCGGAACGAGCACAGAAGGGGTGTAGAGAAGACTCTAGGAACTTAATAGCTCTGTTTACACCTGCCAAACTGCTTGTTCATCTTTTTTTAACTCTAAATGTCATTCCGACGGCCATGGAGGTTGAGTGCTGTCAGACCCGAATGCACTGTTGGAGCGGGCTGCGTGATTTTAATAGAGTTCGGCCCATGCCTGATCCTCCTAAATGGGTAATTGCGTGGACCAAAAGGAGGGGGTTATGTGGACCCTGGCCAGCGCAAAGAGCAGCTGAACTAAAGGGATTGAGAAAAACCCATTGTATAACTGCTGTCTACAATGAATAAGCATATTACAAGCTAGAAAGTTGAATCATAAACCATAGAATAGTGCTAAATTTTACAATATTCCAGTTGTTTTTCCCGGGACTTTGTTGGAATGATGGTCTGCATCTGTTCTGCACCAAAGCTGAATTTGAGAAATGCTTTTCTAGTCTTTTTAAAGATGTTACTAAGTTGTTTTTCTCAGGGGAAACATCCGAGAAGCAAAAGAACTACAGAAATGTCTCCATTTGCTCTCCAGTTAATCTCATTGGTGTCTAGAAAAAACCACTGAGATATCAAAGAGAGTTCTTGGTAAATGTAGACCTGATCCTAATGCACCAAACAGACATTAGGCACTTCTTTATTGCACTCTCTCAAATGGCTCAACACAATGCCTTTTTTTCCCAGAATGCTGTGCATCTAAAAGGCTTTTATTGTTTAATGGTCCCATCCCCATGATGAAGAAGTCCCAATGGGGTTCTTTCTCTCTCTCTATGGAAGTCTCTGCAGGCTTAACAGGCCAATTAGACACCAGCCAGTTTATTAATAAACACATCTGCGGGGAAGGTGGGCCCTGTCTTCTCACCACAGGTCTTAAGGAGCTGCCGCTGAATGCTGACAGTCCCCTGCTGAAACTGAGTACCGCCGTCCTTGCTGTTGCCCTTTAAACTGATCTTAGCCTGTTTGTCTTCTAGTGAAATGATTAAGGCTTGTATTTGAGTTGAAAGCTGGGAAAATTGGCACTAAATCAGCACAAAAGCCAGCTCCCACCTTAAAGTTGAAAAGATTAAAAAAAAACCATTTCAGTTTCAGGCCACGCACTGGCTGATGATAATGCCGATTAAAATTAAACGGTCTGGAAGTTTTTCAACAGCATATAGTGTAGTGCACCCAGTGCACCCTTATTGAACAGTACAGTATGTACAATATATGAGGGAGATTTTACTCTAGAGATTTTGGTGAGGGCTTACCTTTATTTGATACGTTTGTTTGGTTAGTGTAAAAGTGAAAGGTATAATAAGAATAGAAAGAATAACCAGCCCGTTCTCATCCTTTGGCGTCATACATGTGACGCTTTGTACATTTCGTTGAAATCTTACGCACATGGCATCATTTAGCATCAATACGAGACGCAGAACCCAAGGCGTCATACAGGTGACGCTCGTCTAAATCCAACGCACATGGCATCCTTTAGCGTCAATATGAGACGCAGATCCCAAGGCGTCATAACCGTACCCTACCCCAGACCTAAACCTACCCATAACAGTGCGTGTTATATTGACGCTAAAGGATGCCATGTGCGTAAGATTTCTACGAAATGTCATATGGCGTCACCTATATGACGCCAAAGGATGAGAATGCGTTGGAATAACAGTGCCGTAACTAGTGACAGGTGCACCTTTCAGACAAGATCTGGCTTCTGAATGGTCCAGAGAGCTGTACATAATCATAAAATAGCCTCTAATATGTGCATATGCGGAACATAAACAACACACACGTTGGAATCGTCTTGGCATTGGCTAAAAGTTTTGTCTGTCAAGATTTACTGTCACAAAATCCGACACCACTACTTGGATATTATAAGTAAAACTAGCACCCTATTTTGAAAAATAAACTTTGTAGGTGGCCTCATTTGTTTATGTCTAATGTATACGACAGTTTTACAATATAAACAATGCTCAGATTGCATACTTTTTTGAAGAACGACTATAGAGAGCAGATCGTTCAGGCGAAATCTGATGTAAACATTTTTAATGCTTTTGTGGACAAAAAGTGCTGTTGGAGTTTTTCAATGGATGCTTGTCATGGACATTTAACCCAAGTGCGACGGATTTGATTCATCTCGCGATCGCTATTTCATAACAAAGATATGAAGTCCCGTTTAGATTTTTGCATGTCATTTGCACTCCCGAAACAAATTAAAATAGTGCTAATGCTGGAGCATCTATATCCTAAAACAGACACCATAGATTGACACTAAACCCTTAGAACTTTCAAATGATGTATAAGTCTTTATATTATTAGACAGTATTCTATATAGTAAATGTAAACCATGGTAAACAAAGTGAAGTCAAGCCCGAGGTTAACTGAAATCATACCAGTTTTTGCAATATTGGTTTAATAGACCTAATGTAGCTTAAATTTGGCCAGCCTGGCACATTATAGACAAAGGACTAATTCAGACACACATTATATTTAATATTACAGTGTATTTAACCCATACGACAACCATATTATAAACAAGGTGGCGGTATCATGGAAAATGCTAGGAACGTACAGTTTTAGAACGAATGAGGTAACAAATAACAAGAAACGCCAAACTAAAACTGCACAAAGTGTGAAAACAGCAAAACAAGGTACAAACTATTTAACAGCATTACAGTTGCAACAGACACCCACCAATTTGCAAAGCTGCAATGACACAGATCATCATAAACTAATCAATAACATTAAAATCATGAGTTTAGCCCTTACCTGACAAACAAGAGGTGGATTTATTTCCCTGTAATCAAATAAGCACTGGGTCTACTATGACCCCACTGACAGTTCCTGACAAAAATTTTGCCAAAGGTTGGAAAAAAGAAAAAAAGATTTAATGATCATCATCAATCAAAGAGCAACCAAAGAGAGTGTTCTAGCCGACCCAGAAATGTCAAAGTGTTCTTCAGTTCTGGAGCTGCAGCTGGGAGGCCGGGATTTTAAAATGTATCGGCAAGCTATTGGTTTTCTAATGAGGTGCATGTGAGAAAGTTGCTAAGGAAAGTAGAACATTTCTTTTGAATGCAAATGGTAATCTATCATATGAACACGAATCTATCATATGACAGGGGCAAGGTGCCATTAGTGAAGTGGACTAAAGCTACAGTGAAAAAGTTGGATAAGATCTGGGACCTGGAGCCGTATTTGATTTGACTCTTTATTATTGAATGTATTGGAATCTATTTAATGTACACTGTCATAACTACATGATTGCTATATCCACTTGGACGGTGAGACAGTAAGTGCATTTACATGCATTTTAAAAGTTAGATTTCTATCTTTTAAAATGTCATGTAAACACTACTTCAGCTAAAATTAGTCTGGTTTTTGCCAAGTTGGACTAGACCAACGTAAAGTGATTGTAGCTCAACTTTGCTCCGCATGTAAACACAAAATAGTTGATTATGCATTGGTGTCTTCATGTATAATTGGACAGAGACGATTATAACTGCACATGTAAACTACAGTCGGAAATCTCACTTGCATGAATTTGTCGCATTACAAATGGTCACCAGAAATCGCCAACTACTCTACCATTGACAGTGAATGTCAGGTCGGTTTGTCAGAATGAACCCCCCTACTAAAGCATGATACCTAACCAAAAGTGTCTATAGAGACAATTGAGAAACTTCTCCTTATGAGAGAACATTCACTTAGTTGAAACAAACCAATTCCATTCTCTAACAAACCCTGAACTAAAGGTTTCCTCCTGTTCACAGCGGACACAGAGCATAGCATGCGAGACGAATTGAATCTGCACAAATGCCAGTCGCTTCCTGCTGGCACGTTTGCCCCATCAGCACTCCTCTTGGTTTTTATCCAGTCTCGCACGACTCAACCCCCAAATACACGTAGCAAAACACTCCCTTTTCAGCGACTACCATGGTGTGACAATCCTGGGCACGGTTTGTTGGCACTGGAGGCCATCCAACCCGTATCACTGACTGCCGCAGACAAAAACAACAGAGTGCCGTGGAGTGAGTGGTGTCACTTCCTGTCAGAAGGCCAGGAGAGAAGAGCATGGAGACTGTGTATATGTCAGGAATGTGTGTAAACAGATGAAAATGGCTGTTATGCTACTCAGAAGAGGTCTAGGGAGCATAGCGTAATGTTCAAGTAAACTGCTGAGATGCCATAAGCCATTTAGCACTGCGGTAAAAAGGATGCTGTCAACCTGGGTTGCACTGACGGAAATCATAGCCATACTCAGGTAGTTGACTAAGTAATGAAGCCTAGGGACAATTTGACTGATTTGCACCTAAGCTCTCGTTTTTTTTTTTTCGTTTTTTTTTTCATTTGATAAATAGTTGTATGCCACAACATCTGCCACCTTGTATTCTGAAGTTTGGATTTCAGTGATATTCTTAATCTACTTGTAAAAAGTCTCATGCTTCCTGCCCAAAAATATAGCATTATTTTGTTTGAAATGCTTTGTGAAGAGAGCTCACGCCTTGTGGTCAAACTCGATTGTGTCATAATATTTGGTCTGTGCACTGGACCTTACAGTGGAAATTGTCTATACCTACCTCTGTATATTTTGTTCCCTTTCGAAATGGAACTCTATGCTCTACGTTCTAGTCAAAACAACACTGATATGATGAAAAAAGTAAACTGTACACTGCTTATGCTAATTTATTTCAGTAACACTTTACAATAACTTTCATTTGTTAACATTAGGTTATGTATTAACCCTCTGGGGTCTGAGGTGTTTTCGGGGTCCTTGAGATGTTTTGGCATGCTCTGACATTTGTGCATTTTTCAGTTGCTTATAAACATATTAATGGCACAGGTGAAATTACACTCTATATAGCACACACAGGGCTACCATTATATGTGAGCAACATGTATGTACATGTTTGTATTTTTGAGAGAATATTGTTTATGCGTGGTTATTGAAAAAACTAAAAAATAAATTTTCTAATATATGGCCACAAATAACATACTAAATATCTGTCCACAAGACTTTTGACTAGTGGATGTTGTCGCCTAGAGTATTTGCTTCAAATTGATCTGAAAATCATTCTGGCTAATCATTCACATAAAACAATAGATTGTTTTAAATTGTGAAAAACATTTTTTTGTTTGCAAAGGCAATATGCGGATGGGCGGATCGGCCCAACCCCCTCATGAATAATTAGGCAGTTCTCACCTGAGCAGACTGCATACTAATGAGCCTTTCATTCAGGGGTGTCACACAAGAAAGAATGCAAGGACAATATATATATATAAATAAATAAATATTTATATATACACACACACACACACACACACACACACACATATATATATATATATATGTGTGTGTGTGTGTGTGTGTGTGTGTGTGTGTATATAAATATTTATTTATTTATATATATATATATATTGTCCTTGCATTCTTTCTTGTGTGACACCCCTGAATGAAAGGCTCATTATATATATATATACATATACATATACATATACATATACATATGCATATGCATATGCATATGCATATGTATATGTATATATATATATATATATATATATATATATATATATATATACATATACATATATATATATATATATATATATATATATATATATATACAAACAATCAAAATATAAATGAAAGCCAAAAGCACATTTTTAGTCACACATTTTAGCCATCCACATACCATTTTTAGCCATCCACCGCGGTAAAAATAAACCAGTCGCATTTCAAAGTCGTACGCGAAATGACCGCCAGGTGGCGCAAAGGGACATTTAGCAAAACGTAAGTGGGGCTAATGTCTATTAACAGTAGCCTAAGGATGAAATACTACAAGTTATGGTAATTTCCAAATAAGCCTACAACAAATTGTTGGTCATACAGATAAGATATAATCTTTTAAAACTGTAAAAGGTTAAAGTAGGCCTACACTCACAGGCTAAAGACAAAACGTTTTCTCGCTCATGTGAGAATCAAACGTTTGGTTATTTCTCAGTAACAAAATTCATAGCCGAGCGGTAGAACTGATGGTTCATCATCAAGATGACACAGGTTCAAATCCCGCACAAACATGGTCTGCTGTATATTTTATATTTATTATTGCAGAGAGATTTGTCTAGCTCTAAAACTCTGTTACACCATACAGTTTTGTTTTATATAGGCTATATATATTTTTTTATTTATTTATTCCAGGCTCTCACGCCACCCCCCCCCGATTTCTCACGCTGAAGTGTCAACCCGGTCGGTCAAATTCCTGAAAGATATAGTTTATCTATAGATCTACCTGTTGAGCCACTCGTGATCGACTAGTTATACCGTAAATTAGTTAAAATATCCCGTAATCTATTTAGAGCGAGCGTGCATGCGAGACAGATATTGTGCTCCAAACCGTGCGCGCGCATGGCAGAGAGGTCTGTTCCCTACAACCTAGAGTTTTTAAAAACATGGTTTTAAGTAAAGTGTGATTTGCCAGGGGGGACTGGGATTTCCTTCTGGTCTAAACATCCCTACTTCTGCTGAATTATTTTAATCCCCACACCCCTCCCTCCACAGCTAATCAATGCTATAGGCTACTTCACCAATATCAAATATATAAAATAGAGATATGCAACAGGCACGTTTAAACGAAAAACAATAAAATCAAAACCAGCGTTTCAGTTGTTCATTAGTTCCAGTGGCCTTAATGCATGCACGGCTTTTCAAAATTTCACAAAGCGTGTTGAGATTATTTTGAATGAAATATTGAAGTTTATAATTAAGTGTTTTGGCACACCACGCCGAGTGACCCTATGCATTTTTCTAAAGTCGGGTTTTATTCTGGCATCGTGAGTTAGTGTTCGACAAACGCGGCGGCGCGTTCATTTAGATTAATTTATTTATCTCATTATTACAGCTAAAATAACTTAATAGGCGACTCCGTAATTTTTTGGTCATACAGATAAGAGTAGAGTAGCTTACATCGTTCAAAACTGTAAACTTGTATTCATATTAGGCTAACGACAAAAACAGTATATCTGTCCTCTCTGTCTCCGGGAACTGCGCGTCACAAAAATGAACCGAAAGCCACTTCAGCTCAGTCACGATAAGAAATCGGCTATGTCTAAAGCCTTTAAATGTCTAAATATTTAGGCTAATAAATGTTATCTGATTATGTAGGCTAATCCATATGAAAACGAGAGGTACAGAGGATCTACTCAAACATGCGCTTCCCAATGAGAAAATGACAAGACATGGGTGAAAATCTCGCTCTAATTAAATGTAGGCTAAATCGCCCTGAATTAAAATGTAAAAACATAATAATGTATTTGTCGAAATGTTGCGATATTGTTTCATTTAAGTTCATAATTATTCTATAAATGTTATTTAATTTAGCAGCATTACCACGAAGCACCGTGTTTCGATATTTATTTGAATAATACAAAATAAAATAAAAACTTAATTCACAAATTGCATGCCTGGTTGTAAGGATCCAAAGATCCCTGTAGACTTTAATATTAAGTGACAACAAATTCACAAGCGTTTTTTCAGATTATATTTAGTTTTGCTTGGAAAAAGCTGCCCCAAACCAGTTTTATTTCATCAATTATTGAAATAATGAAATATTTAGTAATAAACTTTTATGACAGAAATATCACTAGGCTACATGTAACTTAAATCATTTAATTCCTTCATTATCAACACTGTCTAGAATGGCGATTTAAGTGTGAATTGCGACTTCTCTTTGTGTTAAGTCAGCCTCAGACTCCGATAGCCTGTGGGGGGTTGGAGGGACAGTTGCTGGACAAAGGTGTTAATGTTCCTCTTTCATATGGAGAGTGTCGGATAGCCAGCCTGATGAGCAGGCAAAATTATTGTAAGGATAAATCTGTGTCCAAATGTAGGCCCCATATCTTATTAAATTATAAATATTGTAGTTTATTTATTGTAGCCTATTTAAAGTTTTTTTTTCACACAAAATTTCAATTGAAGTTATTGTAAGGTGAATTCAACAAGGCATGCTGTGTCTTTGAAGCAACAATTAAAGGTTAAATAATTTTTTCGTGATTTGTATGGCTGACACGCAGCGACATATACAGTATTATCAGCTGTATGATGTGTTTTTACCCTGAAATGATTAATTTCGAGAGAGAGACCCGCGCGCGCAGCGAGGGAGACTAAATAAACTTGTTAAAAAGAGATCCAGCGCGAGAGAGGCAAAGAGAAACGCATGTTTTTAATTTAATTATGTTTCTTTGGACAATTTTCGTTTTGTAGGCCTACTGTTTTAATTGTTTAATTTAGCTGTAATTTCTTTGGCAATACAAATTTAAAATGTCGCAAGAATAAGATTAGCCTAGTGTTTCTTATTTTGCATCGCAAAAGAAATAAACTCTAAACAAGATGCAACCCTGTTTTAAATTAAACAATTTAAACCTTGAAATGTTCGAACTTGGTTTCAAACTTAAGTAATTTTAGTGTTCTTTTACATTACACAATAATTTAGCAGACTAAAGACGAGCTTCTTCATTTTCATTTTCTGATCGGCTGACAATCTTCATCAGTTTTTGTCGTTTGTGCAGCGGCTGCGGTTCTACAGGAATGTAGCAAATTTATGTTGTAATGATAATCAAACAAAACTCTTGACTTTAAATAAGTAAACAGATATAAACAGTTACCTATTTAAGCATCAAGGTGGGAAAATATAAACGTAGGACAACATCGGTTAACAACATCTATGCTACATTGAGATTCGATCTCGGGTCTGTTGAAGCTCCTCGAAGCTCGTGTCGTTGCGTTGATCACTGAGCTATCGTCTGTACGCTGTTAAAGTTGTAAAGCCTCGTTCATGTAGCCTAAATGTTTTTATTGCAATGTTTTATGTTGAAATGTTTTCATTATTTATTCAATTACATTTCAGTAGCCTAATTTCAGTATTGTGATTATGAATTATTTTAACTACGTTTCACTTGTTGAATTCTTCTGCTACCAGCTTTCAATCGCTCTGAATCAGCGCGGTGCGGCAGCAGATTACGCATTAGAGAGAATAAACCGGAATAAACGAACACTTTTCAGAGTCTATGATTGTAGCGCCTCTTAGCGGTAAAAGGCAGCAAATACACCACACATTTTACCGCCGCGGTGGAACAGCTGATGTGGGCGTTGTCATGGCTTGCCTCGACATTTGCGTTTGAATAGCGCGCGTCGTCCGTGGGCGTGTCAGATTAACGCGTAATGAAGTGTAATGAGCTGGGGGAAAAAATACTGACAGCACTCTCTTTTCATACAGATTGCATAAACTGAGAATATTTGTTTTTTATATAAATTACTTCATTTAAAAGAAGAGAATTCAAGCTTCATAAAGAAAAACCTCTCGTGCCTGTGTGACAAGTAATCGCGGAGTTACAGTTAATCTTAGGACGCGTTTCAGAATGGACTTCACTGACAGAGAGAACGCAAAACTCGCATCATGTTTGTTTTTCTTTATTTGGTGAAAAGCACAACACTTTGTTTTTATTGTGAGTATCCACAAAAAAAATAGAAACTTAACAGGATCTAATGATGTACAACACTTATATGTAAGATCAAAATTAACAGAGTAATTTGAGTCTCTTTTGCACTGATAAGGAAAAAAGTGAGCTGGTATCGCCGGCGAGACCGCCGACCCCAGAGAGTTAACTAAAATAAACAAACCACGAGGAATACATTTTGTTACTGCATTTGTTAATCTTTGTTAGTTAGTTTTATTAACGTTAGTTATTAAAAAATACATATGTTCATCGTTCACAGTGCATTAACTAATGTTAACAAATACAACTGTATTAGTAAATGATGAAACTAACATTAACAAAGATTAATAAATGCAGTAGAAGTGCAGTTAATTATTAGTCAATATGAACTAATGAAACCTTATGGTAAAGTGTTACCCTTGTTTCTTTATTATTCTTTACTGTTTATTTGATTAATTGCTTAGAATAATTACTTAAGCTTAAAACACTGTTTACCTTGGGGCGACATGCCATTGGTTTTAAATACATTTGATATGCTGTAAAAAATGTACCTGTAAATTTACAGTAAAATACTGGCAGCAGTATTTCCAACCCTTTACCGGTTTCACGGTTTCAGTAGTTTTTCCTTTTTACAGCTGTACTGTAATTAAATATGTATCTATATTTAACTTTTTAAATATGAACCAATCACGAATGAAACGGTACTAGCTGAATTTAATCTTTGCTTGTGGGCTCTCAGTCCTGCTACCAGGTTGTTTTGAGCCAATCACTCGAGCCGTGCGAATGCCATGTGACTAATTACACTCTAGCCCAGGGAAAACATCATGACAGTGCTGATTGGCCACAAGAACACACACAACCTCAGGCCCTTTATGAGCAACCGTCCTGAGCTGTAACAACAAATGCAACATTACGGTAAAAATATAAGTCCATTAATTGCTTTTAAAAGCAAGAATAATGAAATATTTATAGCTATTTATGTAAAAATATAAGTCCATTAATTGCTTTTAAAAGCAAGAATAATGAAATATTTATAGCGATTTAGAAATATTTATAGCGATTTAGAAACGATTATAGCATTTAGTTTGTTAGAATACATGTCTTGTTGAATGATGAAAGATGCTTTTTTTTTTTTTTTTATTGCAGCCAAATGGTGTTGTTACAGTATACCAGCAGGGGCTGATGAGGTCATGCTAACCAGCTAAACCTTGATGACAACCCTACTGCAATCCCAAAGATGGATATGAGAGGAATTTGTCCTGGGCTTCAATCACAGCTCTCACTGTAGTGCTTTCATATAGATCAACACTGCCTCCCAGGGAATCCAGAGGAACTACAGACCAAAGCTTCTCTCTCTTTCTATCCCTTGTGGTGCACTGCACAGGGAGAAGTCACAGAGAGACATGCTGAGCAAGAGAGAGAGAGAGTGAGAAAGAGTCATGAATCAGCACCCGGGCCAGCCGCTCACACGGGAAACCTTCAAAGACAAACCAATGAAGGGATATGACTGCAAGTACTCACTAAACTTGTGATGTTATTTAGATCTGTATTTCAATAACACACAGAAACAGAGAGAGTAAAAACTAAGACAGATGAAGAGAGAGATGGATCAATATGGAAAAGGCCATCTTATGGATTGTTTGGTGGTCTCATTAAATAAAATGCTAATAAACATGACATAAGATGGATGACTGACACAAGAAACTTGGGGGGGGGGGAACTAGGGGGTGTCATGGCCTGACGAGATCAGTAGGAGAACGTGAAAAATATGGGTTTCAAATGTTCTTTCATCATTTTGCTATCAGAAACAAAAACAGTTAGACAAAATAAATGGCTGTACACTATATATTTGTGTGACTTTTTCACCAAAAGTATATTCTGTCATAGTTTGTTTTTAAAAAAAAGAATTAATAAATAATATTTATACACATGTATTATTTTTGTCTAAATTGTCTAAAGAGGCTTTTTCATCAAACTTGTCGTAATCGACAATGACACAAATACTGTTGTGTCACGTTTAGTCTTTTATTTTGAAGTTTAATTACAGTCATGGTTCCTTTTTGTCTTGTGATTCCTTGCCCTCATGTGATCATGTCATATGCTTCCCTAGTCTCATGTGTAATGTTCTGGTTCCCTTGGTTCATTGGTAATTGGTTCCCTTGGTTCATTTGTCACATTCTTATTGGCTTATTGGTTTGTTGTATTCAGGTGTGTTGTTAAGTCATAAGTCTTTGTCTATATATAGTCCTCATGTAACCATTATCTCTTGTTGCTTTTCCACACTCCGGAGCAGAAGGTGGCAGTGATGCACCTATTACGCTGGTTGCCAGCAGCTGTTGAAGAAGTCGTC
Source organism: Rhinichthys klamathensis goyatoka (assembly GCF_029890125.1). NCBI lineage: Eukaryota > Metazoa > Chordata > Actinopteri > Cypriniformes > Leuciscidae > Rhinichthys > Rhinichthys klamathensis. Next base: position 148,754 of record NW_026607230.1, on the reverse strand, counting down.
ATCTTGTCTAGCTTTGTCTTTGTAACCAGATGTTAGTTTGTTTAGTTCATGTTTAAGTTCATGTCTCAAGTCTTTGTTTGTTTTATTTAAAATAAACTGCACATATAGGTTCTCACTTCAACTTTCCTTCAGTCGAAATTCGTTACATGTTGATACAGCTTGCTGAACCCTGAATATTCCTGTAATAGATTTACATGCTAATGCTAACTGCAGGTAAGCATTTTTTTTATTTTTAGATTTTATATTTAGTCAATATGAATTGGTTGAAATTCTGATCGATTTCTATACCCATGGTCAACAACCTCTGTTGAGAATATTCAATGATGGTTGAGGTAAAAAGAGGTTCTCTTTTCTGTAGCTCTTGTGATTGTGCTAAGCTAGTGTCTAATTCGTAGGGAGAGCGGCATACTTTAAACATTGTATCAGGTTATGGTTAAATTCTTGTTCCTGACTCTCTCTAACCTTAAGCTCTAATCTCCCCTTCAGCTCGACATGTTCATAAGGCGTTGACCCGTATACTTCAGGGAGGGATCAAACCCACATCATTAATTTTCCATGAGAAAATTACACAATTTAAGTTATTTAGACTTTAGGTTGATTGGGACACTTTTTACCATTGAGATGACTGGGGAAAAGTGTCCGATCAACCTGAATTCACCCTACACGGGCCTCTACACCTGCACTTCATGTTAACTGATTTGTTAAAATGGTTACATTTATACTTGGTCGCATAAATGTCTCTAAGCAAAACAATTTATATAAATCTGTTTATATCCGTTGCTATGCAACAAAAGCAACAGATATGAGCGGCTTTTTTATATATCATCAGCTAATTTCAAGATCAAAGGATTAGGAGAGAGCGGCATAAGCACTGGTAACATAATTTAGTCTCAATTATTTTAATGAAGATGTGTTTTGAGCATCTGCGACATTAAATTTTATTTGCGGCAGTTTGTGCGTTGGCTTATTAAAGAGATACTCATCTGCGGCGATGCGTGTTGCAGTAGCGCTGTCATATCTGGCTAACATGCTCTCACATGTTTATTTTTTTTACATTTTGAGAGTAGTAAAATTGACACGTGGTTTCAACAACAGATGCATTTACACTTGTCTCATTTTGTCTGGAATGCATCCAAGACCACCTCCTGAAGTGGTTTTAGTGATCGGATTTAAATCCATCTCGAAGCGTTTCGGTTGGGCATTTATACCTGGTCTTTTCACAATCAGATAGATATCTGATCGGAGAGAACTCCTGAATTGACCAGGTGAAAAAGGCCCTATAAGAAGAAAATGGTAAAATGTTACCTGAAAATGTTTCCCAATGTCTATAAGATTCACCCATCACTATAAACACTAATGCTCAAAATAATTAATTCAAGGTGGTAAATTTTAATTAAGCAAAGTAATTCAATCAAATTAGCTTTAGTATTTAGAACTTTCTGTTTCTTTTGAGTTCACAAAACTGACACATTGTAAGTAATTGTTTTTATTTAATGAATTGTTTCTTTGTTTTGAGTTTTATGAACTTGTTTCATTTAATTTAGACAAACTTAAATTTAACTGAGGCCGGGATTTCTATTTCCCAGCATTCTTTGCAATGATAGTCTAATGACTAATTTAGAGTTTCTGTTATGTGGGGTTTTTGGGGGTTATACCATCATTGTGATGAGTGGAGTATGAGCCTGAGATCAGATGTTATATTGTATTGTCATAATCATTCAGCAATTGCAATGCTAATGCCATCAAAGCATTGTTTTACCAATTAGCAAGTTAGCATTTACTGAGTCAACTAGTTCAACCTAGCCAACTTTCCATTACAAAAATATTTGTTGAGATTACATGATAATTTAAAGGTGCTCTACGTAACTTTTAGAGGCCTCTAGTGGTGATATTTCAGATTGCAACCAAATTTTACAAGAGCGCTCGTGCTCGAACTCATAGACAATACCGTCTATTACGCAAATATCTCGGCGAATACTTGACGGATTCGGCGAGCACCGAGCTCGTTGGGACCATCTAGTCGAGCTGAAAAGAACCATATAAGTTCCATAGTTTTTGGTGGTGTTTTCGCGGAGATATTAGCAGAAAACCATCGGGCGCGCTGCAAAATTGCGGACGCCGGTGACGTCACGATCTCAGAAGAAAATCGCTCGTATCTCTGGAACGCAAAGACCCAGAGAGCTCAAATTCGGGGGAGGAGGTCCCAGGGGAACGCTTGCCCGAACGCTAGAGTGGCGGGCCTCGGGGATGCCCCCTACCGGATCGCCGTTCGCTGGGACCCCCGATTTCGAACGGCTATAACTCGGGGAGCCGGGCGAGTTGGACCTCGGGGGTGGGCTCGTTCGAAAGGCCCCGTCCAGCACTACGAACGATTAGAACGATTAGAGTATTGATCAAAGATTGATTGAGATATAAGCCGAAAAACGTGCGCCTTTAACCGGACGTAACTCCCTCACCGTCTACAATAGACTGTATATAAGGAGAGAGGCTCGGGAGCGCGCATGCACGTCACATCCGTTGGATTTCGCGGTAAATCCGACCCGGAGACTTCACATAGAAATAGGAATACTGGCCTTCAGAGGTAATAGCAAAACTCGACAAGTGGATCATTTTAATGTGTGATTACAACCCCTTCACACACAGGCAATAAAAAAGGATTCATTTTAGTAGAAAAGTTCCATATAGCACCTTTAAAGTTTATGAATTCGCTTATTCAAATATTTCAAGTTAAGAGTAAAATGAATGCATACAAAATACAAATCTGCAAGTTTTGCTTGCTTAAATTTTGAACTTTGAATTTCTTAACTTTAAAGTCCCCCTGTAGTCAATAATTTTCTTGAAATTTTATCACCAAAATAACACATTTAAACGTTTATTTCCTGTGATTTTTCCCCCCCCCCTCATGCCTTAAAATAGCTCGAATGTAACTACACCCTTGCTTCATTTAGTATACGTGGATCAATGAATATGCAAATTAGCCCCACCTCCACTCACTCACACCAGCTCAGAGATCCATGCGCTCAACTTACTGAGGTAAACGCTGCACCATGGTATTTCTCTTTACAACGTCGGACACATAACGGTAATTAATATGATTAGCCTTTTGCTTGACTACGTTATCACACTGCTAATAATGTGTTGCTAATGTTACACAAACCATGTTCCCGTTCGCCATCTCAGAGTCAGACAGCTGCCTTCTAACAATCAGCATCCTTAGAAACGCTTTGAACATCAGTGGAGAAAGGCATAGTTCATCATTGTAATATACATCATACACCCACTATATTGCTCAACGATTTTTCACATCAACAGAAAAATATACCGAGATGACCTGGCTTCTCGCCGGCACATTGACGTGATTGGTTACATGGTAAAACACCAGCTATTTCAAATGTCTTTAGATCACTGCATTTTCTAGCCATGTGGTTGACTTATGAATTTGCACATGGTTTGTCTTAAAGCATATTAAAAACAACAGACATATAAACAACATTAAAAACTTGATGTTCACCACAGGCGGACTTTAATTTGAATGTAACTGATTACCTCAAATTTGAGTTCTGCCAACTTATTCGAGTCTACAGTGTACTAAACCATCAGCATGTTAAATCTGAGTGGATGTTTTTGTATGCAAGTGTCTTTGTGTGAAGCACTTTTGTGTGTGTAGTTTTTATGATGTGTAAATGTGCTTGTTTCATCACAAACACTTCATAGGGGCTAAGCCAGAGTAATGTAGCCTGCATTATTTATCTAGGTCTCGGGTGTACAGTATGCTTCTCTGTGCTGATTTCCCAGTGACATTTCAAGACAGAGAAGGAAATAAAGAGAGATACCGAGGGACAAATAGTAAGAGAGAGCTAAAGAAGCAACAAATCACTCTAACACGAGGAAAGCCTCTGCAGATGCAGTCCAACCAGATGAGGTGGATGTGGCTGGATCAGCAACGTCTTTCTGCAAGACACCTGACAGAGCACATGAAAACATGCTATTGACTAAACATGTCAGACAGCAGCCATCAAAATGCACATTTACACACATTTTCTCCCTGAAACGACAGGTAAACACACACACAGGTGCTCCAACACTCACAGATGATGTTGACATTGTGATGAAGACGTGTGAGAGGTAAGTTGTCAGTCTACGATTCTACATCAGGAAAAAAAATAGATGTTGAACTCAGAGGTTGCTGAACGTCTTGGCCCCTCTCTTTCCGTAACTCACACGCTCTCTCACTCACACGCTTCCTCGTTCCCCCTCTTTCATCTGTCAGAGCTAATGAACAGATGTTGCAGGGCTGTTGAATGTAGGATGATGGACTGTGCCTCTGGCGGCCGAAGCCAGCTGGGGAAGGAGAGAGAGAGAGAGAGAGAGAGAGAGAGAGCGAGAGAGTTTTATGATTTTTCAGCCATCCAAACCATATTAAAATGTGAAAAGGCGGATCCTTGAAACAGTTGCACCATTTTTGTGTGCGGTCATCTATTTAAAGGGACAGTGCACCAAAAATAAAAACACTCCATTTTCACCTTCAAGTCATTCCAAACTCAGTTAAGTTTTTTTCCTTATGTGTACACACAACTTTAGTGTTGAAGAATATTGTGTCCACTTTTTCCCATATTTTGAACTTTTTCTCTTTTTTCTTTTTTTTTGCAATGAAAGTGAATGTGGACTGTCAGACTCCAAAATTCACTATAAAAGATCGTTAGTACATGCGATACATTTGCCAAGTCGTCTGAAGTCATACAATAGCTTTGCTTGAGAAACAGACCAAATTTGAAGTAGGCTACTAAGTAGTAGTAACCAGTGAAACATTATTTTATATTAATATTCAAATTTGGTGCCATTGACATCAATGACGTTTGGTCACAACACACAAGAACCAATCATCCGTGGTTACATTTGTCTCACAAAATTGTTTGGAATCAGAAGACTTGCAATATAGCCCATGAATCGTATGTGGACTAGGTTTATGGTGCTTTTTTTGACAATTTGGAGTGTTACATTTGCAGTCCTCATTCACTTTTTTTATATGGCAAAAAATGGTTAGGATATTCTTTGAAACATATACATATATTGATATGTAAGAAAAAAAAAATGTGAGTCAAAATAAAAGTGTTAAAAAAAAAAGCTAGAAAAACTGAGATAAAAAAAAAAACTAAGCAAGGCGAGAAGAGCATTAAGTTACCTGAGGAAAAAGCCTAATTCACCCCATCATTTCAGCCACTGATCCATCTCATCTTCTGGTGGTGTGCTCCATCATGATCCATTCCCTGCTCTTTCTCCAGGGGAAGGTGGACCACCGCCAGCCACCCCATCGTCAGAGAGGTCAAGAGAATGCAAGAACCTGCAATGCCTGCTCAGGTTCAGCTGGGCCAAATGTTCCCGCACCCTGTGCTACTTCAAAAATGCACTAGAAGCATGTTCAGAGATCACTGACCCTGCCAGTTTTCCTTGACCCCCATCGGCTCAGATCTTGTTAGCTCCATATAGCCGTGCTCCGAAACGCCTCATTTATATTTTGCACATGAAAGCGCGATCGTGCCAAAGTCGTTCCTATTTCCTCCATCGTAGAGTACGGGGAAAAACATATCTCTGGAAATGAAATGAAAACAGATTGAGATGTAAACTCGTGGTTGTGTTGCATTTGTCATTACGAGCATGGTTTCTTCTCAGGGCCTTCCTGCCACTGAGAGGTCAGTTCAATTAGTTCTTACTCTCGAGAGCTCAAGACTAGTTTCTGCTGAGCTCTAGGATTGACACATTTTGTGGATGTGTTGATTTTCACACACGTCACACACCCATAATCAAATGTTCCAACACCCACACTTCCAATCTGGCTTTCTGTTATGTTCCATTAAATGACTAACTACCTACGGATTCTCTATTTATGCATGTATTTACTTATGTATGTATTCATTTATGTGTTTTATAGTCGTTACTCACTTCCTGCTATTTCTTACTTCCAGCAAAGCTTTCCTTTTAAGTCAACATAAAATCAAAATTGACCTTATTTACTTTTCTGCTCACACTGCTGATTCGATTGTGGATGATTCAGCAATGCCTGTTACTCCAAAGAAAGAAATGTCTTTGTAATCGTTCTTCAAAATGCAATAATTTGCTCCGCCTCCAAAATGACTTTTCTCTTTGGGTAATGTCACAAAGTCTCTTTTGTAGAACACAGACCACGCCCATTTAGCTATACTGAACTGATATGGAACACCCATCAATTCACATAATCCAATTCGCCTTTGGCTAAGCCACACCCTAGAATGTAGATTGACCAATCACAGCTCAGCCAAGAACGAGCTCCCACAGAGGTCCGACACTTTTTCACAGCGCTCCATTGACTTTAACACAGGCGTCTCATATTTTTGGTCTCGGCAGGCTATTACCGTCGTAGTTTTATCAAAAATATGGTTAAACGTTGTGCATTTGTAACACAGATGCACGTTTCCCAGAGAGGTTGGAGGGGGGTGTGCGTTTTTTTCCCTTCCCAAACCGAAGTCAAATCCTGACAAGTGTAGCACACACTGCTAATAAATACAACGTTATACTCCCGTAGTCCGTTTGCTTCGTAATAACGATTATAGAAGTGAATAGAGACCTACCCAGCTTTGCATGAACAGTGTTGCTCCTTGATATTGTTAGTCCCAGCCTCTGTCTCGATTAGCAGGATATGCGGTGATTCATTTTTTGACTGTGACCGGTATGCTTTTGCCTCTATTTGGATGCCTTGTTGTTCCTTGCGTTTCACCTGTATGTCGTGATAGCCTTCGAACGTATATTGCAGCCCTTTTGCCTACTTCTATCGGACACTTTATTTGCTGCTTTATAAAAGTTTGATCAAATTTCAGCAGGAAGAGCTGTCACAGCATAAGCCATGTTGATACCAGAGCCCAGATGAAGTTTGTTTGTCAGACGTAGCAACAGTAACTAAGGGGGCGGGGCTTAGCCAAAGACGAATTGATTCCAGAGAGATGTCTTTCCCATTTTTTTCTTGTTAAACTACTGATACTACTTTACTTGGAAATGTCACATAGCAGAAATAAATGGGTTGTCCATGTTACGTTGGATTTAAAGGCATTGTTTTTGAATGATGCTGTGCAGTTGTGTTGTAGAGGGTATTTTCAACGACTTTGGCTTCTAAGGTTGTCTGGTTCTGATTGATCATTTATAATTTGATCCATTCATCATTGTGGTCTGGTGAGTTTGTGATATAGGACAAAGCCATCGTGAGACAACCAGTATGGTTGTGACTTTCTTGCAGAGAGTGAAAGAAATGGATCAGTAGAGGACAAAAACCGTCAGCAGTTCATCTAATACTGTTTAATGTGTCCCCAATGTCGGCCTATTAAAGTCAACATGAACTCAAAATTGACCATAATTGCTTACATAATACATGCTCTTGCTGTTATTGCGCACAATTCATCAATTCAGATTATTCTAAAGTAAAAAAAAAAAAAAAACATTTGTCTTTGTAGTCAAAAGTTGCTTCACCAATGAAAGGTTTGGCTATTTTTTTCTAGTTAGTCATCAATGGACAAAAAACATCTTTCTCTATTGACAACCATTCAAAAAAAGCTGAGCATTCTAAAGAAAGAAAAAAATCGTATATATTGTTTCACTCGGAAATATTAGGAATGCTCAATGAACTAAATGTGCAGTTGTCCAACACTCATTTAATTGTTTCATAACAATGAAACAGTTAAAATAAACAGTTAAATGTAATCTTCAGCAAATCTCAAAATGAATATCAATTTATTTACTGTAAATTATAATGCTGTGATCCCTAAATGGGTGTGTAATTTAAAATATTAATTTCAGTTTTTAGTGTTTTATAACTTGCTGTTTTTCTGAGTGAAAACTGTTTCTTCACAACAACAAAAAAGTCAGTGTGCAATTTATCAGTTATTGGCCATTGCATGAAATTAAGCTTATTAGTATAAGGCCATCATTTTGAAATCATGCATCCCTGGGTTATATGTCAGATTTTGAAACTGAAGTTTGAAGTTTGATGAGACTTCACCTGCTAGTGTATCTCTCTCTGAAAGAGAGGATTATATAAACTGCAGGTTAAGCTACATGGTGCTGATCAGAGATCAGTATATTGAGACAGTTCAAGCATTACTTACCTCCTCCTTTCCCTCTCAAGTCTCCAGAATATAAGAGGAACTTGACAGAGGGGAGTTCGTTCATGTCCCTAATTCCCAATTCAATATGAAATGCAATTGCTTTGTTTCACATAGGGGTCCCAGGTTACCCCTCCTCTCGCATCTACAGGAAGAGTTTAGACGGACCCCTTCCCTTACTGTCAAAGGTAGAGACGGGGGAATAGATGTGGGAATGTTGGGGGCAAGGTGGGCCGCTCTGGTATGGTGGCAAAGCCGGAATCCAGGTCAGGTGTCTGGAAAACACAATCTGTCTCATAGCAACAGGGTTTGCTCAGAGGGACTGGCCATGCACTTCAGATAAAATACCCTCCCTTTGCAACCTAAATGCTTCTCTCTGCCATTTTGCAGCCTTTGGAGAACTTTAAGGTCTGGGATAGAGGTCAGATTGAATGTATATCCTTCACTGAGGTAAACACTGAAGATTGTTTATGGATGGGTCAAACAATAGTATGCTGGTCACAGAAATGCCATTCATGTTTTGAAGAATTGAAACCGTAACTAACACGGAAGAATTGAATACTGTAAGCCAGTAGTCTGCTGTTCAGAAGGTCATGAATTGAGAACTACTTAACCAACTGAGGACATCTACACAAAATGACCTAGTTTTTTTTTAGGTCTGTTACGTTCTTTTGTCCTCAGAGAGTATTAGGGTAACAAAACAAAAGTACTCATCTGTCAGATTTGTTCAAATCAAAGCAATGTATTCCTCAAAACCTTCTACCGCAAGTTTTCTTCCATTTCTTCTCCTTCTTTTCAGCACTTTCCATGAACAGAGTACAAGGAACATAAACTAATGCAACAATCAGTGCAAAAATATGCTTAAAGGTGCAGTACGTGATTTCTTAGAAATGCTGTTGAAAGTGGATCTGCTGTGTTTTACAGAACCACGATATGTTGTTGTTGTTGTAATGTTAGCTATAGTAACAGGACAGTTTTGAGTGTCATTGTTTGTCTGGAGCTGAAGTGCTCCTGGCAACCATTAACAAACTCTTGCTTGCATATACTCTTGTGTACTGTATATTCATTTTTTATTCCTTGTCTGAGCAATGAATGGAGAGGTGTGTTTGTTTGGGATGATTTCAAATGTAAACAGTGTTTCACCTGCTGCACCCGGTTAATTGCTAACCTCATGATGTCAAAATAACTATTAAATCAGTTGTTTTTAGGGGTGCACGATTCAGAAAATGTCACGATTCGATTCGATACCGATTTTTTGTCTCAAGATTCGATTCAAAATCGATTTTCGATTCAAAAACGATTCTCGATTCAAAAAACGATTCGCAGTATATAAATGTAGTCTACTTTTTCCTGTGATTGATTGCAGTAGACACAATTTAAAAGAAAAAAAAAAACACAACAAATTAAATGTAGTTTGATATTACTTTATATGACTTCATACAAAAATAAACTAAAAAGTGCAAAGTGCCAAGCTTTGGCCAGCTTACATTTAATTCAAGTTTAAAATAAAACTTAAATAGAAGCTTTTACATTTAGCTTTAAAGTGCTGTAGTCAGATCAAACAAACAATTATGCTAAATGTGGTTTAAGGACTACTTCAGCTAGGTTGACTGTTGAAATGTGAACTCGACTGGGCACATTGAACTTCCTAAAAAATATATACTAATGTCATAGAACCCTTGCGAAATTATTTTAAATAGATTTTAAAAAGCCACCGCTACTGGTAACGTCTATGGTTTAGATTGATTTGTTTAGATCCAGTGAAGTCGTTCATGGGCGTAATTTGCGGGTATCTCCAGTTAACTAGCAGAGCCTTCATTTAGTTCGCTATTAAATAAGAGATCTGTTGTTTTTGAAATCAAGCTGAGCGCTCATTGCCGCTGCTATCAGTGTCATGGATACAGTGTTCTCTGTGGCTCGCGCAGTCTTCACTCGGACGCGCGCTTCAATCTATCGCCGTTGGGGAGACTCCGGTAAAATCACAAAATAAAATGCTCACAAACGTGATGAACATATTGGGTTTTGATGAGAGAGAGAAAACACTATACGAGTGCGGTTTAGAACCCGTAACCTCTGACAAGCTTGGCAAAAGATCTACAGAACTCAAACATAATCTGCGGATCGATGCATTTATTTACGGGTTGAGCAGAGAGGCTGCACAGTTTGACCAGCGGGCGGCAAGAACTTGCAATGTATAACTATTCATCAGATCGGCCCTCGCAGCCTCGAAACACTACCGGACCACCGGTAAAAGTCCCGACTCACCCGATTGCCACTCTGCCCGTGCACGCCATTAAAAAAAAATATATGAATCGATTTTTGGAATTCTATGAATCGATTCTGAATCGGTAAAGATTGAATCGCGATTCAAATGTGAATCGATTTTTTTGCACACCCCTAGTTGTTTTATTTTACCAGTTTTACCATTTTACCACTCTTACCAAAATTTGGGACAATTTTTTTTAAAGGCTGATATTTTGGGACAAATGGCACAGATCACTAATGCACTGATGCAAAAAAAATTGGATGACATTGGACACCAATGTGTATAGTATAAGTGGAAAGCGGCTTTTTTCTGTATTTTACCTTGTTGGCAAAATCTATACATTTCTCTCTCCGTGTTTATAGACATACTGTAAGTGCCATTTCCTCTCAAGGTTCCAACTCAAAGGCTTCTATAGATGGTCATTATTCGTTGAGATGAATGGTAATTGCAGCTCTATGGAAAACGTATACAATGACCCAAAAGAAAACAAATTAATTCATTTTTAATGGCCTGTTTGTTTGATCTCGCTTTTGCGTGCTTCCGGATAAGGCAAAACCAATATGTTTTTGTCACCAACATTCAGAGAATTTACATTTTCTTCTCCTTATTGAAAATAAATCTAGCTTTTGTCAGTTGTTCCATTTGTATCTGGAAATTTACAACAAGACCATACATCTATATTTGCACAGTTCAGGTGAATAGGCCACGACAAAAACTGAAACTACACTTACAGATACATTTGCTTATTGTCTGGTCATGTTCAGGTCAAGAAACCATTCACTGTCATTTGTGTTTTCCATTCAATGTCTAAAAATTCCATCCGTTTGAAAAATTGTAGACCTTGGGATGCGGCTGAAAAGAAAGCTCTCACCTAAATCACTGTAATCGAAGCGACTCCACAAGAACGGGCTTGGTTTAATGACGTTTGAGTATCACAGAGAGAAAGTCTCTTGAAATAAGACGACAACATCTCAGAATGCATTAGCAAGCTGGAGAGAATATGAGGTGCTAATAAAATATTTATACGTGCATGCAAACAAACTGAGACGTACAGACAATAACCCCCTCCTGCTTCTTAACTTTTAGCTGTGCTCTCAAAGGGCACATCACTGATAAGACTTTGGAGAGCGCTAATTCTTCCTGACAGAATATGCCATCGAGCTATTTTTTTCCTATTTTTGCTCCTCTGACCCTGATTATCATCATTACCGCCCATGCAGCTGACAAGGAGACCTTAAGGGATATCATTTTATATTAAACCACGTATGGCAGAAGCCTAGATATTTTACAAGTAAATCATCGAGAATGTGAATGAAGTTGAGAATTCAGGAGTTGAAGTATCTCAACTGTAAGGGTTAAAATATAAATATAAGTATATTAAAATATATAATGAAAATAATTTGTATTAATAATAATGATATAAAAAAGTAGCACAAAAGGTTACTTTTTGCTGTCATATTTGATCTAAACGCAACAGCAGAGGAAAGTTTTTTTCATTAAATAACGAGTTAAATTTAGCCTTTTCCCACATATCATTTTAGAAGATTCGTAATATTGCACACAAGTCATAAAGACCGAATCTTTTTTGGTGATTTTGGAGTTTGATAACCACAGCCCTCAATCATTTTTTGACAGAGGCTTAAAAAGTATATTTTTTGTATATCATTTACTCATTGATTTACATGAAGATGAGTAAATTATGACAGAACGATCATTTTTGCGTAAACAATTCCTTTAAGGAAACGGATTATTTATACAATTATACAAATGATTGTATTCCTAATTTTGACCAACAGAAATGCAGCTTGAAGTACTGAAGATCACATATAATTGGTTACAGTTCTCATTTTTCTGAGTTATCTAGTTATGTCCAATGATACTGTCTTTCTCCCAAAGGAAAAAGTTGAACTTTTAATGAACAAACTCATTAAAACAGCAATGGCTATTTTCAGAAATATCCCATTTGGGCTCTCTTGCACCAGATTGAAGCGCTTTTCAATTGCACACAGAAGTCCTCTGACGTGCCTGAGAGTTTTCACGGCCTGCTCTAAAACCACATCATTAAAGCAGGAGCAGCTTCCCACCGCGAGGGAAGGAAACCCCTCTGGACGGTGGCATGGGTCCAGCTCACCAGGGGTGACCGGATTATCTCCAGAGTTCCCACATGTCCAGATGTGTCCAGCTGAGAAGGGGCCAGCTCAGATGTGAGGGCTTCGAAATATGCCGGCGCTGCCAAGAATTTTCGAGTGAAGCACAAATGTGCGATCTCCTTAGCTGCAAGCTTATTTGTGGCACGCAGATTGTCATTTCCTCCATTCAGCTGTCACATAAAACAAGGAAATGTAATTGGAAAGGGAAAAGATATTTGTCCACCCACCACAGCAACAAATTAGATGTAATTAAACACACTTTAATAACATATAATTATGCCATTATGGCGACAAAATACCTGTCATGCTCCGATCAGGGAAAATTTAGCTTCTTTAGCGCTTCTGATGGATAAATAGTCAGCCTTCAGGATGAAAGTCAGTCTTTCACAATTAATTTATGAAAAGCGAACAGTAATTTCTGAAAACATCGTTCAAAATAAATGCTGTGTTTATACTGTGCTGTGAAAAAATAAGTGCACCAGTGAAAAGTTGGAAGAACTTGTTTCAACATATCGATACTAGTACTTTATTCTGAAAGTATTGATGGATGAAGGTGATACAATTAAAAAAAATCAAACAAGAACATATGACTTATTTAACAAATATCTACAGAATCTTCAGTGGAAAAGAATAAGTACACCCCTACATTTAGTAACTGTTATTGTGCCCTTTGGCAGAAATAAAAACATCTTGTAGGAGTTTCTTTTAATTGTCCATCTGTCTCAGGCCCTGTTTACACCTGGTATTAAGATTGGTTTTGGTCGATCGAATCACAAGTAGACGAGGGAGACACATTCCCGTTTACACCTGGTGTTTCAATCCATGTGAGTGCGTGTTGGAATTCAGGAATGGTGAGAGAACATTCTGCTCGGTATGTTTTTTTATCTTCAAACCAAACTTGGGTCTCCAGCCAACAAAGTTTAAATCCCGTCTGGTAAGCACGCTTCCCATAAAGTTTACACATTAAGTCAGTAGGCGGAGAGTGGCGGTCTTTTTTGGCTGTTCAAACACATTCGATCACATGAGCGTTTACGCTACGAAAACAATCCGGTCGAATGCGTTTTCGACTACCTCTGGAAGTGGTCGAAAGAGGACAAGCTCAAAACGTTTTAGACCCCGTTTACACCTGTATTTAGCTTCTCTCTCTTGTGATTCGATCGACCAAAACCAGCTTAATACCAGGTGTAAACAGGGCCTCATATTAACTAAACGAAATGTTAGCCACAACAAATGTTAGCCTTTAGCCCAATTTTGACACTGAGTTCTGCAATTTGACTTGGCCATTACAAATCCTTCCATATCTTTCTTCAGAGATATTCCTTCATGGATTCGCTTGCGTGGATTTTGGTTCATTGCATGTCAAATGTCCAAATCTCAGCTTCAAACCCTTTGCACATAGCCTCACATCCTCAAGACCCCTTTGGTTCAAGCAGCAAAACATCCCTAAACCATAAAACATGCACCACCTTGCCTCACAGTTGGTATGTTAGCACCTTCTAAATGCTGCATCTGATTCTAAATGTATGGGTGAACTAAGTATTTCCAACAAAAAAACTGTTTTGTTAATTTAAGCAGTACTACATTTTAGGTGTTATTTGATCAATTATATTGATTTTTCTGTAATAGCATTGGTAAAAATTCAATTACTCTTATCATGGGTTATGCTAACTTTCTCACAGCACTATACGTCTAAGGTTTGGCTTCCTCTAGCTCAGACAAGAACTGAAAGAAACAGACTGAAGGAAAGCAGTTCATCGGGGTGATGAGGACAGACACCAGAGGTCAACGTCTCAGCCGCCCAGCTTGATTGCTGGACACTTTCCTCACTTGGAAGGACAACTGGGGTCAGGATTTTGAACATCAAAAGAGCAAGCTGTGCTTGCCATCGTGTCCCATGGATGTCAGATGTGCAATTCCCAATTAGCCGTCAGAGCTGTCAGAAATGATCACAGATGCCCCATTTTGCGGACCGTGGAAGCTATACTCATCGTCTGGCTGGAGTCGCTGTGTTTGTACAGTGGTTCAAATAATTCCATGCCATTCCGGGACTTTAACCTATTGGATATTGAATAAGAGCTGGCTTTTGCTTTCTTTTCATCTCTGCTAGAAATTCACAAAGAGTCTTCTTCAAAGCAGAAATTATTTCCTCTTAATTTCCTGCTGTATCAGATGTAGACATGTGCTATATGTTGTTCGAATGTGTCTTGTATCTAGACAGCATGATATACACTCACCTAAAGGATTATTAGGAACACCTGTTCAATTTCTCATTAATGCAATTATCTAATCAACCAATCACACGGCAGTTGCTTCAAAGCATTTAGGGGTGTGGTCCTGGTCAAGACAATTTCCTGAACTCCAAACTGAATGTCAGAATGGGAAAGAAAGGTGATTTAAGCAATTTTGAGCATGGCATGGTTGTTGGTGCCAGACGGGCCGGTCTGAGTATTTCACAATCTGCTCAGTTACTGGGATTTTCAAGCACAACCATTTCTAGGGTTTACAAAGAATGGTGTGAAAAGGGGAAAACATCCAGTATGCGGCAGTCCTGTGGGCGGAAATGCCTTGTTGATGCTAGAGGTCAGAGGAGAATGGGCCGACTGATTCAAGCTGATGGAAGAGCAACTTTGACTGAAATAACCACTCGTTACAACCGAGGTATGCAGCAAAGCATTTGTGAAGCCACAACACGCACAACCTTGAGGCGGATGGGCTACAACAGCAGAAGACCCCACCGGGTACCACTCATCTCCACTACAAATAGGAAAAAGAGGCTACAATTTGCAAGAGCTCACCAAAATTGGACAGTTGAAGACTGGAAAAATGATGCCTGGTCTGATGAGTCTCGATTTCTGTTGAGACATTCAGATGGTAGAGTCAGAATTTGGCGTAAACAGAATGAGAACATGGATCCATCATGCCTTGTTACCACTGTGCAGGCTGGTGGTGGTGGTGTAATGGTGTGGGGGATGTTTTCTTGGCACACTTTAGGCCCCTTAGTGCCAATTGGGCATCGTTTTAATGCCACGGCCTACCTGAGCATTGTTTCTGACCATGTCCATCCCTTTATGGCCACCATGTACCCATCCTCTTATGGCTACTTCCAGCAGGATAATGCACCATGTCACAAAGCTCGAATCATTTCAAATTGGTTTCTTGAACATGACAATGAGTTCACTGTCCTAAAATGGCCCCCACAGTCACCAGATCTCAACCCAATAGAGCATCTTTGGATGTGGTGGAACGGGAGCTTCGTGCCCTGGATGTGCATCCCACAAATCTCCATCAACTGCAAGATGCTATCCTATCAATACGGGCCAACATTTCTAAAGAATGGTTTCAGCACCTTGTTGAATCAATGCCACGTAGAATTAAGGCAGTTCTGGAGGCGAAAGGGAGTCAAACACAGTATTGGTATGGTGTTCCTAATAATCCTTTAGGTAAGTGTACATCACTGATTTTTGCGCATGATATCCATCATGTATTCCCAAACAGGTCAACATGTGTCCTTGACCGAGTCTGGCATGCTTGTGCAATTATAGATCAACAGATGAGCGGTTCTTCGTCATGACACCTAAGACCAAGAACATACTTTAAGCAAGCACACAAATGTAGATGCAACATATTTCAGTCTTGAGTCAGCAAAAAAATCAGACTGAAAGAGCAAGAGACTTGAGGAAGGGTTGTTCTGACTTGGGCAGCAACCATTACCAGTACCATAACTACATAGCAATAGCTGTGAACCAATTGTTTTAAATGCCACAATTTAATTTAGGCATCACAATATTATAATGTACAGTATGAGTATTGAGATTTGCTTTATATTACATTTAACATTGTTGTTAAATTCTTAGTTTTAATAATTCACTTTAAGAGAGCTGAGCATTGGATGACGGTACAGATATTCTAAATGTAAAAATAGGTGAAATGAGCATGCAATTAATTAAATCAATATTGATCAATTAAAATATGTAATATTGGCTGTTAAGCAATATACCATTAACATATTGCCTATTCAAACATTCATGCAGAACTGCCAGTAGTTCAATGTTACACATCACATCAAAACTTCCTCTTTTCTTGAGGGAAATGAAAGAGAGATAAACAAGTGTTGATTCAAAATATGATTTACCTGGTTGTTCATCTGCAAAATGAGGTATCACACCATCTCCTTCACTGCAGCTGTGTAGTGATGCAAAGAGGACACAAAAAAAGAGAGAGAGAGAGAGCGATTTGAAGTTCACGGGTCCCATCAACAAATTTCACCAGCATCCTATCAGCGGCCAAACGCTTCTGCAATGTCAGCACATTCATGCTTGATGTCTCTTTCTCCTCCTCTATCTCTCATCTGTGTGTCTTTCACCCTGTCACTCCATGCAATTATGTGCATTCGTGCAATGAGAGAGAAAAATATAGAAACGGACGCATACAGTGCAGCAGGCCTGGAAACGCATGCAGTTGCATTGCTGAGTTTATTTAGTTGATATTGTCCTTAGAGACTGAGCTGTTGAAGTCACCTGCTTCTCAAAGAGTTCATGAAGGAGATGTTCTCCTTTCTTGTCACCACTATATCCTCAACGTCTATTCTGCATTCTGCACCTTTAAGGAGTGTTGTTTCATTTCCAGATTTAATTCCAGCTGCCCCACCTGGGAAACTAATGATGTGTCTTTAAATGAAATTATTGCAACAGCTGCTATATGTTTTCTGCAGGTAGATGTGCTTATATAATGAGTTTGTTTTGAGCCCGACTGCTTGTGTTATTGTTCAGTGCTCGGGACGTGTCAAAGGTTGCTTCCGGGAGTGGAAGGTTACAATTACAGCCGAGACCTGTACAACCTTCTCATGCTTTATTTTAAAAGATGTCCTCATGTGTTAAACGTTTGGGAAAGAGTGCATTTTTTAAGGAATAGTTTATTTGAAAATTCTGTCATTATTGACTCACCTTCTTGTTGTTTCAAACCTGCCTAACATCAGAAGTCAGGCAGAATATTCATCCTGCTCTTTCCAATACAATGCAAGTCATTTTCTCATTTCATGGCTCTCAAATCTCATTTGCGGTCATGTATAATCAAATAATGCATTAAGATGCATTGCACCGGCTTGATTCCAAATGTCACTGGTTCTTACAAGGGATACGCCAATATTAAAATTCTGGCCAATAACGATACGATTAATCATTTTCATGTTATGGTCGAATCATTTTAATATCTCTCCTATTACATTTTTCAAATATTGTGTGAAAAAAAAACATAAAAAAAAAAGTTGTAAATTTAGGCAACAACAATTAAAATGTACAGTATAAAAAATGGATATTCATTTTGAGATTTTCTAAAGAAAACATTTAATTGTGTTTTTTTTTTTTTGGTTAAGTTTTTTATGATGCTTTTTTGAAAGTTCTGAAAATGGGTTAGTTCACTGTCATTGGAAAAGAGTTCCAGTTAAACTTCTCCCTTTGTGTTCCACTGAAGAAAGAAAAACATATTTTGGAAGTGACCGGAGGCTGAGAAAATAATGAAAGATTTTTTTTGTGAATTATTCAGTGAAACATCTGATAGATTCACATACATATAAACATCTCAAAAACATCACATTGCTTTAGCAATACATACAGTAGTAGAACAAATGCTCTCAGAATCACATTTTCAAGATATAAAGATGTTGTCGTTTTAGAAGAGAAAACCCTGGGAACAGTTTCCATGTGAATCGTCTGTCAGATCAACTGTCTATGCTTCTGCTTTACAAATATATCGCTCAAAACTATTCCAACAAATCTGACTTCCTATAGAGATTCGGAACTAATGGCAAATTTATTCATTGGAGCTGAATCAGACTATATCAAAAGACATCACTGAAGGCAGAGGCTGAAACCCTTCTCTAGACCACAGTCATCTCCGTGGTGGAGTGTAAAAATGCTTCTCCAGAACAAGCAGCTGCCTTGTATGCCTCAAAAGGGGGTAAACATAATCATTTACAGTAATGACACTCATTTGAAAAACTCTCCCTGTGTATTACAGCCACAGGAACTGGATTAGAGCCACTGAGCCACAAACACTTAGAACAGCAGCATATTCAGTCATGATAAATGTGTGTTTAACGGGTAATTATTCACAAGTGAGTTGCTACACCTCAGTAGGGCTTGTTTGGGAAATAAAGCCAGGTCTTGCGGTGTGATACGGCATTTTCTCTATCTGTCTCTGTCCATCCTTGTCTTTCTCTCTTTCACTTTCTCTCCATCTCTCTCTTTTCCCCTATGTTTCAGGCCCCGTTTACACGAGAACGATTCCGGGTGAAAACGTAAAAATATTTTATCGGATGTGCCTTTCGTTTACACGGCAACGGCGTTTTGGGGACTTAAAAACGCAAAAAAGTGAAACCACCCTCCAGAGTGGAAATCTTAAAAACGCTCCACCATCGCGTTCCCGTCTAAACGGTAAAAACGCAAATCTGCTCACGGTGGCATGTGCCAGAGGCATGTGCCAGTACAGGAAAATAACAACCAACATGTCAGATTATTTCCATACGTCGGACCTTCAAGATGCCCTGGCAGCTCTGAAAAACATACAAGAGTCTTTTCAGCAGTTGTACAAAATATTCTAAGATATTGGTGTTGTTGTGTGGCAGTGCTTCACATTGCCACCTAGCCGCCTGGAGTGCATACTACATCGAATTTCACACACTTCTGCGTCACCATATGCACGCGGATTTCCCAACCATAACGCTCGTCTAAACGCAGAATAAAAAGTGATAACGCAACGCTACTTTTGCGTTTTCTCTTCAGATCGTTTCCGTGTAAACATAGCCTCAGTGTGTATGTTCAGAATGGACTCCAGAAACATACTCTTGTATAGATTGCAGGGTTAGACATTAAAGCTTGTCTGGGACAAGTGGATTTTTTAGAGGCCCAACCAGATGTCAATAACAACAAAATAACTAGGGAATCACCAAAACATGATTCTGATTTCATTACATTTAGGGGCTGTTTACACATGGCCACTTCATGTGTTTTCTCAGATCGGATAGCTATCTGATTTATCAAAACGATTCCATTTACACCTGGTCACATAAATGTGTTTTGGCAAAACGGACATAAATCCGATCTTCAATTCCCGCGCTACATGCAGATTTAATGGAGTGCACGTCACCGAAAGCAATATGAGCTGCATTTTATTGATCATCATCTAAAATCAAAATTAAAGACTGCAATAAGAGATCAAAATCAAAGACTGCAATAAGAGAGAGCGGCAACAGCCCTGGTAAGATACTTTCGTTTCTTTACTTTTAATGAAGATAATTGTGTGTTAAGCGTCTGCGACTTACTTTCACTTTGATTTGCGATAGTTTGCGGCGCGTTGCCTCGATGAATGCTCAGTCACCTGCGGTAATGCTGTGTTGCAGTAGCGCCGTCATATATGACTATAACATGACAAATAGCCCATAGCACGCTCTCACACGTTTATTTTTTAGCATTTTTTGGGAGGAGTAAAATTTACATATGTGGTTTCAACAAACAGATGCATTTACACTAGTCCTGTTTCGTCTGGAATGCAGCCCAGACCTCCTCCGGAAGTGGTTTGAGCGATCGGATTCAAATCCGTCTCGAATGCGTTTCGGAGGGCATTTACACCTGGTCTTTTCATGATCGGATAGCTATCCGATCACAGAAAACGCATGTAGTGGCCAGGTGTAAACAGCCCCTTAGTGTAATAAGAGGCGATTGATAGTGGATAATATATGTGACCCGATCTGGCGAAATGAGTCGGAAGTCGCAACGTTCTATTTTAAGATATGGGCCGATTATGTGGAAAAACAATGAAATAATAGATTTTTTTTTTTTGTGCTAATTTCAAAGAACAGACATTCAAAAATAATCTCCCAAAGTTTCGTAGTCCAGATAATTGAGTAAAGGTATTTAAATTACTATTAAAGTTTACAAAGTTTTACTAAATTCGCTGGAAACATTGCTTTTCTCAACTCCTCTCGTCACCTCTGAGCATTTCCCGGGTATCCCCTGAAACGTAACTATCTCTGCTCTTTAAATGGTGTTACACGTTTTATAGAACCAATCAAAAAGCTTAGAAATGTACACAAATGCTGATCATTTGTCGATGGGAAGCCGTTTCGACTGACCGGCACGCGATTGGTCCAGCCACCCTCCTGTCAGACTCGCAGCGAGCGCTCTGTGTAATAAACAAGCTAGCAGATCTCCTCAGAAAGATTAAATATTATTAATTTGAGAAATGTCGCTGTCAAAAGCGAGCAAAGTTGCCAAAGCGTCATCAAGCCCCCTGGCCATTGCACACTGAGTCCGCGTTTTTTTCGTATGCGTTTTTTCGTATTGATTCGGTGGCTCCGAATTGTCAAAACACCATTCAAACTGCTTGCTACGGATGCGAAAAACTTACGATTGTTTTTATATAACGGATGAAAGTTTCGTAGTGTGCAAGCGTGATTGACATAACGTGATTGACAAATGTGAATGAGTGTAGCTATTTATCTGCAAGGAGAATCCATTAATGTGTTTGATTAACCCAATTTGTTGGTATCTCCGTTATGAATTTGTTATGCTGTTATTGTCAACTAGCCTACACTAAGATATGATTGCATAGACTAGCATTATTTGATCTGTTTCCTTGTCTCTCTGCCTCTCACTTTCTTTCTCTCTCTCTCTCTCTCTCTCTCACACACACACACACACACACACACCCTCTCTCTCAAGCAATGTAGCACCTCTGTTCAATCTTTCTGATTTTAGTAAATTTTTTGTAAAAGGTAGGCCTACTGTTAAATTATTTATTCAAATAAAAACTTTAAAATAATTTGAGCTTCAGCCTGGTTTAATAGCATTTATATATTAATGTCTTTGGTCAAATTAAGCTGTAAAATAAATAGTTTATCCCTTTAAATGTAATGGATTTTGAAAGATATCAACAAAAATAGGGCAAAAAACTTTAAAAGCGATTTTCTCAGGTTTTCAATTGGAAAAAGAGGGCAGACGACCATAATTCAAATGTGTATATCCTTACAACCATTCAAGGTATGACATTGACTTGGATATCAATTGAAAGCTTAAGGTCTCCTCTTTCCATTAATACCAAAATCTCAATTTTTAAATTTGGGTCACTGTGACTCATTTTGCTGGATCAGGTCACATATAATGTACTGACAGTGGCATGGTTGCGCTTTTGAGGCTCACGCAGACTCTCAAGGAGGAATCGAAACAAATGAGTGCAGCACACGCAAAGAAATTCAATTAACATACTGTGAAAAAAAATCTAAATGTGGAGCTTTTATATTTATTACTTATTCAGCAACATCACATGACCAAGAGTGATGTTTTCCTGAATACCATGATGTGTCACTGATTTCACACAATAGTTCAATAAAGAATTAGTTAATATTAATGTCACTTACATTTTAGGTGCGATATTGACTGTTTTGTTCTATTTCAGCAGCAAAAATGGTTTCAAACAAAGATCATAGCAGAACTATAGCACATCTCACAGCAACATTCAACACTCGTGTTTCAATTGAACGAAAAGGTTGAATCAAAGATTCAATGACCCATTCATAAACAACTGCCTCATTCTTGAATGAATCAGCTGTTTGAACGAATCGTTTGAATGAATGACTCAATGACTAACTCATTAAGAGAGAAAAATCTGTTCATTCGCTCCCTGCTCTGTCTCTCTCTGAAACTTCATGTCCTCCCGAAATATCTCGAAATGTCACTGGTTCTTATGTGGCATACACCTAATAACAATAAGCTGTTTATTATTTAGTTTATTATTGCATTGTGGGAGCAGTTTCCCATGCAGTGTGTTCTAGTTGTATACTGCACATGTTGGCATATAGTAAGTCATTCAAGTAGTCCATACAGGAAATTTGCATACTGTCCACAATATACACACTGCATACTGCGGAAATAGAGCATGTAGTATTCCTTTCCAAACATACCTGTATCTCTCCAAGTCACCGTCTCACGGATTCTTCTCTTCTGTACTCCATCTCTCAGCCAGTGTCTATTGATCTCTGGCCCAGGGATTCTCAGCAGGATGGATGGCACTCAGCCGCAATAATGGCAGCCGTTTCTTGTCCCATTCTGCCCGTGCTAAGCGTCACGTTGAGAAGCGAGAGAACAGGGGAGCTAAGAGATACAGATAGACAGAAAGAGCACTAGATGAAAGTGTCACCGAAATGAAAGCTTACTCCATTATCAGGTTACACCAACATCCGCTCGGGCAGCTTAATCTCTCCCGAACCGGGGATGTGTTTTACTGTCCACACAGCCTGGAAAGGGGAGGAAAGCTTTATCTGCAGGTCGAGCTCAGGTGGGGTTCACATAGAGGTCAGGATCAACTTCAGCCGGGCGGACAGTCATAAGAAACATTCAACAGACAAAAGTTCATCTATTCGGTTAGAACTGCAGCTGCCGAAGCTGAACGTTCGCTCATTGCTGTTATCAATATTATAGAATTCTAGAAGTTCAAATGATTCCCAATTTGTGCACACTACACCAGAAACCAGAGAGAACACTGTTTATCGCTCCTATAATAATCAGCAGAGCCCATTTTTATAGTGTAGCCTATATAATACGCAAAATGTATGAATAATGTGAGCAGATGTACAGTACATCTGCTAGATTTATCATGTCCTTCTGTGACCCTGAACTGTAAATTTCTAGATAAAAATCAAAACGGTTGTTTTTGGGAGTGTGCACCTGCCACTAGCGTCCATGAGGCATCAGAGGCCTCGTTTACACTGTCAGTGAAATGTGACCCAATTCCGATTTTTTACTCGTATGCGACACAGATCGGATGTGTTCTATGACAGTGTAAACAGGAAAAAAACGTCGTAGGAGAGGAATGTGGACACACGTTGACACAACATATCAAAGGTTGGCTTGCTCATCCTAAAATTTCGAACCCACTGCTCCTCGTTAAAGCCCGCCACGATCTCATGAAAGTGCGTTTATTGCACGATTTTGTTTTTTCACGTGGCATTTACGCCAAAAATAGTTTTTGCGTGCATGATACGCACTTTATGGCGTTTAATACGCATGTTTACAGTGCGTATCATATGCAAGCAAAAACTATTTTTGGCGTATAAATGGCATGAGAAATAAAATTTGTGCTATAGATACTCACTTTTATGAGATTGTGTTGTATGTTCCCACCTGTCCTGAGATCTCGCTGCGCGTTCGTCCATCTGAGCAAGAAGACCCCTTTAAGCATGCGGGATGTTTCAGTCAAGTGTAAACACATGACTCGGATATGGGTCACAATTTAAAGAACGTGTAAACGGACGGTAAAAAAAATCGGATATAGGCAACAAATCAGAATTGGGCATCAAGACCTGCAGTGTAAATGAGGCCAGAGTAATGTGATGTTAGCAGGGTTTTTCAGAGGTTACCCGAGCAAAGTCAAATTCAACTGCACTTTTCTCCATAAGCGGCCTTGCTAAACCGCACACCATACATTGCCGTCACATGATCATAGCATTTAAAGGAATGTGAATGTGGCTTGCCAGATCCATTCGGAGATGTTTGTGGGTTTTTTTTTTATCATATGACACATTATAAAATTATAGGTGGCAGGCAGGTGCATTTCTCCTGAATTACTGTAAATTAATTATGTATGAATGTGTCATGGCAATAACAGATGAGAGGGAAATGTCATAACTAAATGTCAGCAGACAAATGTTTTGTCCTTTAAGATTTTTTTTAAAAAATTAACGTTTAAGGTGGTGTAAACACTGCTTTAAGTGAAAGATCGTACTCTTGAAAGCTCAAGGACTCTTCTGGCAGGCGAAATTGTTTCAGTCCAAGTGCATTGTGGGATAGAGCAGGGTTGACATTGCTTGAAATATGGCATTGCTGGGATTGTGTTCACTCGACTCACATAGCTGTGGTTGTACTCGGATATACTGCCTGAGCTTCACAAATATAACAACATTTCTTCTTCTCTTTTTTCTCCAAAGTCAACGTAAAATTACACACACTTGGTTCTACTTTGCACAATTCTCCAGTAACCTTGTTCAAAAGAAAATCATCAAAAACGAATCATTTGCTTAATAATATGCCTCTGAAATTGTTTTTTTTTAGGATGATGTAACCAAGGTATTTTATTTTTTTTACAGTAATTACAGTAATTTTAAACAACTGTCATAACATGGCCAGGTCCAGCCAGCAATTTTGTATAATGCAGTCAAGTTCCTCTAACTTTTTTCTTGCCATCTTTTTCACTCAATATGGTCTTATGAGAAGTTAAAATAATTCACATGAAAAATAACAAAACCCAAACCTAAACCTAACCATAAAGAAACACTAAAAGTCATATTTTTTTCTACATTTCAAGTCGTACAGTGTAATACGATTTTGCCATTATTTGCAAATTACTGAGAGAACTTTCAATGCCTCCAATTATATAAGCAAAATATTGACGTTGAGAAGGTTTTTCGCCCAACATGGTGAGTAAAAGATGATAAAATTCACTTTTAAGTTCTTTTTCTGAATCTGAAATGCAAGCATAATTTCAGTCTTGTCATTTAGCTAATTTCACACTAACTTACAACAACTCTAATGTTCAACAGTGAGTCCCAACCAGCAGCCACACAGATCCCTATACACAGCAGAGTGTGCAGTTATGTTGTAATACAGAAATTTGACAAATTTGAACAGGCACATCAGCATAATAATGCAGTGTTATACCCATATGCCGAGAGGCAGCATGCGAGACAGCACCATAGAGGGATGATAACAGCACCAATGAAACGACGTGGAATTTATGATTACTTACTTAACAAGCCACAACATTAAACTTTGAGGACAAATGACTGAATTATGAATATGTTGGATGTAAGCGATGCATATGGTCTCAATGTGCAATGATTTTGGCTGACAGGACTCTCTTGGTTTATTTAGATAAGCACTAAAGTTTTGACAAAAATACAAAACATGTCGTGTTTCTCTAACGTTAAAGAACGGAGAGGGAATTCACTGATAGATGGAAACAAAACTATGTGATGTAACTGGATGTCAAGATAAATTTGGCTTTCATGTTTCCAAATCTCTTTTGAGTTTGATTTGTTGCATCTTCTCCTTGAGAACATTTCTAATGCACAGACATTTACTCAAAAGAAGGATGAAACATGTACCATTTATCCTTTATTAAGATCATTTCTTTTCCCCAATGATCTTGTGAGAGACTAGCCCTTTATTACAAGTGTATGGTCTGTATTCTTATTCCATAGTCAGCATTAAAATCTGCTGGCAAGGCACAGGTAAACAGAGCTCTTAATTCTGAGTGTGTGTATGATTGATGACTGTAGAGCCTTCTCGGTCGGAATCCTGGTGTGTCATGCAATGAGACAAGTGGGGCTCGATCTCCAAAGATGTATAGAAACCTTCCTTTATATCGGACAGTTGCCGTTAATGAGAATTGGCTAGCGATCGGAGTTAAACAGAAACTGGGCAACATTTATATTTCACCGTGATATCTAGAATATCTTAAAAATGCCTAATTTTTCCCATTTATATACATATCTTCTAATTCATTCACACTTTCATGTATCTTGCTTTCATATAGTAATATATTATGAACATCAGTCATCATGGTGCCTACCTCGTTCAGTACAAACTGCACTGAAGCCATTTGTTTAGGAGACTCACATCGATTTGATACATGTAGCAATTCATTTCAATTAATGTAGCAATTCTTTTTAAGGAATTTTTAGATTCTTTTTAAGAAATATAGTGATTCATTTCATTTCAGGAAATGTAGCGATTCATTTTGAGAAATTTCGCGATTCTTTTGAATAAATGCAGAGATTCTTATGAGAAAATGTAGAGATACTTTTGAATCAATGTAGCAATTCATTTCAAGAAATGTAGCAATTCTTTTCGAGAAATGGTTTGATTAATTTGAAGAATTGTAGCAATTTTTTTTCCGAGAAATGTAGCGATTCTTTCAGAGAAAAGTAGCAATTCTTTTTTAGAAATGTAGTGATTCTTTTCGAGAAAAGTAGTGATTCTTTTTAGAAATGTAGAGATTCTTTTTTAGAAATGTAGTGATTCTTTTCGAGAAAAGTAGCGATTCTTTTTAGAAATGTAGAGATTCTTTTTTAGAAAAGTAGCGATTCTTTTCGAGAAAGCTTGCGATTCATTTTTAGAAATGTAGCGATTCTCTTCAACAAATATTTCAATTCTTTTTGAGATTGTAATTATTGTAAGTGTAATTATACATTTATTACAGTGTAAATATACATTTATTAGTGTAATTGTACATTTATTACAGTGTAATTGTACATTTATTACAGTGTAATTGTACATTTATTACAGTGTAATTGTGCATTTATTACAGTGTAATTGTGCATTTATTACAGTGTAAATGTACATTTATTACAGTGTAATTGTGCATTTATTACAGTGTAATTATACATTACAGTGTAGTTATACATGTATTACAGTGTAATTATAGATTGATTGCAGTGTATTTTTATACATGTATTACAGTGTAATTATAGATTGATTACAGTGTATTGTTATACATTTATTACAGTGTAATTATACATTTATTACAACGTAATGATACATTTATTACAGTGTAATTATACATCTATTACAATGTAATTATACATTTATTACAATGTAATTATGCATTTATTACAGTGTTAATATACATTTATTACAATGTAATTATGCATTTATTACAGTGTAATTATACATTACAATGTAATTATACATTTATTATAGTGTAATTATACATTTATTACAGTGTAATTATACAGTTATTACAACGTAATTATACATTTATTACAGTATAATTATACATCTATTACAATGTAATTATACATTTATTACAATGTAATTATGCATTTATTACAGTGTTAATATACATTTATTACAATGTAATTATGCATTTATTATAATGTAATTATGCATTTATTACAGTGTAAATATACATTTATTACAGTGTAAATATACATTTATTACAGTGTAAATATACATTTATTATAATGTAATTATGCATTTATTACAGTGTAAATATACATTTATTACAATTTAATTATGCATTTATTACAGTGTAATTATACATCTATTACAATGTAATTATACATTTATTACAATGTAATTATGCATTTATTACAGTGTTAATGTACATTTATTACAATGTAATTATGCATTTATTACAGTGTAATTATACATTACAATGTAATTATACATTTATTACAGTGTAATTATACATTTATTACAATGTAAGTATACATTTATTATAATGTAATTATGCATTTATTACAGTGTAAATATACATTTATTACAATGTAATTATGCATTTATTACAGTGTAATTATACATCTATTACAATGTAATTATACATTACAATGTAATTATGCATTTATTACAGTGTTAATATACATTTATTACAATGTAATTATGCATTTATTACAGTGTAATTATACATTACAATGTAATTATACATTTATTATAGTGTAATTATACATTTATTACAGTGTAATTATACATTTATTACAATGTAATTATACATTTATTATAATGTAATTATGCATTTATTACAGTGTAAATATACATTTATTACAATGTAATTATGCATTTATTACAGTGTAATTATATATTTACAGTGTAATTATACATTTATTACAATGTAATTGTTACGTGGATCTATATATATATTGAACTACTGAGTGTATTCATTTTGTTATTTGAGTTTGTAGGTGGAGTTAGGGGTTTTTCCCTGATTTACGGAATGAGTGACGTCATGGGAATTCCTGCACTTAAGCCGGCCTGGTGTTGAGGGCCCGGTCTCTCTCCGCTTCTCTTGCTCCTCATTCTTCGCCTCCGTTCCTGATTGTTGTCAGCTGGGGTGGTTCGCCTGATGGCGAGAACGCTCATCGTCTCGTGTCGCGCCTCCATGCTGAAGACTTCGATGATAGTGAACTGAGTTTTCTTTATTATTTAAAGCCAGGTAGAGGTTATTTCCTTAGTTCACTTTTTGTTATTTATTTAGATTATAGCGTAGCGAAGCAGTGGCCCGGAAGACTCACCTGTTTGTTGTTTCTGTCGGGAGTTAGGTAAGATCTTTCCTGCTACGATAGGCTTAGTTAAGGGATTATGTTTCTTTCTGTTGCCCTACCTGTGCTGTTTATTTGTTTGTTGTTTATTATGTGGTGCTCTGTCCTTTGTCTGTTGTGGACTGGATTAAAATTTATGGCGTGATTAACGTCAGAATACCACTCAATCGTCTGTGATTACTAAGTATGTTCGGTCCTTGTCTTATATGTGATTTAACGAGCCAAGCTAGATAAAGGGCCGTAACATATTTGGGGGCTCGTCCGGGATTGAATTGTGTGTGGCTTTGCTTGATCTTTCTTTGACTTATGGCGCATGCGCGAGCAGTCGGTGTTTGTGTTTGAAAGCTCCGTCGAATCAATTCATTAATCCTTGATTTTCTTTTTTACCACTCATTTATAAACAAGCACTTTCTATTTTTATATCATGGGAACTTATCCTCGATACTATTCCTTATAAAAAACAATCGGATTGCTTTGATATCGCTACTTAGACCCAACTTTGCGAATCTCGGCTACTAGCCTTTAGTCCGCTAGCATTTCACGCGTGGCCTCGCGCCTATTGACCGTCTGATTTTACACCCGTTTCACTGAAAGGATACAGGTTATATCCAGCATTTCAGTCCTAAATTACTAGTGATATTGGTAGTATCACTACTAATCTACTGTTCATCTGTTATGGCGAACATATCAGATGTGTGTCTAACGTTACCTCTGAGTGCAGGTGAGGACACATTCAAACTCATTTCGGTACGATTGGAGCTTGAATCGGTGGAGAAACAGATCCGTGGTCTGCTAGAGAGGCAAGCCGAGCTGCGGGATCGGCGATCAGCGCTTGAAACGTCACGCGCCGATGCACACAAGTCAGTGGTTAGTAACTTTTTGACTCCGACTTCGTCCACTCCGTGCGTTTCTCTGCCCAGGAGGACGCGATCATCTCTGGCATCATTCACTCCGGCACCAACCCAACACCATGGACCCTGGGTGATCCCACAGCGGAAGACACGAGCCAGGACCAGAGCAAGAACCTCTCCGCCCCTCCCGGTCTTCGAGATCTCCACCCGGAACCGCTTCTCCCCTCTTCGCGAGTCGGAACGCGACGACGCCGTGATCATCGGCACTTCCATGGTCCGTCATGTCCGTGCTACCTCAGGTAAGGGTAAGGTGCGCACTCACTGCCTTCCTGGTGCTCGTGTACTTGATGTCGCCGCACAGGTTCCCGAGATCCTGAACGGTGAAGAGCGCGTCGGAGCTGTGGTGCTTCACGCTGGAACAAACGATATCAGGCTGCGGCAGACGGAGGTTCTGAAGAAGGACTACAGGAGCCTGATCGAGGCGGTACGCAGCACAGCGCCTGAGGCAACGATCATCGTGTCTGGACCGCTTCCCACGTACCGACAAGGACAGGAAAGGTTCAGTAGATTATTTGCACTTAATGAATGGTTAATGTCATTGTGTAATGAACAAAAACTGCTCTTTGTAAATAATTGGAATCTGTTCTGGGAGCGACCTAGGCTCTACCGTGCTGATGGCCTGCACCCCAGCAGAATCGGAGCGGCTGTTCTGTCGGACAACATCTCCAAGACGTTACACACCGTATGACTAGAAAATCAAATTCCAAATCACAGTCTTTGCTGTGCCAATTTAATTGATATAAGTAGTGTAGAATATTATATAGAAACTGTGTCTATTCCTCGTTTAGTGAGGCCAAATAATAAATCCACTGTAGGATCTAGGAAAAATCTTATTGTAATTAAACCTGAAAATCTAAATATCAGTGAACAAAAACAATTTCTAAAACTAGGTCTTCTAAACATTAGATCGCTCACACCTAAGGCGGTTATTGTAAATGAAATGGTCACAGATAATAGCTTCGATGTACTTTGCCTTACTGAAACCTGGCTTAAACCAAACGAGTATTTCGGTCTAAATGAGTCTACCCCGCCAGGATACTGTTATAAGCATGAGCCCCGTCTGATCGGTCGTGGCGGCGGTGTTGCAACAATCTATAGAGATATTCTTAATGTAACTCAGAAAACAGGTCACAGGTTTAATTCGTTTGAAGTACTGGTGCTAAACGTTGCGCTCTTAGATGTAAGAAATAAATCCCTATTATCTCTAGCCTTGGCTACTGTATATAGACCTCCAGGACCATATGCTGATTTCCTAAAAGAGTTTGCAGACTTTCTCTCAGATCTATTGGTCAATGCCGATAAAGCAATAATTGTTGGAGATTTTAACATACACGTAGATAACACAAACGATGCGTTAGGGACTGCGTTTACAGATTTATTAAACTCCTTTGGGGTCAAGCAGAATGTCAGTGGTCCCACTCATCGTCTAAATCATACACTAGATTTAATTATATCATACGGAACCAATCCAACCGATATAGATATTATACCGCAAAGTGACGATCTCACCGATCATCACATGGTAACTTGTATAATACGCACTGCTGAAATTTGTCATGTTGCGCCACGTTATAGACCAGGCAGAACAATCCTTCCGACCACTATAGATAGATTCTCAAATAGCTTACCTGATCTATCTCAGCTGCTCAGTGAACCCAAACAAACAGATGAACTAGAGGAAATGACTAGCAGTTTGAGCACCATTTTCTCTAGTACATTAGATATTGTTGCACCAATTAGATCAAAAAAGGTTAGAGAGAAAACTAAAGCACCATGGTACAACAGTGCTACGCATGCTATCAAGAGAGAAACTCGTAACCTAGAGCGTAAATGGAAACAAACTAATTTAGAGGTCTTTAGAATCGCGTGGAAAGACAGTATGTCTCGTTATAAAAAAGCTCTAAAAGCAGCCAGGGCTGAGCATCTCCGCAAACTAATAGAAAATAACCAAAATAATCCAAGGTTTTTATTTAACACCGTGGCTAGACTAACAAATAAACAGACATCACCCGAGCAAATTATTCCGTTACAGTATAGCTGTAATGATTTTATGAACTACTTCAATGAGAAAATAGAAAGCATCCGAAACACAATTGTAAATGTACAATCCTCTATGGTGTCTTATGATTCAGCCTCAATTATCGCCCCTCAAGAACAACTACACCGCTTTACAACTATAGGACAGGAAGAGCTAAATAAACTTATCATTGCATCTAAACCAACAACATGTTTATTAGATCCAATACCAACTAAATTTCTGAAAGAAGTGTTACCTGTAGTGGAAGAGCCTCTTCTTAATATTATTAACTCGTCTTTATCTTTAGGTCATGTTCCAAAAATATTCAAGCTGGCAGTAATAAAACCTCTCATTAAGAAACCGCAATTAGATCCAAATAACTTAGCAAATTACAGACCGATTTCAAATCTTCCATTTATGTCTAAAATACTAGAAAAGACTGTGTCCGCTCAATTGTGCTCTTTCATGCAAGAAAATGAGATATATGAAAAATTTCAGTCAGGATTCAGACCGCATCATAGCACAGAAACTGCGCTAGTTAAAATTACAAATGATTTACTTTTAGCTTCTGACCAAGGCTGTATCTCAATACTAGTTCTACTCGATCTTAGTGCTGCGTTTGACACTATCGATCATAAAATACTCTTGGATCGACTACAAAACTACACTGGTGTTCAGGGACAGGTATTAAGCTGGTTCAGATCGTATTTATCAGACCGTTACCATTTTGTTTGTTTAAATGGGGAAAAATCGAAGATAACGTCAGTAGACTATGGAGTGCCGCAAGGATCAGTGTTAGGCCCTCTGCTATTCTCAATATATATGCTGCCACTTGGTAATATTATAAGAAAACATGGAATTAATTTCCACTGTTATGCCGATGACACTCAATTATATATTTCATCACGGCCAGATGAAAACACTAACTCATCAAAATTGACAGAGTGTCTTAAAGATATAAAATGCTGGATGACGCATAATTTCCTGCTACTAAATCCAGATAAAACGGAGGTATTACTTGTTGGTCCAAAAAAAAAAAAAAAAACTATCCACAAAACCACTTACAATACAACTTTAATATAGAAGGATGTCCTGTTACTTTATCCTCTACGGTAAAAGACCTGGGAGTTATACTAGACCACAACTTGTCTTTCGAAAATTATATTTCATATGTTACAAGAACGGCCTTTTTCCATCTTAGAAACATTGCTAAATTACGTAACATGCTATCTGTTTCCGATGCAGAAAAGTTAGTTCATGCATTCATGACCTCGAGACTAGATTACTGTAATGCTTTATTAGCCGGTTGTCCTGCATCCTCAATAAACAAGCTACAGTTAGTGCAAAATGCAGCCGCTAGAGTTCTTACTAGGTCAAGAAAATATGATCATATAACACCAATTTTATCATCTCTACACTGGTTACCTATCAAGTTCCGTATCAATTACAAAGTACTATTACTGACCTATAAAGCCCTAAATGGTTTAGCTCCTGTGTATTTAATGGACCTTCTATCGCCCTACAATCCATCGCGTTCTTTAAGATCACTAAATTCGAGGCTTCTAGTCATTCCTAGGATATCTAAGTCCACTAAAGGAGGGAGGGCGTTCTCACATTTAGCTCCTAAACTCTGGAATAGCCTTCCTGATATTGTTCGAGGCTCTGACTCGCTGTCCCAGTTTAAAACTAGATTAAAGACGCATCTTTTTAGCCAAGCATTTACATAATGCTTACCTTTTATTATACTGCTGAATCAGATCAAATGCATTTAATACTATAAAACTTGAAGAGACTGTAGGTTATCTGTATAGGTTGCATAGTATTTGCAGTCATTACGTTCCTGTGTATATTGCGTGAATGACGGGTGGTTGGGCAGATATTGTGTTGCGGTAGGTAGTATGCCATACGGAACCGTTGTCCACTGAAACTGCCTATTCACGCACCAGTGGGGCTCGACAGCCTTAGTCAACGGGTTGGCGCGTATGGTTGGGTTGCGGAGAGATTGTGAGATTGTGGTTAGGTCTCAGCAGCAGGAGGGACGTAGAGGTCAGTAAGCTGGGCTGAGTTGAGTGGGGGACGGAGGGGGGTGATTTTGGGACGCAAGAGTCACTGTCTTCATGTTTTGTCTTTTACGCCTGTGTTATGGAAATCATCATTATGAACAGCAGCTACGCTAATTATTTTCCCTTTGCTTTTCTGCTGTTATCTCGGGACGCGAGTCCCGAGAAAATGGCGTTCGTCAGCTCCAGTTTGTATCCAGCCTCTCACGGAGACTTCAGATGCTCCAATCACAAAGCCTATGAAGTGACGACTCAACACGGGCGATATGGACTCTCTATGGTGGACGGCACTGATCCTCAACAACTCGTCTTAAGACCGGCGTGCATACTTGGACTTCCAAAAAATACTCTAAATGTTCCGATCCAATCTGACTTGTAATGCTGCCCGAATCATGCACTGTTCCTTCGTTGGCCAGAGGAGAACTGGCCCCCCGACTGAGTCTGGTTTCTCCCAAGGTTTTTTCTCCATTCTGTCACCTGATGGAGTTTTGGTTCCTTGCCACTGTTGCCTTGGCTTTTGGCTTGCTTAGTTGGGGACATTTAACATTTAATATTCAATAATATTATTGATCTGCCTTACTTAAGGTGGACGTTGACGCAATTTCTTTTAGAAACAAACTTTGTTATATTGTTATATTGTTTTTGTTATATTGTTTTCATGTTATCACTGTGAAGCGCTTTGATACAATCTGTATTGTAAAAAGCGCTATATAAATAAAGGTGACTTGACTTGACTTGACTTGATCTGCTCACACTTTGTGTTACTTGAGTAACTTGGAGTAACTTTGTTTAATCACGGTCGATTGGTGGGTTTTGCCCGAGTAGTGCTCGTTGTTGTTTTTGTCCCCACCCCCCCCCCCCCCCCCCCCCCCCCCAATAACTAAACGTTGAATCTGATCATGTTTGAATTAGCAAGCTTTATTGAGAATCCGACGCAAGTTGAGCCATTGAATATCAACAGAGCAGATCTGATGAAAATTGCTGCTTACTTTAAGGTCAGTTTTCGTAAGACTTCAACTAAACGTGAACTTCAGATGTTGCTTGTTGATTCATTGCATGAACAGGGCGTTTTTGGTGAGGAGGAAAAGATGACGGTTTATCCTGAATTAGTTGAGGGTAGTTCCGAGGATCTTGCGATGCAGATTAGGAAATTGGAACTGCAAGCTATAGAGCACGACAGAGTTTCGTTGAAGGAGAGAGAAGAATGGGAGCGTGAGAAAGAGAGACGAAGTGATCGTGAGAGACATGAACTTGAACTGAAAAGGCTTGAAATGGAACAAGCGTGTCGCCTAAAAGAAATGGAGTTGAAATCTCGCGAAAGGGGTGTGTTTGATGCTTCTGATTTCGACGTGAGTCGTAATATTCGCATGGTTCCTCCTTTCCGAGAGCAGGAGGTAGATAAGTTTTTTGCTCTTTTTGAACGCGTTGCTGTCAATATGAAATGGCCGCAAACATTTTGTCCCATGTTGTTGCAGTGTGTTTTTGTGGGTAAAGCCCAGGAAGCTTTTTCCTCTTTATCAATCGAGGAGTCTCTTGATTACGATCGAGTGAAGGCATCTGTTCTCAGAGTGTATGAATTGGTTCCCGAGGCTTATCGTCAAAAATTTCGTAATCTAAGGAAAAGTGATGAGGCTTACGTGGAGTTCGCTCGGGGGAAGGAGTCCCTGTTTGATCGTTGGTGTGCTTCCATGAAAGTGGAAACGTTTGAAGAGCTCCGAGAATTGATTATTTTAGAGGAGTTTAAAAACTGCCTACCAGAACGCGTTGTAACTTATCTAAATGAGCAAAAAGTTTCAAAATGTTCTGCTGCTGCTATATTGGCTGATGAATATGTGCTTACACACAAGAACGTGTTTAGCGTTGTACCGAAGTTCTCATCCGGTAACAACAGTAATCGGTCTTTTCAGCGTAATTCTGAACGCCCCCTACCCGTTGACAGAGTGGCGGTGAGTTCTGATAAGTCTGTGTTCTCACCCATTTGTTTCTATTGTAAGAAACGTGGACACATTATTTCTGAGTGCAATGTGCTTAAAAAGAAGAACCGTGTTCCTAAACCTGTAGGTTTATTGATGACGTCCTCACCACAAGTGGAAGGACTGGAGTCGTTGGCTTTGGAAGCTGACATGTGTGAAGATGAGGGGTATGTGCCGTTTATGATGGACGGATTTGTATCTTTGGCAGGTAATGCTAGTTTACGAAAACCAATCAAGATACTTCGTGATACCGGCGCTGCTCAGAGTTTTATTCTGGAAGGAATATTGCCGTTGTCTGATGAGAGCTTTACTGGTTCAAGCGTCTTGGTGCAGGGTTTCGAAAAGGGCTTCGTGAAGGTACCTTTACATGAGGTTGAAATTGAGTCTTCCCTTGTTGTTGGCCGCGTTGTGGTTGGAGTGCGACCGTGTCTTCCCGTTCGAGATGTTACATTTATTTTAGGGAATGACTTAGCGGGAGGAAAAGTTTTTGCTAGCCCCGAGGTAACTGATGTTCCTCTTCTCTGTCCTATAGCTGATGTATTAGCTCAGAAATATCCTGAGATTTTTCCCTCATGTGCTGTTACTCGCGCTATGACTCAGAGGCCAAAAGATAAAAGCCTTAGTGAATTGGAAAATGAGTGTAAGTTTGATCTGAGTGATACTTTCTTTTCTAATTCTGATCCTTGTGAAGTTAAGTGTTCAGACCTTGTTGACGGTTCAGATCCTGCCGTTAATAAATTTGATGAACATTTCATGCCTAATAAATTGTCCCTGTCTCGCGAGCAGCTTATTGTTGAACAGAGGAAAGATGAGAAATTGTCGTCCCTCTTTAAAGCTGTTGTTCCTGTCGAGCAACTCGAGCATGCATCGCAAGGATACTTTGTGGAAGATGGGGTGTTGATGAGGAGGTGGAGACCACCTACTGCATCTGCTGATGATGAGTGGCAAATCGTTAGGCAGATAATAGTTCCCTCCTCGTATCGCTCCGAAATTTTTAGTCTTGCGCATGATAGTTCATTTGCTGGTCACTTAGGAGTGAACAAAACGTACGATCGCATACTTTGAAATTTTTTTTGGCCAGGCTTGAAAACTGATGTTGCAAATTATTGCCGAAGTTGTCACGTGTGTCAAATGACGGGAAAACCGAACCAGAACATTTCACCTGCTCCGCTACATCCAATTCCAGCTATTGGTGAACCATTTGAACGTGTGATGATTGATTGTGTTGGTCCCTTGCCTCGCACGAAGTCGGGAAATCAATACTTACTCACCGTAATGTGTACGTCAACGCGTTTTCCGGAGGCAATTCCTCTGCGTAAAATTACTGCACCAGTTATTGTGAGATCACTTATCAAATTTTTTTCATTGTTTGGTCTTCCGCGTACTATTCAGTCCGACCAAGGTACGAATTTTATGTCCCGTGTGTTCAAGCAAGCTCTGAATCAATTGCATATCCAACACTGCACGTCCAGCTGTTACCATCCAGAAAGCCAGGGCGCACTCGAAAGGTTCCACCAGACTTTAAAGTCGATGCTGCGTGCGTTTTGTCTTGAGTTTCAAAAGGATTGGGACGAAGGGGTGCCTATGGTCATGTTCGCAGTGCGGGAGGTAGTGCAGGAGTCGTTGGGCTTTAGTCCGGCTGAGTTAGTGTTTGGGCATACTGTACGTGGCCCACTAAAATTGATTAAAGATCATTGGACTAATGATACGACTTCAAACAACATTCTTGACCATGTCTCAGAGTTTCGTTTCAAGTTGCGCCGCGCATGTGAGTTGGCCAAAGCGAACTTGGAGATGTCACAACAACGAATGAAAAAACGTTTTGATCGTAAGGCTAGACTTCGTAGCTTCGCTCCTGGTGACAAGGTGTTAGTGCTGATGCCAGTGCCTGGGTCTGCATTGCAGGCTCGTTATTATGGTCCCTATCAAGTGAAAGAAAAGGTAAGCGAGCTTGACTATGTTATTTTGACAACAGACAGAAGAAAAAAAACTCGTCTATGTCACATTAACATGCTTAAGCCGTACTTTGAGAGACCGCCAGATTCGTCTGGAAGGAAGTCGGCTGTGTTAATTGTTTCACCCACAGACTTTCCGGTGACAGGAGAACAGGCGCTGTCCAGTGCTGATGTACCTGAAGTTGAAGTGCTGTCTGGACCTGAAGTTATCCGCACATTGAGTTCGGCTGTGTCAGACAGCAGTGATGATTCCACTTTTGAGGAGGATGTAGAGTTTCCTTCGACGGAATTGGTTGCGGGGAGATTGAAAAATTCTGAGATGATCCGAACCATAGACTCGCATCTTTCCCATTTGACCGTTGCTGAACGAGCTGACATAATTAACATTATTCGGACGTACAGTAATTTGTTCTCTGATGTTCCATCTCGTACTTCGTTAATAGAGCATGACATCGATATTGGTGACTCGTTGCCTATTAAGCAGCACGCATATCGGGTAAGTCCTGAAAAAAGAATTCTGTTGCAAAATGAGGTGACTTTTATGCTTGAAAATGACATCGCAGAGCAAAGTTTTAGTCCTTGGAGTTCACCTTGTTTATTGGTTAAAAAGACTGACAGTACGTTTCGTTTTTGTACAGATTTTAGACGCGTTAATGCTGTGACCAAACCAGATAGTTATCCATTGCCTCGTATGGAAGATTGCGTGGATCATGTTGGAAATGCTGTGTTTGTTACGAAAATTGATCTGCTTAAGGGATACTGGCAGGTGCCCTTGACCGATCGCGCAAAGGAAATCAGTGCGTTCGTGACACCGGATCATTTCCTCCATTACAACGTAATGGCTTTCGGTTTACGAAACGCCCCGGCAACCTTTCAGAGGTTGGTGAATCGTGTCATCGAAGGCATGCATAACGTTGAAGCGTATTTGGATGATTTGGTCATTTATAGCGCATCTTGGTCAGAACATGTGGAACAACTCGATGCGCTGTTTAGTCGTTTGTCTCGAGCTAACCTCACGGTTAATTTAGCGAAGTGCGAATTCGGTCGAGCTACGGTCACTTATTTGGGAAAGATTGTTGGTGGCGGTCAGGTTAGACCTGTTGAGTCTAAAGTCGAGTCTATCACTCATTTCCCCGTGCCCAAGACACGCTGTGAGCTCCGTCGATTTTTGGGTATGGTAG
Organism: Rhinichthys klamathensis goyatoka; assembly: GCF_029890125.1. NCBI lineage: Eukaryota > Metazoa > Chordata > Actinopteri > Cypriniformes > Leuciscidae > Rhinichthys > Rhinichthys klamathensis. Next base: position 110,028 of record NW_026607230.1, on the reverse strand, counting down.
GGTACTACAGAAATTTCTGTAAGAATTTTTCTGTTGTTGCTTCGCCCTTAACCGATCTTCTTAGTCCTAAGGTTCATTTTAAATGGTCTGAGGTTTGCCAATCGAGTTTCGAGAAAATCAAAGCACTTCTAGTTAATTCTCCTGTTTTATCTGCACCTGATTTTTCTACTCCGTTCTTTCTCGCTGTTGACGCAAGTGACACTGGTGCAGGAGCTGTTCTCCTCCAATTAGACCAGACCGGGGTGGAGCATCCTGTTTGCTATTTTTCACGAAAATTCAATAAACTCCAGCGAGGTTACTCCACCATTGAGAAGGAGGCACTCGCCCTTGTCCTTGCTATTCAACATTTTGATGTGTATATTGGGTCTGTTTCACATCCACTGATCATCTACACGGACCACAATCCCTTGATCTTCATTAACCGAATCAAAAAAATAACAATCAACGCCTGATGCGTTGGAGTTTGTTTTTACAGACTTTTGAGCTTGACATTCGTCACATTCGGGGTAAGGATAATGTGGTTGCTGATGCCTTATCCCGTGTCTGAATTAATTGTAGTTTTGAGGTAAGATTTCTCTTTTTCTTTCTCCCTCCAATTAATCATTTAAGGGTGAGGGTGTTACGTGGATCTATATATATATTGAACTACTGAGTGTATTAATTTTGTTATTTGAGTTCGTAGGTGGAGTTAGGGGTTTTTCCCTGATTTACGGAATGAGTGACGTCATGGGAATTCCTGCACTTAAGCCGGCCTGGTGTTGAGGGCGCGGTCTCTCTCCGCTTCTCTTGCTCCTCATTCTTCGCCTCCGTTCCTGATTGTTGTCAGCTGGGGTGGTTCGCCTGATGGCGAGAACGCTCATCGTCTCGTGTCGCGCCTCCATGCTGAAGACTTCGATGATAGTGAACTGAGTTTTCTTTATTATTTAAAGCCAGGTAGAGGTTATTTCCTTAGTTCACTTTTTGTTATTTATTTAGATTATAGCGTAGCGAAGCAGTGGCCCGGAAGACTCACCTGTTTGTTGTTTCTGTCGGGAGTTAGGTAAGATCTTTCCTGCTACGATAGGCTTAGTTAAGGGATTATGTTTCTTTCTGTTGCCCTACCTGTGCTGTTTATTTGTTTGTTGTTTATTATGTGGTGCTCTGTCCTTTGTCTGTTGTGGACTGGATTAAAATTTATGGCGTGATTAACGTCAGAATACCACTCAATCGTCTGTGATTACTAAGTATGTTCGGTCCTTGTCTTATATGTGATTTAACGAGCCAAGCTAGATAAAGGGCCGTAACAGTAATTATACATTTATTATAATGTAATTATGCATTTATTACAGTGTAAATATACATTTGTTACAATGTAATTATGCATTTATTACAGTGTAATTATACATTACAGTGTAGTTATACATGTATTACAGTGTAATTATACATTTATTACAACGTAATTATACATTTATTACAGTATAATTATATATCTATTACAATGTAATTATACATTTATTACAATGTAATTATGCATTTATTACAGTGTTAATATACATTTATTACAATGTAATTATGCATTTATTACAGTGTAATTATACATTTATTACAATGTAATTATACATTTATTATAATGTAATTATGCATTTATTACAGTGTAAATATACATTTATTACAGTGTAAATATACATTTATTACAGTGTAATTATACATTTATTATAGTGTAATTATACATGTACAGTGTAATTATACATTTATTACAGTGTAATTATGCATTTATTACAGTGTAATTATACATTTATTACAATGTAATTATACATTTATTATAATGTAATTATGCATTTATTACAGTGTAAATATACATTTATTACAGTGTAAATATACATTTATTACAGTGTAATTATACATTTAATATAGTGTAATTATACATTTACAGTGTAATTATACATTTATTACAATGTAATTATACATTTATTATAATGTAATTATGCATTTATTACAGTGTAAATATACATTTCTTACAATGTAATTATGCATTTATTACAGTGTAATTATACATTACAGTGTAGTTATACATGTATTACAGTGTAATTACAGATTGATTACAGTGTATAGTTATAAATTTATTACAGTGTAATTATACATTTATTACAACGTAATTATACATTTATTACAGTGTAATTATACATTTATTACAGTGTAATTATACATTTTTTACAGTGTAATTATACATTACAGTCAGCGCTTGACATTAACTTTTTTGCTCACTAGCCAATGTGGCTAGTGGTTTTCAAAAGTTACTAGCCACACAGCATTTTTACTAGCCACTTTTTTGTTGTTGTGAAATTACCTGATTAAAGTTGACTATGGCGTGCTAAAATTAACTAGAACTAGATTTACAACCCTTTTAAATGTAAAACCACTGTACACACGCAAATCAAGACTACATAAATGTATAACAATACAGGTCATTATCATTAGCTCTGATAAGGTTGTGTCAACTTGTGTGTAAAGCTCCTTTTTTTAAATAAAACCATGTATTAAGATAAAGACATAAAAAAGTAGCTTCTTATTACATAATAAAAGTGGTACATGGATGTAGAAGATTAATAAAAAAAAAGATAAAAAACTAAACTGAAAAAAAAAAACTTTAGCATTAGAAACACTGTCTGTTTAAATATCAGACTCAAGACTCGGAATTACTTTGAGCCCCGATGGGAAATTCTTTGTTACAAGTTGCAATGGAAAGTAGGTCAGTCTCGAAACCTCACGAAAAATGCATACCATGGTTTGGACAAAGTTGCTTTTATCTTCATTAAAATTTGAGGGGAACGTTCCTCTCATCATAAAGAACACATTTCAGTTTGTGTCATTTTTGTGCTCAGGCACTAATAATGACAACTGGTTAGGTTGACAAGAAATGGATAGAAATATACAATGTAAATGTAAACACTCCGTATCAACAACAGCAGTAAATAATAGAAAAAGTATAGTAGAAAAAGTAGTAGAAAGTAGAATAGTAGAAAAACATCTCTGCATTAGAACAACAATGAGCAAAGAGGAAAAAAATATTTTTGGCTCATCAATTCAAATTCTGAAAAAATACTTGAATGTGACTGTGTATATTCTCCTTGAATATTCAAGGAGACGAGCAGATTAAATGTCCTCACAGCTTTCATCATCAGATTCATCCTTTCTCTGCTGGTCTCTGTGCTCCATGAAAGCTGGCCTTCGAGACCGGAGACTTCCCACATGCCACAACTTGATGGCTGGGACTGGGTCAAAGTCTGTGATGGAAACGGGGGACAGTTGTACAGTCAGCAGGTCTGACAAGGTCTGACTCTTAAGACTGGCCCGCCAGTCACTTTTGACAAGCTTCATGGCACTAAATCCCCGCTCACAATCAGCTGTTGAAGCAGGGATGCAAAGGATGAGGTCAACCACATGCAGTATGTCTGGGCAGTCCTGGCCAAGCTGTTGATTGACTTCACGCCATGAGATGTTTTTTAGAACACTGGGGTCCTGGTACAACCTTGACTTAAGAACAGTCCACTGGTCCAGGATTTCTTCCACCTTCACCCCAGCTCTCAGCAGCACAGGTTCAAAGTGTGTGATGAGCTCCTGCACATCAGAATCCCCAAAAGCTATAACAAATAGAAGATGTGTTAGACAAAATTATATAAAATCAGTAAATTAATGTTTTGAGTCTGGTGACTTTGCATACAAAAACGCTCCCAGCTCACCAGAATTTCTGTCAGCCTCTGGCCAATATCGGAAGTTGGTAATACGCATGGCACGCAAGATCCCATGGCTCACATCTCCAAACCTGTTGTCCATTGTCTTTGCCAGCAGGTCTATGAGGTGGTCTTTGGACTGATTCAGGGAGTGGTCGTCGCATGGTTTGAGGCTGACACCCTCATACTGGTTTGTTCCCAGCACTGTCTTCAACCAAGGCCCAGGTCTACAAATTATGACACACACACACACACACACACACACACACACACAATTTTAAATATGTACATTTAATGATAAATACAGTCTATTTGGTGGTTGTACCTGGATTTGTATTTGAGCATTAAAGCCATGGTGGAGGTCAGGCAGTCATGGACTTCGGCCACAGTCACTGAGGAACGCTGCATGGTTAGCGACAGGCTGCTGAGCTGAGTCAGCAAGTCACGAAGGAAACAGGAGAATTTGATGACCGCCCCATCCTTTATAATATGGAGAAAACCTCGGGCCTTTGCCTTCTGTGTTTCATTCCCAGCTCCTCCAGGTGACTGTGCCTGATAAATGTATAATATGCAATTAGTATAAAATAACATTTAAGAATATCAAGTAATTATTAAAATGAATTAATACACACTTCAACTACATTAAACTAATCACTTCTCCTGTACTGTTTCCAGGCCCTGACATATTTCTATATTTGGGAAATATTGCCACCATAACGGTCTTTTTCCTAACTGTACTAGTCTACTATACCTGCTCTAGGTGGTGCACGAGTCCCTTGTAACCTTTTAAAAAGTTTTCAAGGGCTCGCAGGAAATGTGAAACCCACCGGGTTCCTCCTATCCTTGTCGGTATCAGATGCCTCATGCCAATCTCCTCGAAGCTCACCCTTAAGTTTGCCCTGTTCACACAACTCTTGTGATAGAATGCATACAGGCCACTCAGCAGGTCATTAACTTTCCTTGCCAGCTTGTTATGGGACACGGCATCGGAGTAGGCCAACTCCAGCCGATGGGACATGCAGTGTATGCCCAGAATCTCCACTCTGTCTCCACGCAGCTGGCTAACTACACCTTTCTTGACCCCTGTCATGACAGCAGCGCCGTCTGTCCCACACGCTACCAGTTTTTGTAGCCACTGTCCTGTCTCATCTTCGCTCCCTGACACGGTCTCCATTATTGAGGATATGGCCTCAGCGATGTGGCTAGCATCTGGTTTGGCCACCGATTGGATACCAACAAAACGCACCTCCATCTTCCCTGCTGTTGCCCACCTAACATACACCAGTTCCTCTTCCATCACTGAACTGTCTGTCGAACTGTCACTCATTACTGACAGGAACTTTGTGGTGGCTAGAGCTTCTCTCAGTTTTATTCTTTCAGCCTCAGCAATGTAAAACATGAACTCCTTAGCTCTGTTTGAGTTCCTATATGTACTTCCAACTTTCAGACCTTTTTTCTCATCGACCCTAAAACACAAATTGAATAACGTTATGAGTTATTTTTGTTTTCATCGTCAGGTTTTCTCTTGTGTGTTATCTGCTCACCGGGTTTTGTTACACCTTTGATATGTCGCCACATAACTTCACCAAGCAGGGCAGCTAGCTGTCTCTTCGTTTCAGTCAGGTTTCAGTGTTGTCGGTCACTAGCGCGCAAGCGCAAAGCAGCGCTGCGTGCATGTAATACATGGGAGTTGTAGTGTCGCGCCTTTTGAAAAGACTACAATTATTCAACCCGCCAAAGTGGCTAGTTGGAGTGACTCTGTTACCCGCCACGAGCAAAATCCACCCGCATTTGGCGGGTTGGCGGGTGTTAGTGTCAAGCCCTGATTACAGTGTAATTATACATGTATTACAGTGTAATTATAGATTGATTACAGTGTATAGTTATACATTTATTACAGTGTAATTATACATTTTGTACAGTGTAATTATACATTTATTACAATGTAATTATGCATTTATTAGTGTAAATATGCATTTATTACAATGTAATTATGCATTTATTACAGTGTAAATATACATTTATTACAATGTAATTATGCATTTATTACAGTGTAATTATACATCTATTACAATGTAATTATACATTTATTACAATTTAATTATGCATTTATTACAGTGTTAATATACATTTATTACAATGTAATTATGCATTTATTACAGTGTAATTATACATTACAATGTAATTATACATTTATTATAGTGTAATTATACATTTATTACAGTGTAATTATACATTTATTACAATGTAATTATACATTTATTATAATGTAATTATGCATTTATTACAGTGTAAATATACATTTATTACAATATAATTATGCATTTATTACAGTGTAATTATACATTTACAGTGTAATTATACATTTATTACAATGTAATTATACATTTATTATATTGTAATTATGCATTTATTACAGTGTAAATATAAATTTATTACAATGTAATTATGCATTTATTACAATGTAATTATGCATTTATTACAGTGTAATTATACATCACAGTGTAGTTATACATGTATTACAGTGTAATTATACAGTTATTACAACGTAATTATACATTTATTACAGTATAATTATACATCTATTACAATGTAATTATACATTTATTACAATGTAATTATGCATTTATTACAGTGTTAATATACATTTATTACAATGTAATTATGCATTTATTACAGTGTAATTATACATTTATTACAATGTAATTATACATTTATATAATGTAATTATGCATTTATTACAGTGTAAATATACATTTATTACAGTGTAAATATACATTTATTACAGTGTAATTATACATTTATTATAGTGTAATTATACATTTACAGTGTAATTATACATTTATTACAATGTAATTATACATTTATTATAATGTAATTATCCATTTATTACAGTGTAAATATACATTTCTTACAATGTAATTATGCATTTATTACAGTGTAATTATACATTACAGTGTAGTTATACATGTATTACAGTGTAATTATAGATTGATTACAGTGTATAGTTATAAATTTATTACAGTGTAATTATACATTTATTACAACGTAATTATACATTTATTACAGTGTAATTATACATTTATTACAGTGTAATTATACATTTTTTACAGTGTAATTATACATTACAGTGTAATTATACATGTATTACAGTGTAATTATAGATTGATTACAGTGTATAGTTATACATTTATTACAGTGTAATTATACATTTTGTACAGTGTAATTATACATTTTTTACAATGTAATTATGCATTTATTAGTGTAAATATACATTTATTACAATGTAATTATGCATTTATTACAGTGTAAATATACATTTATTACAATGCAATTATGCATTTATTAAAGTGTATTTATACATTTATTACAATGTAATTATACATTTATTATAATGTAATTATGCATTTATTACAGTGTTAATATACATTTATTACAGTGTAAATATACATGTATTACAATGTAATTATGCATTTATTACAGTATAATTATGCATTTATTACAGTATAATTATACATTACAGTGTAGTGATACATGTATTACAGCGTAATTATAGATTGATTACAGTGTATAGTTATACATTTATTACAGTGTAATTATACATTTTTTACAACGTTTTTATACATTTATTACAATGTAATTATACATTTATTATAGGTTTAAATGTACATTACAATGTAATTGTGCTTTTATTACAGTTTAATTATACATTTATTACAGTGTAGTTATACTTTTATTAGAGTGTAATTATACATTTATTACAACGTATTTATACATTTATTACAATGTAATTATACATCTATTACAATGTAATTATACATTTATTACAGTGTAAATATACATTTATTACAGTGTAGTTATACATTTATTACAGTGTAATTATACATTTATTACAACGTAATTACACATTTATTACAATGTGATTATGCTTTTATTACAGTTTAAATATACATTTATTACAGTGTAGTTTTACTTTTATTACAGTGTAATTATATATGTATTATAATATAATTATGCATTTTTTACAGTGTAAATATACATTTATAATAGTTTAGTTATACATTACAATGTAATCATACATTTATTACAGTGTAGTTATACATTTATTACAGTGTAATTTTACATTTTTACAGTGTAGTTATACATTTTTTATATACTGTCTCTAGCTCGTTTAAGCATATGGTCTGTGTACTTTCTGGTCAAATTCCAACCATTATCGCCACTGTTTACCACCCACCTAAACCTAACTGCAACTTTGTGGATGACTTTGCTGTTTTTCTCACTTATTTATCCACTTTATCATCAAATATAATACTGATGGGGGATTTCAATATCCATATGGACAAACCCAATTTGCCTCTCACCAAAGACTTCACCTCCTGCCTGGACAGTTTTGGTTTCCTTCAGCATATAACTTGTCCCACACACTCCAAAGGCCACACTTTAGACCTGATTTGTTGCTCTGGAGTCACTCCCATCAACATTACAGTTGATGCTCTCCCCATAACGGATCATTTTCTCATCACATTTACAGTTTAACTTACCCTCTCAACCACCAAGACATCACGTCATATCACTTTTCGCAATATAAAAAACATTAACCCAGCCACTCTAACTACAACTATTGACTCGTCTGCCATCCCCAACATCCACAATCTCTTCACCCCTGATGATTTGGTTTCTCATTACAATACTGGACTTTTTAACATTCTCAACTCCCTTGCTCCGTTAAAAACTCGATCTGTTTCATTCACTGTCTCCGCTCCCTGGTTCACTGCTGATCTTCGCCTTATGAAAGCAGAAGGACGACAACTGGAAAGACTGTATAAGAAATCTGGTCTCACCATACATAAAGAACTATACAATAACCACATTTTGCATTATAAGGATTCCATAGCCACCACTAAAAGCCAGTACTACTTGAGTTTAATCCCTGCTAATCATGGAAACTCAAAGTCACTTTTCAATATTTTAAACAAATACACCCAACCACAGGATTCTTTGCCTCCCTATTTGAATACTACGTACTTCTGTAATTCACTCATGTCATTCTTTACTGCTAAAATCTACAATATCCACCTACACCTTGACTACACTCAGCACCATCTCCACACCTTTTCTGACCCCCCATCCACCCATACACACACTCTCTTCTTTTCACCTGCCCTCTCTCTCAGAACTCACCGATCTCATCCAGAAATCCAAATCGTCCACATGTCAACTAGACCCTCTACCTACATATCTTGTCAAATCCTGCCTCCCTTCTCTGCTCCCTATCATCTCGGCCATCATTCACTCCTCTCTCACCACTGGAACTGTCCCCACATCCTTAACCCTCTGGGGACCAGAGTGTTTTTGGGGCCCTTTGGATGTTTTGACATGCTCTGACATTTGTGCTTTTTTCAGTTGCTTATAAACATATTAATGGCACAGGTGAAATTAAACTCTATTTAGCACAAACAGGTCTACCATAATGTGTGAGCAACATGTATGTACATGTTTGTATTTTTGAGAGAATATTGTTTATGCGTGGTTATTGAAAAAACTAAAAAATAAAGTTTTTGAAATAAGGACACAAAAAACATACTAAATATGAGTCCACAAGACTTTTGACTAATGTACGTTGTTGCCTAGAGTTTTTGCTTCAAAATGATCTGAAAATCATCCTTCCTAATCATTCACATAAAACAATAGATTGTTTTAAATTGTGAAAAACATTTTTTTGTTTGCCAAGGCAATATGCGGATGGGCGGAACGGCCCAACCCCTATCATGAATAATTAAGTGGTTCTCAGACAGTGACCCTGCATAATAATGAGCCTTTCATTCAGGGGTGTCACACAAGAAAGAATGTAAGGACAATATATATATATATATATTGTCATTGCATTCTTTCTTGTATATATATATATAGCCTACATGTATATATATATATATATATATATATTGTCATTGCATTCTTTCTTGTATATATATATAACCTACATGTGTATATATATATATATATATATATATATATACACACACACACACACACACAAACACACACATATATATATATATATATACAAACAATCAAAATATAAATGAAAGCCAAAAGCACATTTTTAGTCATAACTGGAAACAAATCCTGGTCAAATGCTATATGGGCCATTCTACAGAATTGGTTCAAAGTTACAGTTGGAAACATCTTGAAAAGAAAATAGTCTTTTCCCATAAATGTCTTATAAAGTATTATTTTTTAAAGTAGACCAATACAATAAAAATAAACCAGTCGCATTTCAAAGTCGCTCGCGAAATGACCGCCAGGTGGCGCAAAGGGACATTTATCAAAACGTAAGTGGGGCTAATGTCAATTAACAACAGTAAGGATGAAATTCTACAAGTTATGGTAATTTACAAATAAGCCTACAACAAACATTTATTTTTAAACAAATATTTTTAAATATGCAACATGCACGTTTAAACAACAAACAATACAATCTGAACCAGCGCTCCTGTATTGAGACATGCAGCGCGTTTCAGTTACGATCCTGGTTCCAGTGGCCTTAATACATTCACGGCTTTTTAAAATGTCACAAAGCGTTTTGAGATGGTTTTGAATGAAATATTGAAGTTTATAATTAGGGTATTTTGGCACACCACGCCGAGTGGCTATGCATTATTCTAAAATCTGGCTTTATTCTGGCATGTTGAATTAGAGTTTGACAAACGCGGCGGCGCGTTCATTTGGATTTATTTTTCTCATAACAGCTAAAAGAACTTACTGCGTAATTGTTGGTCATACAGATAAGATATCATCTTTTAAAACTGTAAAAGGTCTACTTTTATTCATGTAGGCTAAAGTAGGCCTACACTCACACAGGCTAACGACAAAACGTTTTCTCGCTCATGTGAGAAACAAACGTTTGGGCATTTCTCAGTGAGGAAATTAATAGCCGAGCGGTAGAACTTACGGTTCATCATCAAGATGACACGGGTTCAAATCCCGATCAAACATGGTCTACTGCAAATTTTATATTTATTAATGCAGAGAGATTTGTCTAGCTCTAAAACTCTGTTACGCCATACAGTTTTTTGGTTATATTTATAAAATAAAATTACCATGCATTTCCATTTTACACTAGGAACAATAGTATCGAACACAACGACGTTGCATCTGTACCAATCGTACGAGGCTACCAATCGTAATTTCAAAAGCAGTTCTGTAAAAAAAGTAATTTTACATATATAGCCTATATATATATATATTTTTTTATTAGGCCTATTATTATCATTATTATTTTGATTCCCTACAACCTAGAGTTTTTAAAAACATGGTTTTAAGTAAAGTGTGATTTGCCAGGGGGGACGGGGATTTCCTTCTGGTCTAAACATCCCTGCTTCTGCTGAATTATTTGAATCCCCACACCCCTCCCTCCACAGTAATCAATGCTATAGGCTACTTCACCAATAGACCATATCAAATATAAAATAGAGATATGCAACAAGCACGTTTAAACAACGACAAACAATAAAATCAAAACCAGCGTTTCAGTTGTTCATTAGTTCAAGTGGCCTTAATGCATGCACGGCTTTTCAAAATTTTACAAAGCGTGTTGAGATTATTTTGAATGAAATATTGAAGTTTATAATTAAGTGTTTTGGCAGACCACGCCGAGTGGCCCTATGCATTTTTCTAAAGTCGGGTTTTATTCGAACTTTTGCTAACGACAAAAACAGTTTATCTGTCGTCTCTGTCTCCGGGAACTGCGCGTCACAAAAATGAACCGAAGCCACTTCAGCTCAGTCACTATAAGAAATCGGCTCTGTCTAAAGCCTTTAAATGTCTAAATATTCTGGCTAATAAATGTTATCTGATTATGTAATCCATATGAAAACGAGAGGTACAGAGGATGTACTCAAACATGTAGCCTGTAAGCGCTTCCCAATGAGAAAATGACAAGGGTGAAAATCTCGCTCTAATTAAATGTAGCAGGCTAAATCGCCCTGAATTAAAATGTAAAAACAGATCAAATAATGTATTTGTCGAAATGTTGCGATATTGTTTCATTTAAGTTCATAATTATTCAATACATGTTATTTAATTTAGCAGCATTACCACAAAGCACCGTGGTTCGATATTTATTTGAATAAAAAAATAAAAAATAAAAAACTTAATTCACAAATTGCATGCCTGGTTGAAAGGATCCAAAGATCCATGTAGACTTTAATATTGAGTTGAACATTTTGTTCATGAAAACAAATTAACATGCGTTTTTTTCAGATTATATTTAGTTTTGCTTGGAAAAAGCTGGCCCAAACCAGTTTTATTTCATCAATTACTGAAATAATGAAATATTTAGTAATAAACTTTTATGATAGAAATATCACTAGGCTACATGTAACTAAATCATTTAATTCCTTCATTATCAACACTGTCTAGAATACCGATTTAAGTGTGAATTGCGACTTCTCTTTGTGTTAAGTCAGCCTCAGACTCCGATAGCCTGTGGGGGGTTGGGGGACAGTTCAGTGCTGTATCGAGCGCGCAGGACAATAGGCATAGGTGTTAATGTTCCTCTTTCATATGGAGAGCGAGGGAGACTAAATAAACTTGTTAAAAAGAGATTCAGCGCGAGAGAGGCAAAGAAAAACGCATGTTTTAATTTAATTATGTTGCTTTGGACAATTTTCGTTTTGTAGGCCTACTGTTTTAATTGTTTAATATAGCTGTCATTTCTTTGGCAATACAAATTTAAAATGTCGCAAGAATAAGATTAGCCTAGTGTTTCTTATTTTGCATCGCAAAAGAAATAAACTCTAAACCCGATGCAACCCTGTTTTAAATTAAAAAAACTGTCCCGACACTTTATTTAAACCTTGAAATGTTCGAACTTGGTTTCAAACTTAAGTAATTTTAGTGTTCTTTTACATTACACAATAATTTAGCAGACTAAAGACGAGCTTCTTCATTTTCATTTTCTGATGCAATCGGCTGACAATCTTCCTTCATCAGTTTTTGTCGTTTGTGCAGCGGCTGCGGTTCTACAGGAATGTAGCAAATTTATGTTGTAATAATAATTAAACAAAACTCTTGACTTTAAATAAGTAAACAGTTATAAACAGTTAGCTATTTAAGCATCAAGAAGGTTAAATATAAACGCTGTTGGCCAACATCAGTTAACAACATGTATGCTACATTGAGATTCGATCTCGAGTCGATTGAAGCTCCTCGAAGCTCGTGTTGTTGCGTTAACCACTGAGCTATCGTCTGTACGTCTGTAAATGTTTTTATTGCAATGTTTTACTTTTTCATTATTTATTCAATTTCATTTCAGTAGCCTAATTTCAGTATTGTGATTATGAATTATTTTAACTATACGTTTCACTTGTTGAATTCATCTGCTACCAGCTTTCAATCGCTCTGAATCAGTGCGGTGCGGCAGCAGATTACGCATTAGAGAGAATAAACAAACACTTTTCAGAGTCTATGATTGTAGCGCCTCTTGGCGGTAAAAGGCAGCAAATACACCACACATTTTACCGCCGCGGTGGAACGGCTGATGTGGGCATTGTCATGGCTTGCCTCAACATTTGCGTTTGAATAGCGCGCGTCCTCCGTGGGCGTGTCAGATTAACGCGTAATGAAGTGTAATGAGCTGGGGAAAAAAAATCTGACAGCACTCTCTTTTCGTACAGATTACATAAACTGAGAATATTTGTTTTTTATATAAATTACATCATTGAAAAGAAGAGAATTCAAGCTTCATAAAGAAAAATCTCTCGTGCCTGTATGACAAGTATTTGCAGAGTTAGAGTTAATTTTTCGGACGTGTTTCAGAATGGACTGCACTGACAGAGAGAAGGCAAAACTCGCATCATGTTTATTTTTCTTTATTTGACAAAAAGCACAAAACTTTGTTTTTATTGTGAGTATACAGAAAAATAATAGACAATTAACAAGATCGATTGATGTATAACACTTATATGTACGATCAAAATCAACAGAGTATTTTAAGTCTATTTTTCTGCTATGTGAAAAAAAAACGGCAAAACGCGCGGGCGCGTTTCTGGTCCCCAGAGGGTTAAAAACTGCTGTCATTACCCCTATCCTGAAAAAACCTGGTGCTGACCCTTCCATTCTCAACAACTTCCATCCTATATCTAACTAACCCTATATTTCCAAAATTCTTGAAAAAGTAGTTGCCACTCAAATACATTCACACTTTTCTCACAATAATCTCTATGAGCAGTTCCAGTCTGGTTTCCGCCCACTCCACAGCACAGAAACTGCACTAATAAAAATAACCAATGACCTTCTCATGGCAGCTGACTCTGGACTACTCACTATCCTTATTCTTCTTGACCTGAGTGCAGCCTTTGACACCATCTGTCATATCACTCTCCTCAAAAGATTGTCATCCATTGGTATTACCCACACTCCACTAAACTGGCTCACATCCTACCTCACTGGCCGCACTCAGTTCATTCAGCTTAAGTCATTCAAATCCACTTCTTCTTCCGTCACTTCAGGTGTGCCCCAGGGCTCTGTCCTGGGGCCCCTTCTTTTTATTATCTACCTTCTTCCCCTTGGAAATATTCTCCGTAAATTCAAACTTAATTTTCACCGCTCCGGGATGACATCCAGCTTTACCTCACCACAAAACCCACATCCACTCTTCCACTCACTACCTTCACTGATTGCATTGCAGAAATAAAATCCTGGCTTACTCTCAACTTTCTTAAACTTAACAGTGGTAAAACCGAGGTTCTCCTCATTGGTACCAAATCCACATTAGCCAAAACTAACAGTTTTTCCATCAAAATTGAAAATTCCTCCATCTCACCTTCCCTTCAGGTTAAGAGTCTGGGTGTCATCCTTGAGAGCACACTATCATTCCAATCACACATCAATAACATCACCCGGTCAGCCTACTTCCATTTACGTAACATTAATCGTCTTCGCCCCTCCCTCACCCCCCACACTGCTGCCATTCTGGTCCACAGCCTTGTCACCTCCCGCCTAGACTACTGCAATACACTTCTATTGGGCCTCCCTCACAAATCCCTCCGTAAACTTCAACTAGTCCAAAATTCTGCTGCCCGAATCATTACCCGAATCCCCTCCATCCATCACATCACTCCAGTCCTTCAGCAGCTTCACTAGCTCCCTATTCAGTTCCGTATCCAGTTCAAGGTCCTCTTGCTGACATTCAAAGCCATCCATAACCTCTTTCCTCCACTCCATCTCGTTTTCTTAGATCCTCCTCCACATTACATCTGTCTGTTCCACCTGCCCGTCTCGCCACAATGGGGAGCAGAGCATTCAGCCGCTCTGCACCCCGCCTTGGGAATTCCCTTCCACTTCATCTCAAAAACATGGATTCTTTCCCTCGTTTCAAAACTGGACTCAAAACCTTTCTGTTTTAACAAGCCTATTCGTTGTAGCACCCATTCATCTGCAATTTTACTTGATCTTAAATTGATTTTAATCAACTTTTGGTATAACTTTGTTATTTGTTTATTGTATTAATTTTCATGTATGCCTGTACGGTGACCTTGGGTGTCAGAAAGGCGCCTTTTTAAATAAAATGTATTATTATTATTATTATTATTACAGTGTAATTATACATTTATTACAATGTAATTATACATTACAGTGTAGTTTTACATGTAATTATACATTACAGTGTAGTTTTACATTAAAGTTTAATTTTAAATTTTTACAGTGTAGTTATACATTTATTACAGTGTTATTATACATTTTACAATGTAATATTTTTTAGAAATGTAGCGATTCTTTTTAAGAAATGTAGCGATTCTTTTCAAGAAATGTTTAAATTCTATTTGAGATTCTTTCAGAGAAAAGTAGCGATTATTTTTTAGAAATGTAGCGATTCTTTTCGACAAAACTAGGGATTATTTTTTAGAAATGTAGTGATTATTTCAGAGAAATGTTTCAATTCTTTTCGAGATTGTAATTATAGTTACAGTTCTTTCAGAGAAAAGTATCGATTCTTTTTTAGAAAAGTATCGATTCTTTTCAAGAAATGTTTAAATTCTTTTCGAGATTGTAATTATACATTTGTTACACTGTGATTATGCCTTTATTACAATGTAATTATATATTTATTACAGTGTAATTATAAATATATTACAGTGTAAAAATGAATTTATAACAATGTAATTATACATTTATTACAGTTTAATTATACATTTATAACAATTTAATTATACATTCAATACAATGTAATTATGCATTTATTACAGTTTAATTATACATTTATTACAGTGTAATTATACATTTATAACAGTGTAATTATACATTTAATACAGTTTAATTATACATTTATTACAAAGTAATAATAATTTGTAATTTGTAATTATTGTAATTACATTTCTTACAGTGAAATTATGTTTGTTACAGTGTATAAACAAGAAATATAACAATTCTTTTTAAGGAATGTAGCAATTCTTTTGAATTAATGTAGTGATTCGTTTGAATAAATGACCCGCTTGCAGAGCTTCAGTTAACACCATAGTGGATTTAGGATTCTATTGTGTGTAGCAGAAATACAAAAAAGCACAAAATCATTTCAATATCCAGTAAACACTGCAGGGAGCAGCCGTAAGGATGTATTTATGAACTTTTTGTGTTCTGGGCCATTTCTGTCTCATTCTTTGGTCTGAACTTTAGTTTCTTAGTTGAGGCAGAGGGCCCTTTGAGTTTCCTGAGAAAAAACAATGAGTCTTCAGGGATGAGTTGCTGTGGTAACATCGCTTCATCGACTCTAACATTTGAACCTTTGAGGCGGTTTTATTATTGTTGGTAACTCCAGTTATTTGGATGTTTTAAGTAAGTCTGACATTGTGGTTTTGTTATGAAGCTCTCTGGTGTGAGGGTACAGCATCCTGAAGAAAGATATGGTTTTATGATTAAACACAAAAGTACGAAGTTTGGTTGTTATAACATTGACATCACTTTGCCATTGAGTTACGATATCAGACAGTCCCGCTTTATTATTAAGTTCTATTTATTATTAGCATTACCGTGTACTGTTCCCGTCAATAAATAGTGTACAGTGATTCTAAGATACAATTTTAGCAAAGCATTTGATAATTTCCTATTCAAACGATTATGTTTTATAACGAACTTTAAAATGATTATATACGATTAGAGAAGAATGATCACATGATCCTTCAGAAATCGGTATATACTGTACGGTATATAACCGTATATTATGGATCCTTTCTAATTATAGTCATTTGAAAAAAAAAAAATGCAGTTTGCTGTATTACGAGGGGTGACACATCTTACCCCACTCTCTCCAGTAGGGCAGAGAGCTATTTTCCCTCATTTTAAACATGAAGTTTTCATAATGTGGGGGGGGGGGGGAAAGGCTTTTACAAAAGACGGAAATGGTTCCTGGCGTCTCTGAAGCGGTCTCAATGCCGATATGGTGAAGCTGAAACGATGAGGAAGGACGGAGACTTAAAGTCATCTCAGAATGAGTAAAAACCAATTACTGAGTCATTCGTTTCACATTTACTAAGCTCCAGTCAGCCCACCTACACATTGTGCGTGTGTGTGTTTCTCCAGGAGACAGCCAAACATGAGAACACATTTGTCTTGATGTTATTTGAAGATTAATGGGACATTAAATGAAGTCCACTTTAATAAAACCACAATACCAAATTAAAAACTGCAATGCTCTATAACACTATAAAAAAGAACAAGGACCTCAAGGCTAATTGTGCTTTACACTAAATGACAAATATTACATCCACTGATCAAGCAAATGGGTGAAAAGACATTGCGGAGCATTTTATGGACGAGCAGTAAATAAATCAAGGCTTGTTTTTACAAAATTCAAGCTGTGTGTTGTTCATAACAAGCTCTTTTAGCCACCGGAGACAAATTGGCTTTTCCGTGTCTCTCCCCCTTCCCATCAGTTTCATATTAGTATCAGCTGGCTAAGAGAATTGCATCTGAACTTCCAGTTCACCCTGTTACTTCTGCTTATCCCAGCCTTCCTCGTTTTCTCAGCTTCCACATTGCTTCCTCTGAACTTCAATCTGATCAAATAAGGGAGGAAATAAGAGAGACCGTCTCCAGCGGCAGAGGTATAGCATCGGTGCTGAAATGCTTTTTGAAGAGCAACTGCATGAGAGATGCTCTGTGGCATTTTCTCGTCTGACCCCGCCGTGACCTTTATTCACAGGAAGACTCCATTTTGATTACTTTTTTGGGGGGTTATCTTGCGCTCTGTCATCTGGGTTGCCTGTACCCTTTATAACTGCGCTGATTGTGTTTGCCAATTTGTTGCCAGAAGGTTAGCTGTGATAAAAGAATAAAATAGAATTATTCCTGTATGTTATTTTCATAACAAAACTCATTTGTCCTGATGTAAAACTGACTTGCCTCTTGAAACCTCCCGTCAGACTCCCCGTGTACACTTTGCTAGTCAGTATATTTTATTTTATTCATTTATTTTTTGTGCTAGTGAGAAATATGTTTAAGTTGGCATGAAACGGATGTTGCGATAGTCTTTACTTAGTGCTACTTTGAGCCCTCGTGCTAGTAAACACCATCAGATCAGAGAAGAGAAGAGAAGAGAAGAGAAGAGAAGAGAAGAGAAGAGAAGAGAAGAGAAGAGAAGAGAAGAGAAGAGAAGAGAAGAGAAGAGAAGAGAAGAGATGTTGCTGCAAGCGGGAGGGGAAGTTATTATCATTGAAGATCATAAGGTCACATGAATTTAAAAAAATGACTTGCACAGATAAAGTATTTATAATAAATACTGCAATATTTCATTTTGAAATATTTAAAAGGATTGTTAATTTTGATTTCATTGTGACTTTCTATAAATCGGTTAAAAAAACTAAATTCAGGTAATTGAATGCTATATAAATAATCACAATTTAAAAGTTAAATGTTTGGCCATTGTGGTTATTTTCCTTTTCTTGTCACAGGTTTTCCATTGTTAACTGTATATAAACTTTGTACGTTTTCAAATAAGCATAAACGTTTGTAATATGGCCTGATTTATTTATTTTTTCTCACAGTCATAATTCTCAGAGAGAACTTTTTTTGTAGGTGAAAATCAAACGGTAAACTTTAAAATAGCTTCTAAAGCCATTCTGATGAAAGTTGCTCCACTGAATCCAATGTAATACGGCGAACATGTTTAATTGAACATTTTCTGCTTGTGTTTAAAGGAATAGCTCACCCAAAAACTGACACTTTGACGCTTCAAAAAGTTCATAAAGAGATTGTGTAACTAATCCATATGAATTGAGCGGTTTAGTCCAAATTTTCTGAAGAGACTCGATCGCTTTATATGATGAACAGATTTAATTTAGTCTTTTATTCACATCAAAGTCTTACAGGTTTGGAACGACATGAGGGTGAGTAGTTAATGACAGTATTTTCATTTTTGGTTGAACTATTCCTTTAATGTGTGTTTAATGAATGATTGAAGCCGACACTCGTTTCTAATTATAGATGTGCCTTCTATAACCTTTCTCGTTTTGCTAACTAAAATTCAACATGATTTTTTTCCAGTGCATTAGAACCAAGGAATAAAGATCTGCTTGTGACAACAAAGGAAATAACAGCTTATATCTCCCAGTCTATTTCCCTCATCCACATTGTTTAAATTTGCGCAGCTCGAGTGAAGCTGACGTTGAAATCCATGTATGCTGACAAACTTAGGGAGCGGAGAGATGGTCTCTGTGCATATATGCTCTTGCTGATAGGCAGATGTATAATTGTATGTACAGTCACCATCTGGCTGTGGCGACAGTCTGAGGCAGAGCAAAAGGTTTGTTCGAGAGCCTGCTGTTCTGCCAGATCACAATTCCTTCATATCTAATGCATCTTGCTGTTTTTCTCTCTGCCCTATATCTTTCTCATTGGCATGCTTTCTATATATTGTTCACCTCAGGCTTTTCCTGTATAATTTACATTTTTTTTCCCTGTATAATTTAGACATTTAGAAATCATGCCATATAATTGTTATAATTCAGTGCCAAAATATCTATTTTTCACACCTCCTCAGTGAAAGAAACACACATACACAGAAACCATATTGTTTTTTTAAAACAGGATATTGAGTGCCTTGGGCATTTTTCATTTTCGAACTTTTTTACCATACCTTCATTTATTTTTGCTAGTTAAAATTCCTCATTTAGATGTTGTTTTACCCTTGTCCCATGCCTTTCAATCTTAAAATATGAAATTCATCCATTTTTTTTAATCTTTAATAATCCAGATGAACAATGAAACAATCATAAATCATTATTTTGTAAATTAATTTAATTTCCATCGTAATTTTTGTCTCATAATTTCTCATCGTAAATTGTTAGCTATGAAGTTAGCCTTAGCAAGGTAAAACTGTTGGTCATTTTATTCCAAAAAAAGTTTCAAATGTAATTTCCAGCCACAGAAATCTATTTTGAGATGTGGTGGGAATGACATTTGTTGTTCATTATAAAAAATAAAAAACTGCACAAATAAATAACACAATTATTCCGTGAAGCATGACTGTTGGTCATTGATAAACTCTTAAATAAACTAAGAGTGTTTTAAAAATGTCAGAAGTGCTCATAGTTAAAGAAACACCCATCTAAGTAGAGCTTCCATATCGATAGATCTGAAATCTCAGCACTTGATCTGTTTTCAAATGGAGTGGTTAAAAGAAGTGGATTGGGTTTTAGACTCTCCATTCTCCTTTCTGAACACCAGCCAAGATGTGGCAGCCTTTAAGACGGGGGTTTTATCAATACACCCCTCTCAAATCCACCTCTCCCCTCACGAAGCTTCTCTCCCCGGACTCCAGCTGTAATAAACCACCCAAAAAAAAGGAGATTCAATCCACACCATTAAAGACTCTGGGTGGATGGTGTTTGAATAGACGTGGAGAGGGTTTTACACAGAAGGAGATGCTGTGAGAAATTTGTGTCTGGAAGTGTGTGTATTTATGTGTGTTTGAATTGTTGGGTTCCACAAAGGGCTTTTATGACTCTAGGCTTCTTGAGTTTGCTATTAGTTGCAAACGATACTGGAATTTCCAACTTCGCTACGATACCTTGAAAAATATAGATATTTGATACCATTTACGATACCACTGAAAACTGCCAGATCATTTATTATTATCTCATCATTTTTTGACAATTTGGGTAATGTTGTTGCAATAGCTTACACACCGCTTATGCACAGGGAGGTTTTATTTGAATCATTGAACTAGATTTACAACAAAAAAAAAGTAAACAGTCAGTAATAAAATAAGAACAAATAAACAAATCGAAAACGATAGCACAAATAAATACAATGGAATAAAAAGACAAATTAAATAAACATGGCTTTAAGTTGATCAGGAGGGTCTAACAGTATTCACGTAAGAAATACTACAGAAATGATAGTAATCAAATGTAAAATAACACTGGATAGATTTCATTGTAAAAAAAAAATACAGATTAATGTTTACAATTAAATTTACAAAAGTTATTCAGTCTTTTGTTCTTTGATTAAAATGACAGTCAGCAGCAGGAATATTAGACCGCTGTCCCTTTAAGAGCTAATGCACGGATCCCATTACACAACATGCGATTTCTCTCAACTGTTTACATTCTAAAACTGACTGTATTTACCTGAATACTCGGCAATACGAACATTTTGACATCATTTTGTATGTATTTGACCATTTAAGCACAATAAGCCACAAACAAAAGTCAATTTGGTACTCCCTATGTGAAACCTGCGGGAAATAGTAAAGTTATAGACAATACAAGTATACTATTCTGCTGGAGCGAATGAGGCAGGTGTGTGCCAATTTGTCGTTGGAGAGAAGAGAGAGTGAGAACGTGTAGCTGGTATCGGTGTATTGAGACTGCAGAAAAAGGAGTATTGGAACTGTTTCCAATATAAATACTGCAGTAAATTACATTTTCTGCAGTATCGATACATATCAAAATGTCGATAGGCTACTTTGACAACACTAGTTGCTACTGTATATGGTATTTTTGGAGATTCATCTTTTTTTCTTTCTTTTTTTTTACATATTCTTCAAACCAGTGTGTTGGTTTCTGGGTTCTGCTCTGAGAAATGAAAGCGTAGCGTAAGTTCCGCCAGGAAGGCTCAATTGTTACGTCATGTATTACCTTCTCATCTATCCAATCGCGTCTAATACTTGCGGTATAAAAGACCGGTACTTACACGTGTTTGAGTTCGCAGATGCTGACGCTTCCATTGACCTCCATCCTCCCCACCACCTCCAAGATGGTTCCTTCCCTTCCAACCTCCCCACCACCACCAGGATGGTCCCTTCCAACCTCCCCACCACCACCAGGATGGTCCCTTCCTACCTCCCCACCACCACCAGGATGGTCCCTTCCTACCTCCCCACCACCACCAGGATGGTCCCTTCCTATACCTCCCGGGGGGTCGGCTGCGCCCCTGCCTTCGTCTTCAGGCAGGAAATGCAGAGTCCGGACCCTCGGATTGCGAGCTATGGACGGGGCCTACGCCAAAGAACTTTATTGCATATACTGTATGGCTTGCTGGGCTGTTAATAAAATGCATCATTGTACAGTATCTTATCTCCCGAGTCTTTCTGGTAGAACTGCTCTGAATTCAAATAAGTTAAGCTTTATCAAGAGATTTTGAGGCGTAGTCAATTACTACAAAAATTTAAATAATGCTTCCCTCATTAAAATAGAGGTTACAGCAGGGCATTTACAATTGGTAATATGTTCAAATAAGCACGTTGAATGTATAGATTTAAATGTGTGCTATCGTGAGCATAGTGTGATACAGTGTGAATCACTTCACGACCTTGTCTATGCAAAGTTTTATTGAATATGTCTAACACCCGCCATGTAAAGCAAATGAGAAGGACATTATATGTATGTGTGTGTGTGTGTGTAACTCAAGGTTTTCAGTGTGGCTTTGCAGTAGAAGTCAGGAAAGTAGTTTAAGAGCATCTACTTTGAATCATCATCAATGTTTCAATAATAAATCAAGATGTCAATAAAAGAACAAATATGCTATAAATGTGAGAAATATCAAAGCTTTTGACATGCCACTAAAAATTGGACGTATGACTAAATCTGTCATCTTGTTGCACGCAGAAAGACTAGGATCTGACCGGCCGAAGCTAACTTCCTTGATGAAGTAAATCTACATTTGAACTTGAAATTCTTGCGAAACATGATCAAAGGCAAACACTGGCTTATCACTGCAAGGATGTTTTTATTGAAATCCTGAAGTATTGTTTTAATAATGTCCTTCTACAAAGTCATCAGCTTATAAAAGATACATCACAGAAAACAATGCAGAGGTCAGTGCGAATTAAAAGGGAAAAAAGTACATTTGACCACGGCAGGGTTGTAGGGGCACAGTCTCCCGATAAATCTTACCCCGCATTAATGGAAATGGACCACGATCGGAGTTAAGACTATGATCCATGTGTGATAATAAATCCAACAGCTGCTACATTCCCTCCACCTCTGATTCCAAAGTACATTTACTCAACTGAGCTATTAATAAATGTATGTGTAATTTGTGCAAAATCCTCTACCTTTCTCTTGATCTCCATTCCCGCGAGATGTCTGAAACCCGAGAACGCGTCTCCAGATACAAGACCCAGGACGAGGCTTACCGCTCAGTCTGCAAGGGTCCAGTGGTCCCCTTATCCAGCAGTTCAAGGAAAATACTAAATTTGATATAATTGTATTTCACTTTCCTTTTTAATTCACTCTCCCTTTGGACGTCCACCATCTGGGTCAAGGGCATCAACGGGAAGGAAGTTGCATAGACGGATATAACATAAATCTAACATTAACGTGATGTAAATATCCTAAATATTTATCATGCTAATGTTCGCTTTATTATAATTCACCTCTTTAACCTTGTACAAGAAATGTTACTTTAATATTCTTGCTAACTTGCCTGCAAATTTGGTAATAATTCACTCACCCTCTTGAGTGTCAGGGAAACATCTTCCAATCTAAGGAGATGTTTAGCATAATGTCCAAACTTCTCTTTGTAGTACAATGAAAGTCAAGCCAAAATGAAACAAACAATACAATAAAAACATCACAAAAGTGGATCATGTGAATTTTGGCCTGTTTCCAAGTTATATTAAACCATAAGATAGCTGAACTTTAAAGCTAAACTAAGTAACTTTTTTATCTTAACCGAACAGTTTTGGAGTCATTGTAATGTTTATATTACTGATTTCGTGTTGAATGGTGGTCGTCTCGCACCCCCCTGGTGCCTGTGAGCCGCAAAACCACCCTTGCAACTTTGGGCCGGCGGGCCGCCGTGTTAGGAAGTATCGTGTGATATCAGGTCTCGCGAGGTAACGAATTGCTTTACGGCAAAAAACAGATCTGATAAAATTCTGATAAAATGAGCATCAAACTGAAAAAACCCGGCGCCGTATACATGTGGTGTTCGAGGCGCACATACAATACAGACTGCTGACAGTTAAACAGGGCGCGCGCAGCTCTTAAAGGGGCCATACCTTATTTCCACTCGTTACAGCGTCCATCCTACTGAACAGGTACCGGTGTACAGGGGGAGGGGATCCGGCCGTGAGTGCGAGCCATCTCTGCGTGAGTGCTATTCACGACAGTACAAGTACTCTACAGCGACTCTAGGGGTCGCTGTTTGACAAAAACGGAATTCCTACTTAGTGCTGCTTTAAATTATTATTAAAGGCAGGGCAGGTGATTTGTTCCAGAGGTTTTTTTATTTTTTTATTTTTTTTATTTTATACTGGTTGATAGCAATCATTAAGTTAAGTTTTTCTAAATATATTTATATATGTGTCTGTGGAAGACATAAGACCATAAAATGTCCATCCAATCATTGCATTCTATCTGAAATTGCCTACCCTACTTTTAACTGAAAATCTTGCTTGCCAGTCATGGTCAACATTGTCTTTCATTGTATGGAAAAGACCAGACTCAATTGTGATCCCCCCAAAAAAGAAATTCATACACTGGGGAAAAATTGGCTTTGAAACTATTTTCAGTTAGATAATGCTAGCAAATAAAATAAAATAAAATGACAAAGAAATGGCAAGTAACATGAGTTAAACATGAAATTTCTAAGTGGAAATCCGGTGGTGTTATACCGGCATATAAAAAAAATTTTTTACAGTGAACAGGCGAGTAAACGATGATAGAATTTTAGTTTTTAGGTTAACTTTCCCTTCTCACTTCTGCAAAGAGGCTAATTAGTATTCATCCCTGCATCCGGCCTGTGTTTTTTGAGATAGTGTTTGTCGTGTAAACTTTAACAGTACTTTATAGTGCGAGGCTCTATTCTGGTACTCATGTTTGTGCTTCAGGCTTCGAGCGGCACTAGAGGCAAAAATTAAGTACAAAAGTTCCCTGAGTCTGCCAATAGAAGGCCATCTGAACTTGTTTTTAGAGTGTGTGCATGTTTTTACGTGACAGTTTCTGTGTATGCTGGGATAACATTTTAATTGAGGGCGCCAAAAATATAGTTTGGCTTAAAGCTCCATCTTGTTGCTCAGATACCATTTTGACAGAAACCTATTCAGATATTAACTTAATAATATTCATAGTGGCTCTGGGTTCTTTTGTGTCATATTATTATGATCATTTTTATTCACTCTCTAAATTGTCCTTGGGAGAAAAAGGAGATTACAGTCGACCGCTGACCCGTGGCTTGTGAATAAACATGGCAAAACAATCACAGCTCTATTTTAAAAAATGCACAACAGTTCGACTCATGGGGCCCCAGGGGCCCCGGAGTGAGTAATGGACTCGTTAAAAATGAATTGGAATAGAAATAAATTACATTGTCCCCTACCGTTTTATCTTAGTGCATATTACCAGAATCCCTTCACTAGTCGGCTTCTTAGCACAAGACTCATTTTACACAATGAATCTTAGCATCGTGGGTTATAGTTATATAAATTGTTGTAGCTCTTGAACATTTGGGCAGATTTGGGACTGCTTTGTGTATTTGAAAGCTAAATGGATAATTCAGTCCTGTAATTTTTATTTAACTATGTTTTATTTAATTATTTTCAGTAAACTGGCATGACTCTAAATATGAAACCTTGTTTGAACAAAACGCTTTTGAAGAAACAAGGAAAGTGGAGCATTGATCTCGAAAAATATGTTGAGACCAACAGAGAAGGGTTTGACCTTTTCAGGAAAGCTTTGGTAATTTGCACAAAAAAAAAAGGTTTTTGTTCTGTTTTCTTTTAGCTTGTTTTAATGGGTCCTTTCTCCAGCAGGCACCATACGAATGAACTTTATAAAATGGAAGAAAAATGATAAATAGAGAGAGAGAGAGAGATTTTAAACATGGCAAATATATTTGCTATTGGAACATTATTTGATCAAATAAATGTATAGGTGATTTTATATACAATCTTTTTTGTATTCCATGTTTTGGTGGAATGTCAATGTCAAATTCATCACTACTGAGTTGTTGTGGGATTCAGTATTTCAATCATGTTGAAAAGTATCTCCTCAATAAGTTGCACGATTTGAGGTATTATTTATGAAGTGTAAACAACGCAATAGTAATAGTGTTGACTTCCTACAGCTGCCATTTTGAGTGATTTCTCCTTCATTCTTCCGCCTCCTCCTCATATTGTATCTGTTTGCAATAATGGCAGTGCATCCTTCATTGACACCTGTTCCCTAGGCCATGTATATGTTAGCTCGGATTAGACTTTAGGGTCAATTTCGTCACATTAATGTGACATTACACTGACATGGACGACCCCTGATAGATGATACTTTGATCTTGGACAGTGCTACAGACCTTGAAGCGAGGGAAGAGAGAAAATCAATCGTTCTTTCTGGCAATCAGCTGTAGCTGAGACAGCTAATGCAAAACATAATGACCTTGTTCAGAGATAAGCACAGGAAAGAGAAAGACAGAGCGCTGGAGAGAGAGACAGGACGAGATGAAAGCGGACAGTTACTGACGGTGGTGGCTGCCAAGAGTCACTCCGATACAACAGGAGTTCAAACTGATTAGGGCCTTCTCTAAAGGTCACCCTCCAATTGATTGGAAGTTGAATTTCTTTCACTGGGCATGCCAACTAACCTTTTACCGGTTTGCTGAGGATGAAAGTAAAAAAAATTCCTGGCGTTTTTCAACCTTTTTTCAAAGAATAAGCACCAGGAGAGTGAAGAAAACAGATAACACACAGCAAACACACTAGAGGTGTCCTAGTGTAAAAGAGGCAATGTGTTGTAGCAAATGTGTAGAAATCAGCATTGGAGGTTAACCATTGGACTTCCATTGAACAATTCAGTCCGCCTTAAACCTCAAAGCCAGAACTTTTAATGATCCCCAAAATCACTTTATTATACAGGTCCTTCTCAAAAAAATAGCATATTGTGATAAAGTTCATTATTTTCCATAATGTAATGATAAAAATTAAACTTTCATATATTTTAGATTTATTGCACACCAACTGAAATATTTCAGGTCTTTTATTGTTTTAATACTGATGATTTTGGCATACAGCTCATGAAAACCCAAAATTCCTATCTCAAAAAATTAGCATATCATGAAAAGGGTCTCTAAACGAGCTATTAACCTAATCATCTGAATCAACTAATTAACTCTAAACACCTGCAAAAGATTCCTGAGGCTTGTAAAAACTCCCAGCCTGTTTCATTACTCAAAACCGCAATCATGGGTAAGACTGCCGACCTGACTGCTGTCCAGAAGGCCATCATTGACACCCTCAAGCAAGAGGGTAAGACAGAAAGAAATTTCTGAACAAATAGGCTGTTCCCAGAGTGCTGTAACAAGGCACCTCAGTGGGAAGTCTGTGGGAAGGAAAAAGTGTGGCAAAAAACGCTGCACAACGAGAAGAGGTGACCGGACCCTGAGGAAGATTGTGGAGAAGGACCGATTCCAGACCTTGGGGGACCTGCGGAAGCAATGGACTGAGTCTGGAGTAGAAACATCCAGAGCCACCGTGCACAGGCGTGTGCAGGAAATGGGCTACAGGTGCCGCATTCCCCAGGTCAAGCCACTTTTGAACCAGAAACAGCGGCAGAAGCGCCTGACCTGGGCTACAGAGAAGCAGCACTGGACTGTTGCTCAGTTTTGCATGTCATTCGGAAATCAAGGTGCCAGAGTCTGGAGGAAGACTGGGGAGAAGGAAATGCCAAAATGCCTGAAGTCCAGTGTCAAGTACCCACAGTCAGTGATGGTCTGGGGTGCCATGTCAGCTGCTGGTGTTGGTCCACTGTGTTTTATCAAGGGCAGGGTCAATGCAGCTAGCTATCAGGAGATTTTGGAGCACTTCATGCTTCCATCTGCTGAAAAGCTTTATGGAGATGAAGATTTCATTTTTCAGCACGACCTGGCACCTGCTCACAGTGCCAAAACCACTGGTAAATGGTTTACTGACCATGGTATTACTGTGCTCAATTGGCCTGCCAACTTTCCTGACCTGAACCCCATAGAGAATCTGTGGGATATTGTGAAGAGAAAGTTGAGAGACGCAAGACCCAACACTCTGGATGAGCTTAAGGCCGCTATCGAAGCATCCTGGGCCTCCATAACACCTCAGCAGTGCCACAGGCTGATTGCCTCAATGCCACACCGCATTGAAGCAGTCATTTCTGCAAAAGGATTCCCGACCAAGTATTGAGTGCATAACTGAACATAATTATTTGAAGGTTGACTTTTTTTTTGTATTAAAAACACTTCTTTTATTGGTCGGATGAAATATGCTAATTTTTTGAGATAGGAATTTTGGGTTTTCATGAGCTGTATGCCAAAATCATCAGTATTAAAACAATAAAAGACCTGAAATATTTCAGTTGGTGTGCAATGAATCTAAAATATATGAAAGTTTAATTTTTATCATTACATTATGGAAAATAATGAACTTTATCACAATATGCTAATTTTTTGAGAAGGACCTGTATACAGGGGCGTCATGCAAGCCAAAAATTTTGGGGGGGGCACAATCTGAGACGTTGCAATTGTTTTCTGACGGGTGATATGGAACATGTTAGGAGGGGTCAGGGGGTTTCTCCCCCTGAAATTTTTTTAAATTCTGGCTGCTAAACATACCATTTCAATGCAGTTTGGGAGGGACAGAAATACCTTAACGGAGGCAGCAACACTCCTCTATCTGATTCTGAGGACTAAGTTAAAGTATCTATTTTGTAAGTTTATGTAAAAGACAGGTTGATGAAAGAACTGTAAGCTCAAATTCAAAAGCTTTTGAAGTCTACTTCATCAAAGCATGTTTACACACACACTTACTGTACACTCAGGCCTACTACACATGATTTTAAAAACAGTACCATTGCAGTTTTTATGTTATGATTTTAAATTGGTATGTGACCTAAGAACGATCTTACATTAAAGGTAGCCTACATAAAGGTGCTGAGGTCTGACTTTGTGGTGCTCGGAAATTAAGTTATTTTAATATTAATATGTGAGGAAGGACTTTGAAAGAAGTTTGACAGATTTCAGTGCTTAATAAGGTTAACACTACCCCGTTTATTTGAAAATGGTTAATATTTGACAGAAATGTAAAAAAGTAATCAAATCAAATGCAATATGTATAGCGATCTGTATAACAACTATGCTGTAGGCATTTGGGGGGTAGTCCTACTATGATATTAGACTACATTAAAAGATAATGAATTTCAAACCTGAACCAAACATATTTTTTAATTCAAAGATCAAAGTCTGTCATTAGTCTTTAGTCTGCCCAAAAAAAAACATTAAAATCATGAACTCAAATGTCATTGTGAAAAAAAAATGTGTTACTGTTGTAACAGTGTGTAGGCTAAATCAGACCTTTCAGGCTATAGCCTAATGCTAATAAGCCTTATGGCAAAATTATTATTACAACTAAATTGTCGGTCATTAAATAGGAAAACTAATTGCCTGTATATACAGTACAATTCAAAAGTTTGGAAACATTACTATTTTTTATGTTTTTAAAGAAGTGTCTAATGCTCATCAAGCCTGCATTGATTTGATAAAAAAAAATACAGAAAAAAACAGTAATAATGTGAAATATAAATACAATTTAAAATAATGGTTTTCTATTTTATATATATTTAAAGTAAAATAAAGATTATGTGATGCAAGCTATTACTGCAGTCTTCAGTGTCACATAATCTATCAGAAATCATTTCACAATATTACTGTTTTTCTGTATTTTTGATCAAATAAATGCAGGCTTGATGAGCATAAGAGAATTCTTTCAAAAAATATTTTCCAAACTTAATTGTGACCGTATCAATCCCCAAATTTGTAATGTGTTTTCAGACTTTGTATTCTAGTGTTAGCAAACCCAGTCAGTTCAAAACATATTATCATTTCCATCGACAAGAGCAGACTGATCTGTACCCATTCACCCAAATCTAAGGCTGAAGACGTACCATCATGCCGCCGCTATCAGATCCCTCCTCTTCCTATTGTCTCATGGGACAGCAGACTGCAATAAGTCTGAGTTTAACCTGAAAGCACTAAAAAAGATATATTATCCCCATAGTTTGATTATGTAAGAGAATGAATCACTCAGCGACGCGATGTTGGCCGTGGCTGCAGGTTGCCGCTACCCATCGGCGTGTCTTGAGCCTTCTACGGGGCAGAACACGGAGACTAATGGCGACCTTTAGGTGGCCTAACGAAGCGAAGGGAAGAGAATTGCTTCTGTCAGCTTCTCTTTTCCCGCCCACATATACTCACATTAAAACAGAAGGGGACATCCAGACACAGTCCTTGAGAGGAAGGGTGAAGAGAGGGGTTGAGACCTGAATTGAATTTTACTTCTACTCGGAGAGAAGAAGCCGTCTTAATTCACATAGCTGACATTAGACTGACAGTTAAATGGTGGCATTTGTTCTGGTGATGATTAAGAAGGCATTTCCTGAGTGTTAGCAAATGAACAGTTTGGAAACCGACTTATTCCACTTTCTACGTTGTTATTATAGCTTAATCTGAAATTACTGGTCTGGGCTTTGTTAATGGGTTGAAAATTACTAACCAGTCAGTAATACTTTGTATCATATGCCATAGTAAACACAGAAGTGTTCAAATGTTTTTAGCTGTCATGTTGCAATATTAGCTGTGTAATTTTTTTTAGCTTGTATCTCTTAAAAAACAATCGTTTTTTGTAAAACTAAATTTATTATTTTAAATTTAAAATGTAACAAATTCAATATTTTTCTTTGCATTTGGTTACAACTGCAACCAAATGCTGCTTGCCATATCTTTGTAGTTGTTTGTGAAATTTACTACCAATTTCTGAGTAAAAATTGTTTCTGCGCCAAAAGTATGTTGGGAAAATGTTGAATGCAAGGCACGTAAATTTGCAAAAAACAAAACAAAAAAAATATTAGTGCCTGGACACCAATGGTGTGAAGACCCCATTGGAATTGCTCCATTTATTGATGTTTAATATTCATGAGGTGTTGGATTGTTATCCAATTAGTTATCATGTGGGTGGAGCTACTTGGCAAAATTTGTCAGTCATTGATGTTGTGGTTGGTTAGGACTGAAATTCACATGAAAACTTGTATTGTGTTCCACGTTGCATCATTTTGCCTGGTTTAAATATGAAACTCCCATTTTTTTTTATCAGTTCCCAAAGTATAAAGCAAGTCCTGCCCTCTTGAAGAGCCCATTTCACTCCGATTATGGAAGTAAAATGGACTGCAAACACTGTTTTATGTTAATTTATCATGATATGCCAAGGAAGTCAAACATAGCTTTTGTTTTGAGACCTTTATATGAAAGTTAATTCATAACCATTACTTGAAGAGTCTCTCAGAAGGTCCTCACACAAAAAAATCAATGATAAACAATTGAATTGTTTTTGTTCGTGAACAGAAGTGTGTATTCAGCACGTGCAGCACCGCGTGCACTTTACTTTGCACGGTTAGCGATGGGATCATCCAGTGTGTGTGTATCCATGCATGTAGCCTAATTCACCCCTCATTCTTTCCTCACTTCTTCTTTCATACCCGCTGGTAATGTGAGAAAAACGACAGCTTGGGGTCTGATAAAATTGACCTTGATGTTAATGAGGTTCCTTCGGATAGAGTGTGGTCTCTAACACGCGCACACACATACGCACGCGCGCTGCTGACATCATTGCCCTGTCAACGCCACCCCACTTACCTCTGTCAGTCTCGAGAACACGTCGCAGCCCACACTTGTCACACTCATTAGTCCAAGCGAAGAGATTTACAACCCCCTTGATGTATCCCACAATCCCCAGCTCACATCTGCTCCATTTGATCTGTCAGTATAAGCCTCTCTCCGACATACTTTTTCCATGGCTGTTCAAGGCACACTTGAGAAAACATCATCTGAAAACAAATTCACTGTCATCTATAGACCGCGGGTCAAATATCATCAGACGCTCTTGGCCGCTTTAATTCAAGATGGTTTCCAATAGAACTGTCATCCAGCATTGCCGTTCAAAAGAGACTATTCTTGTGTTAGAGGTTATAGAAAATCATGTCATCGTTTAGAGTTTCTTGCCAAGCAGCGTCATCTAGTTTTTGTCTGTTAGGAACAGTGTTGGGCAAGCTAGTGAAGAAAATGTAGCTAGCTAAGATACCAAACATTAGCTAAGCAACACTTTTAAAAATGAAAAGTCCTGAAACTAATGCTGCGTCCCAATTGGCCTACTTATCCTATGCCCTAAACGTACATACCATTTTTGTGAAGAGTATACAGCTTTGGGACGTACAACTGCGTCTTTAACGGACTGCTTTGTCACTTAATTATGTGCATCCTGTCACCGTATAAACTGCTCTGTCAATCATCTTGTCACAGTTAAACTCCTCCACATTCAATTAAATTTAATTTCTTACCATATCAGAGAGAGAAATGTAGTGGCATGTTAATCTGCCAGTCTTTCATCATGTGTTTGCATAATGAGGCATTTAAAAGTTAATGACCAAACCTATCTTTATAAAAAGTTCACAATGCTATTGCAGATGAAATATAATGTGAATAACAATGAATAAATATCTTTTCATGAGGTTAGACACTGATTATTAATCACTCAAACCCCTTTATCGAAACCTCTCTACTGGTCTCGCACATCCTCCATGTTTGTAGTTTTTTGACACGTTTTACTTGTGTTTGTAGTTGTAATCGACTCCTTGTCCAACTTGCAATGGGTTGTGGGCAATATTAGCCATTTCAGTGTGCACTGGTCTGCACTTTGGATTCCAACCGGAAAAAGTAGACAATCCGGGTATCTTTGGAAAACTTTTTTCAACATACAACAATTTGGGACACACTAATTCTAAATTCGAATACTATTTAGGACAGATATGCGAATTGGGACGCAGCATATGGTTTCGCAGCGATGCCATAGAAAAAACAGTTTTAAATTTTTTTTTAAATAAATAAATAAGAACTTTTTTCACTACAAATACCCTATCGTGGAATGGAACGGTTCCATAGATGTTAAAAAGGCTCTTCATGGAACCAAATGGTAATAAAGAACCCTTTATTTTTAAGAGTGTTTGCTGCGTTATACTTTAGAGAAAGTACTTCCATTACAAGCTACATGGCAAAAGTTGGAAAATGTCTTCCCTTGCAGTACAGAATCTTCACAAACTAACTTGCATTTTAGACCATTTTGCTAACCTGTTGTATTGCTTCATTGAAAAGAACAGGCTCACAATGTGATTCATTTACAAAACTTGATTGGTAAATGTAAATGCAAGTGCTACTTCACTCAATAAAATAGCTTTGTTACTAAAAAAGCTACATGATTTGTAGTATATTTTCTACCGATTCACTATTAAAAAATGTAGTTCAGATAATAACTGAGCTACTCGTAGCGATTGCCAGTGATGATAGGGTAAGTTTTGGAACAAGTATTGTAAGATGTTTCTGTTAAACCTTTTGAGTTCCACTTACAACCCGGAGGATAAGAACATTGTGATGTCAAAGGACGTTCATTGAAAGCCTTAGAGATGGAATCATCCAGATGAATGTCCATGTGCTGTCTGTCTATAGGGTTCTCTCAGTTGTAAACTTAAGCTCAGTGATTTAGATCTGTGGGTTTATTTGTTTTATTGTCTCTTTCTGGTTTCTGGTTTTGACTATTAGTTTGCTATTCGAAAGAATTTCAACCTGTCAAGAATATTTCCGGTTATATTAATATGCAGTGACAGCTAAGCCAGTCGGTTTGTAGGTTGCATTTCCAGAAAAGTGGAAACTTGGTGGAAGCAAGTGAAAAAAAAAAGTTTTTTAATTATGGTTATACACTCACCTAAAGGATTATTAGGAACACCATACTAATACTGTGTTTGACCCCCTTTCGCCTTCAGAACTGCCTTAATTCTATGTGGCATTGATTCAACAAGGTGCTGAAACCATTCTTTAGAAATGTTGGCCCATATTGATAGGATAGCATCTTGCAGTTGATGGAGATTTGTGGGATGCACATCCAGGGCACGAAGCTCCCGTTCCACCACATCCCAAAGATGATCTATTGGGTTGAGATCTGGTGACTGTGGGGGCCATTTTAGTACAGTGAACTCATTGTCATGTTCAAGAAACCAATTTGAAATGATTCGAGCTTTGTGACATAGTGCATTATCCTGCTGGAAGTAGCCATCAGAGGATGGGTACATGGTGGCCATAAAGGGATGGACATGGTCAGAAACAATGCTCAGGTAGGCCGTGGCATTTAAACGATGCCCAATTGGCACTAAGGGGCCTAAAGTGTGCCAAGAAAACATCCCCCACACAATTACACCACCACCACCAGCCTGCACAGTGGTAACAAGGCATGATGGATCCATGTTCTACATTTACATTTATTCATTTAGCAGACGCTTTTATCCAAAGCGACTTACAAATGAGAACAATAGAAGCAGTTAAACTAACAGTAGGACAACAATATGTAAGTGCTATAACCCCTCTCAGTTTAATTTTAGCGCAGTTTTTTTTTTTTTTTTTATAGAAGAGAAGAGAAAGTGTTAATTCTACTGAATCAAGTACTGCCGAAAAAGATACGTCTTCAGCAGTTACTTGAAAGTGGCTACTGACTCAGAAGCTCTGGTTGAGTTAGGCAGATCATTCCACCAACAGGGAACAGCCATGGTAAAGGTCCGAGAAAGAGATTTTGTGCCTCTTTGAGATGGTACCACAAGACGACATTCTGTTCTCATTCTGTTTACGCCAAATTCTGACTCTACCATCTGAATGTCTCAACAGAAATCGAGACTCATCAGACCAGGCAACATTTTTCCAGTCTTCAACTGTCCAATTTTGGTGAGCTCTTGCAAATTGTAGCCTCTTTTTCCTATTTGTAGTGGAGATGAGTGGTACCCGGTGGGGTCTTCTGCTGTTGTAGCCCATCCGCCTCAAAGTTGTGCGTGTTGTGGCTTCACAAATGCTTTGCTGCATACCTCAGTTGTAACGAGTGGTTATTTCAGTCAAAGTTGCTCTTCTATCAGCTTGAATCAGTCGGCCCATTTTCCTCTGACCTCTAGCATCAACAAGGCATTTTCGCCCACAGGACTGCCGCATACTGGATGTTTTCCCCTTTTTACACCATTCTTTGTAAACCCTAGAAATGGTTGTGCGTGAAAATCCCAGTAACTGAGCAGATTGTGAAATACTCAGACCGACCCATCTGGCACCAACAACCATGCCACGATCAAAATTGCTTAAATCACCTTTCTTTCCCATTCTGACATTCAGTTTGGAGTTCAGGAGATTGTCTTGACCAGGACCACACCCCTAAATGCATTGAAGCAACTGCCATGTGATTGGTTGATTAGATAATTGCATTAATGAGAAATTGAACAGGTGTTCCAATCCTTTAGGTGAGTATATATATATATATATATATATATATATATATATATATATATATATATATATATATATATTATATATATATATATATATATATATATATATATATATATATATATATATATTTTTTTTTTTTTTTTTTTAGCACATATTTTGGGGAGAAATGTGCTTAAATCTCATTAAAAAGGCACCTATGTGCAGAAAATCGAATGGGCTTCCAATGGGCTTCTAATGTTCTAATGGGCTTCATTTTATTTATTATATCATTTCTTTTAATTTTGGGCGTAAAATGTGAGCTGTGTATCACTTGACTGTATTCCTCAACAAATACAAACCTCAAGCATCTGTTGTGGATCACTACACCTTCATGCTCAAACCATTACAGATCAAATATGTCATGGTCTAGACAGACTTAGAGTAACATACATAACTGAACTTCCATGTCTGACATTTTGTCTCCTGACCTCAACATCCAAGATGGCTTCAGAAGTAGCCTAGAGCATCAGTGCACCCAGAGAGCATTACCTGCAATTTTCAGGACAGAACAAGTCAAGTGTGTAAAGTTCAACAGAAACATCATAGAAAATGAACCTGGCCGATGACATTTTAATCAGAACGGTCCTGCCATGTAAAAATAGCATTGTTGACAGAGCTGTGTAATTTATTTCTTGTGCTGTTTGTATTGCTCCACAACATTTGCCGAGCTGCTCATTGTTACACAGTTGACAAATGAACATTTTCTTGTTCAGCTGAAGGTCAAGAGATGCAGATTCGGTGAAAGTTACTGTAAGCCAAACTGGTTGACGTCGCGTCATCCTTTAAAACATCCCTGTATGGACTATTTTAAGTTCAAAATGCAAAGTAAAATGTTTATTATAATAATAAAATAAGTATTGATAATATATTATTTCTAAAAAAGCTATTTTTTGGGGAATAAGTGTAGGGGAATTTTTCTTTTACTTTTTCATGCACCAATGTACAATGCACCAATGTACAATGTAACAATGCACCATAGCTCTTTCCAATACAACATTATGAGGCAAACTGAACTGCCTTATTTGCTATGCTGAATACCTGCATTTTAGTTTAACCAGGCATAAATATGCAAAAATAGTGCTGCACTATATTCAAAGTTGAAAAAAAAACACAATACACACATCCTTTCTCTGCAAATTACGCTTATTATACATTTAAGTGTGCATTGTTCACAAACCCAGATGCAAAACAGTATTTAAAACGTGTTTTTGTATATTTAATGATAGATAGATAGATAGATAGATAGATAGATAGATAGATAGATAGATAGATAGATAGATAGATAGATAGATAGATAGATAGATAGATAGATAGATAGATAGATAGATAGATAGATAGATAGATAGTCAGTCAGTCAGTCATTTTCAGTTGGACAGTCAGTACAGATGACACTGTAGACATCAGGCCTCTTGCCCATTTTTTGGCCTGTGCTTCCAACATCAATCATTAGCTCTCAAAGGGAGTCGTACGCTTGCACTTTCCATCCGTCACTCTCTCCCTTATGCCCGTACCGCTCAGGACGTTTTAATGCACTCTCAAAGTCAGACATTTCAAACGTTGGCAACGGGAGCCTGACAGAAGGAGAACAGAAAGGGAAGAGGGTATATCGGACGATAGATTATGCATAAAATTGTCATATTTCCATTCGCACATGCAATCTCGGCGGGCTGCAGTTGACATTTTGACGCGGGATTTGCTTAGCGGCGTCTGTCCGTATATATGCATGCAAAATACACAAGGAGGGGAAAAGTAAAATACCAAAGGGGTGAGAAATAGAGTTTGAAATAAGAACGGAAAGAGAGTGCGTGTGTAGAGTGACCGTTTTTTTAATGGTAGATCTACTGTCCTTGTCACAGAGGCACTTGTAGATGCTGAGATAAAGCTTTCAAAGTGACAGCTCAGATGCACTCTGCAGTGGTAAAGGGCAGAATGCTGAAAAGCACAATACATCTGAAAAGATGTTTTCCATCTGGCGGTGTAAGACAGCCCTTCGACTTTAATTTAACTGCCTGAGGGAATTCTAGCATGGATGATAACGCATCTGTATGCTTGTGGTGGGCTAACGTTAAAATCTCTAGAATTGAGGATTTTAGTGCGGCAAAGTGTGCGAATGTCCTGAAGGGTGATTGGTATCTTACTAACTACGCTGTTGATGGTCTGATACAAAGATAATGACACATGATTGCAATATAAAACCCCATCAGCTAGAATAGGGCCTTGTGCTGAGAGCGAAGTGTTTTAATGAACTTTAAGATTAAAAATGTGTAGTTTTGGCCTTTTTGACGCTTTTGTTGATATGGAGGTATAAGATTGGGATGAGGAAATCTTCACATTAGTGCACAAGTTTAATGTGTCACAGTTTGTTTCTTCTTTTAGCTTTTTTTGGCATGAGGTGAAGAAAATAGCCAGATTTTACCCAAAATTTTAATAAAATAGAATAAATTTAATAAATATAACATACTGTAATACATACATTATGGAACACAAATATGAATAAAATATGTATGTATGTATGTATATAATATATATATGTGTGTGTGTGTGTGTGTGTGTGTGTATATATATATACACACGGTATACATAATTTTATAATTTTATACATTTATTTTTAGACATATTTTTATTGCATGTAGACATACGTATAAATAAATCTGATTTATAAATTTACACTGGTAATCTTAAACATTACCAAATCTTAAAATTAATAATATATATGTATGAGACAGAATATTAATATTGATTTCATATTAAAGTCCCCGTGAACCGGAAGTTGCAAACGACTTTTCTCCAGTGTTGTGACGTATTTCCGAGAGAAATGGTATACTAAATGAGGCAAAATAGTGGGTGTGGCTTTTTTTCCAACTAGCACCTGATTGGATCTAGAAAAGTAGGTGTTTTCATTCAGCCTGTCTACTGTCAGTTGGAGGGGCGTGGTTACGGATGTTAAGCAGACACCCAAACCGTCAAACCTACGTCATCAGGGAAGGTCCTCCAATGCAGAGGGGAGGGGAAATTTCAGATTTTGATTAAAGATTATGAAGCCAAAAATTTTTTTTTGTGTGGATTGACTTGCATGGATGAAT
Source organism: Rhinichthys klamathensis goyatoka (assembly GCF_029890125.1). Classification (NCBI taxonomy): domain Eukaryota; kingdom Metazoa; phylum Chordata; class Actinopteri; order Cypriniformes; family Leuciscidae; genus Rhinichthys; species Rhinichthys klamathensis. The sequence goes on along the minus strand of NW_026607230.1, from coordinate 71,375 downwards.
TGTTCACCACAAAACGATCAATTTAGGCAAACAAAGTAAGTATGGTCAATTTTGAATTCATGGGGACTTTAATATTCTGGTCCATTTTGTTGCATATACAGGAAAAAGACCTTTCTTAACACTGAGCTGTTTTAGTCCAGTTAGCATCTGGAAGTCAGTCCCGGCTGTCCTATTAGTTTCTGCTGATCCTTCTTTTTTGTAATCAGTGGATACTTCCAGACACGGATCTGACAGTTAATATCGCTTGCTCCTCACCTCTCGGCTGATGGGAATACATTTTTTTGTATTCAATTACAGCAAATGACTTGAGCGGATCGATGCCTGCTCCCTGTTGAAAAGAGCATTCTTTACTGACTACATGTTCATACTACACACCAGGCATCTGAATGACTCCAGCCGCAGCGCACTATTTGTGTGGTCTCCTCTCTCGGGGGGAAGATTACAGCTTGTATCATTTTTACGTGAAACATTTTGATGAGAGGGCAATGGATCAATAGGCTTTGGGTTGCCTAAACAGATCGAAATGGACTAAATGTTCCCATTTGTATCCTGCAGACAATGGCTCTGCATCCACCTTGGAAGAGCAAAGCATTGATCCAATAAAGAAAAGCCCAAACTGACTCCCTAATTTTATTTCGTTCACGTGAGGGATCTGTAATTTTGAGCCGCGATCGTTTGTAGGTTCTGAAGGGGCTGAGCGAAATGGTGGAGGTCAACTTAAGTCAGGCAGACAAATTGTGCTATTATCAGCCGAAGAGGACAAAGGTTGAGAATTCAATCAAGACCTTTTGAAAGTAATGGTGCCAAATGTAGTCAAAATTACTTGTGCCCTATGAGATCATTAGAGCTGGCCCATACGATGTACGCAGAGCGACGTAGAAATGGCTCAAACTGTGGAGATTTTGCTACGCTGTTTTTACTGTGGCAGATTTATTTGCATGGCTATCAGTGAGATGCTTTACTTTCTGTACTATCATATGAAATCACAGATGTGTAATATGAAAATAAGAAGCGGGACAAGAAACTTATTAAAGTCAATGTCAATTGCTGTTTGCACTATGGTGTATTTCTGAGTGAAACTAGCCTGGCTAACGTCAATGAGACGTGGTCTGGGAACCACATGTTCATTTTCTCGTATTTGAGGCGTGGTTTACGAATGCCCAGAGCCGTTTATTGGGTGCTACGAATGTCTACCAAATGCGCCTGTACGTAGCTCATAGCCAATCGTTTCAATCATACCAGATGACGTATGTAGAGCGACAGAAATTAGACGAGGAAGAAGACGATGGGTATAGAACTTAGAACAATATCTAAGGCTGCATCGAAAGGTAACTTCGCGTCTGCTGCCATGTTTGATCCATAGGTATAAACAAACTGCTTCGGTGTGTCGCATAGACGTCGTCATCGTCTGTGATTGGTCCCCTCGCTGAGGCGAAAATTTGGTCCATGGTATCCAGACTAGCAGTGTGAATAAAATTGCAGTATGGGGAAACCCAGGCTAGAGTGAAACGGTATTTAAAGTGAAAAAAACTGTAGAACAGGACTTTTATTAGTTGGAATTTATTGGGTGGTGAAAAAGAAGTGTTCTGTACAATAATGAAGCAAATTTGCTGAAACAGTAGTTAAATAACTATTCGGGGGGGGGGGGTTGTTGTTGTTTTTATTGCCTTTTGGTTAACATTATGTTAAAGTTAGGGTAGCCACTTTTTTTATAAATACTTTGTTATATTAGTTGAAACTCTCCTCACATCCTGATAGCAATCAATTATAGAAGTAGTCTAAATATTAAAACATGTACATACATCTTCTGTAAAAGTCTCAGGACCAAAATGTTCATCCAATCATTGCATTCTGTCCAAATGTCCTATACCTGCCGCCACCTTTTACAGTTTCTCCTGAACGAAAGCAACAAGCTTATTCATGCCATGTCGTAACCGTAATTACAAGATGGCAACCAGTGACGTTCTACCCAGAGTCGTTCACGTCCTCGGACTCTAAAAGTTTGTTTGTTTTTAGTAGATGATTTGGTAACGCTTTAGATTACAGCCCGGAAAGTACTGCGTAATTAAAGCAATTTTACAGCGTAACCTTCGGTAATTATAGTGTACCTATAATGTACTTACAATATAAGTATAAGGGAACAATATTTTAAGTTTGGGGAATAAAGGGGTAACAACCAGGAGAATTAAAATATTATTTATACTGTAAGTATTATAGAACTAATGGGTACTTATTCTACTATTTTGATATAACAATCTTACATTTGGGAGCAATTTAGTAAGAGCATACCTTTTTGAAATAATGGTGAACCAGAACATACTGTATAGGCTTTTTAAAAATTACAGGGTACATATCTATGCATTTATAAAGTAATCTTTTTTACAAAAGTGCACTGAAAACGAAAACTATTGCAACTTTTGCTTAAATATTGGGGAAAGATACTCTTGTTTCATGTAGTGGTGCTTGTTACCCCCTTGTTCCATGTAGTTACAGGATAAGGGTGACATTGCGGGCTGTAAATTAAAGTGGTGCTTGTCACCCTCTTGTTCCATGTAGTTACAGGGTAAGTACAATAAAAATGCATACACACAATCTTATATCACTGACTCGAAACCTTTATTTATTATACAAGCACCACTTACCCTGTAACTGTCACGGGTGGTGTATGGCAGGAATCACGAGGAGACGAGGAATTCCAATGAACAAAAAACTTTACTATAAATCAAAACAACAAACAGGTACAGGCAGACAGATGGGTAGCGGAAGCAAACACCAGGTAACATTGACGAGAACCGACAAAGACAGACTGAACACAGGCAAACTAAATACAAGTCCAAATGAACACTGACGAGGTGAAGACAGGTGACACAGATGATTAAGACGATGAACAGGTGGATGATTGAGGGAGTGAATACAGGTGTGGAGACAAGAGGATGCTGGGAAGTGTAGTGAAGATGACGAAGACAGAATGGTGCAGACGATGACTGTGACATTACTCCCCCCTCCCGGTAGGCGTGACCTCACGCCTAGAACAGGGGTGGGAGGGTGGGCATCCTGGAGTCCGTAACGGGAAGGCGGACCGGGTGCAGGAGGATGGACTCCAGGATGGACTAGGCGGCCATGGCGGAGCAGGACGTGGGCGTGGCCAGGGCGGAGCAGGACGTGGGCGTGGCCAGGGCGGAGCTGTCGGACCCTCGGGCGTCCAGGGCGGTGGAGACCCTTCGGGTGGCCATGGTGGTGAAGACCCTTCGGGCGGCCATGGTGGTGAGGACCCTTCGGGCGGCCATGGGGGTGAAGACCCTTCGGGCGGCCATGGCGGTGCAGACCCTTCAGGTGGCCATGGTGGTGAGGACCCTTCGGGTGGCCATGGTGGTGAAGACCCTTCGGGCGGCCATGGCGGTGCAGACCCTTCAGGTGGCCATGGAGGTGAGGACCCTTCGGGTGGCCATGGCGGAGAGGACCCTTCAGGTGGCCATGGAGGTGAGGACCCTTCGGGTGGCCATGGCGGAGAGGACCCTTCAGGTGGCCATGGTGGTGAGGACCCTTCGGGTGGCCATGGCGATGGAGACCCTTCGGGCGGCCATGGCGGAGCCCTATGGCCCCCCCAAAAAAATTATTGGGGAGAGTGACTGGATGAGGGACAGGCTCTGTGACAGGCTGGGCAGACGTGCCGTAAACCACCTCAGGCTGGGCAAACGGGACGCTAACAGTCTCTGGTTGGGCAGACGGGACGTTAACAGTCTCTGGCTGGGCAGACGCGACGTTAACAGTCTCTGGCTGGGCAGACGGGACGTTAACAGTCTCTGGCTGGGCAAGCGGTGAGGGCTCTTTGCTGGACAGAAGCAGTGGCGAAGGTTTTGAGCTGGGCGGAACCAGCGGTGAAGTGGGCTTTGAGCTGGGCGGAACCAGCGGTGAAATGGGCTTAGAGCTGGGCGGAACCAGCGGTGAAATGGGCTTTGAGCTGGGCGGAACCAGCGGTGAAATGGGCTTTGAGCTGGGCGGAACCAGCGGTGAAGAGGGCTTTGAGCTGGGCGGAACCAGCGGTGAAGGAAGCTCAGGGCTGGACGGGACCAGCGGCGAAGGAAGCTCAGGGCTGGACGGGACCAGCGGCGAAGGAAGCTCAGGGCTGGACGGGACCAGCGGCGAAGGAAGCTCAGGGCTGGACGGGACCAGCGGCGCAGGATCAGCGGGCTCTGGCACAGGATCAGCGGGCTCTGGCGCAGGATCAGCGGGCTCTGGCGCAGGATCAGCGGGCTCTGGCGCAGGATCGTGCATGTGGATGGATGGCGTGGCGAAGATGGCTGGAGCCATCACTGGGGTGATGGTGATGCGGATACCTCTCTCCATCAGGATCCTGATGAGGTATTCCGTCAGGTCACGACCAGCCAAGTCCATATTGTGGTCGGTTCTTCTGTCACGGGTGGTGTATGGCAGAAATCACGAGGAGACGAGGAATTCCAATAAACAATAAACTTTACTATAAATCAAAACAACAAACAGGTACAGGCAGACAGATGGGTAGCGGATGCAAACACCAGGTAACATTGACGAGAACCGACAAAGACAGACTGAACACAGGCAAACTAAATACAAGTCCAAATGAACACTGACGAGGTGAAGACAGGTGACACAGATGATTAAGACGATGAACAGGTGGATGATTGAGGGAGTGAAAACAGGTGTGGAGACAAGAGGATGCTGGGAAGTGTAGTGAAGATGACGAAGACAGAATGGTGCAGACGATGACTGTGACAGTAACCACATCAAACCAGATATATTTCCAAGTATTTAAAAAAAAATGGCAGTAGTCTTAGCTTTTCTTGCCTTGAAACATGTTAGCCGAAACATAAACATCTGCACTTTTGCTATCAAAAAAAAAATAAAAAAATGTTTTTTTAATAAGTGCATAGATATGTACCCTGTCATTTTTAAAAGCCTATACAGTATGTCTTGGTACACAATTATTACAAAAAGGTACGCAGTGTATGTTCTCGCTAAATTGCTCCCAAATGTAAGATTGTTGTATCATAATAGTAGAATAAGTTCCCCTTAGTTCTATAATACTTACAGTATAAATATTTTTTTAATTCTCCAGGTTGTTACCCCTTTATCCCCCAAACTTTACATATTGTTCCCTTATACTTACATGTAAGTACTTTATAGGTACACTATAATTACAGAAAGTTACACTGTAAATTCCTCTTAATTACACAGTACTTTCCGGGTTGTAATCTAAAGCGTTACCGATGATTTTTATTAATTTGGCTATTGGTTTGCATCATAATTTTGAGTGGATCTTTTTAATATTAATAAGTTTAGCTTTTTTTGTATTCATTTTTATTTATTAATTTGGCTATTGGTTAGCATTATTGTAAATGACATAAATGAGAAAGGAAGTTGTTCAAATGTGGGTGATCCAATCAGAATTTAGATTTGCATCTGTATTATATTAATCATTTTGCTTGTTTGTTTTGTTTGTGAACAGTTTTGTTTTCTTAACTCAAGCGCTACATAATGTAAAGTTGTGATTTCATAGATGTCAGACAAGTCAACCATTTGTTAGGAATTTGTCTTACCAAAAAAATGTGTGGTACCAAAAAAACATTTGCAAAAATAATTATTGTTTTTCTAACAGGTTTCCTAGACACAAATTCATGCATCTTACATTGGTCAGACAAATACAAAATCACAGTTTTTTTTACAAATTTTAAGGAAAACAACCAATGACATTTCACACACTTCACCTTTAACATTAAACCAGTTTTCAATACATTTTGGCAGATTATGATTTACATATTTGTTTCGATTTTAGACTGTATGTTTGCTCTCTCTCTCTCTCTCTGTGGTCTCTTTGTGCTCTGTGGAGTGATTGAAACGCTGCCCTATAGATTCTGCTGGTTTGTGAGGCCTGTCCGCGCTCTAAGCCATCTTGAAGTTCCCGACACCACAGGAATGTAAAACAGCTCCTCCTGTCAGTGAGGTGTGTGTGTGTTTGTAGGCTGGATATGGTGGTGGCATTGATAGAGCGAGTCTTGTGTGTGTGTGTGTTTGTGTGCATCAGTGTGTGTTTCACAGCCGCCCTGACTGCACTGTCTTGCCTTGTAGAGAAAATTGCAATTCTTGCACTCACACTGCACCACTTTTCTTCATTTGACTCTGATTAGCTTTGATAATGTATCTGTGCCATTACCCAGCTAATAAAAGGGGGGAGGGCGGCCAAGGGGACGGGGGTAATGGGGTCTGAGCTCCGTGACTTGAGAAAACACACTGACGAGCTCTCCCAAGGAGCGGTTGAATCACAAGTGACGCATGCGGGGAGCCTTGCCTCAGTTTGGCTAAATGTAACAATCCTTTAGTCACTGTTACCGACCTGGACAGCTCACAGCGGGTTCTGCGGAGCCGCGGCAAGAGAGCTGGACCATCTCGATGGGACTATATATCAAGGCTGATGGGGGACTGTGGTTTAAGCCTTGAATTTTCCTTTCAGGACAGAGTGAGTTCATAATGTCGAGCCTGAAATGTCTTTAGCTTTCTTCTTCAACAAACGGAGTTGTCAAACATAAAGTCCGTGCTGTGCTCTGAAGTATGAAAAACAGTTTCAATTCGGTTTTCACATTCTAGCGTTTGGTGGACTAACAGTAGTAATGAAGATAATGTGATAGAAGTCAAAATTTGTAGTAGTCTGCCGAGTAGTGTATTTATTTCTGATGTGAAGCCATTTCCCACTTCTTATTTTCTAATGTCACTAAAAGAAATGAAAATGCAAAAAGGCCACAAAATATTATAATTAGCTCCTGGGTTTGGAGTTGTAGCTTAGTGGTTAGCGCCACTGTTGGCGAAGCTACTTTGAAACCATGGCTGCGTCCGAAACCTGAAAAAATGCTTCCTTCCGAGGGATGCATTCCAAGGTAGGAAGGCATCAAGGCACGTAGCTTCACTTCCTGTCTCCTGAGATAACTTAATCTGATACATTTTTTGAAGGCAGCATAGATGTATCCTTTGATAGATGTTTGATAGATGTATGCCTTTGATATCCCACAATCTTATGTGTTCCCTTTCGCCGTGACAGTCACTTTTGATGTCATTTCTGGCAAGAAATTACAATTGTATTAATTAAATATTTGCTTAGTTATCACCAAAGCTGTCTCTATTTTGCTGTAGATCATTAAACCGTTACGCTCCCTCAGAAGCCTGTCCGAATACAGTTTCGTGAGGTGCCTTCGTGCTGAAACGCTGCCGGCAAAGTTGTAATGAACAGCAGCATATTATAATATATAATTATTATTATAACAAATACTATAATATATATATATATTAGGGCTGTCAAACGATTAATCGCGATTAATCGCATCCAAAATAAAAGTTTGTGTTTACATAATATATGTGTGTGTAGTGTGTATAATTATTTTGTATATATAAATACACACACATGCATGTATATATTTAAGAAAAATGTGTTATTAATATATAGAATATTTATATTTATATATAATATTAATTATGTATAAATATATATAAAATATATACATTCAAATATTTCTTAAATATATACATGCATGTGTGTGTATTTATATATACAAAATAATTATACACACTACACACACATATATTATGTAAACACAAACTTTTATTTTGGATGCGATTAATCGCGATTAATCATTTGACAGCCCTAATATATATATATATATATATATATATATATATATATATGAAATTCTTGAAATGAGAAAAATGGAACGTGGTTTATTCAGGAAATTACTACAATTTGGAAAAAAGGTAGCTTGTTAAAAGCTACTGTACTTTGTTTTAAAAAAAAACTGAGCTCCTGTCACACCAACGCCAACTATTTTCTTCTAAATAAAAGTGGAAAAAAGCCCAAATATATTGCAGTTTGGCTTTGTAGTGTCTTCAAAGACTCCCCTGAATGGCCCATTTCATCTCTGAGGACAACAGTAAAAAAGTCTATTTGTCCCATGATATGGCCACAGGAAGTGATGCGAAGCGTGTTACTACTTTTCTTCAATCCCCCACTCCTTCTCATTTCTTCTTTCTTTGTGTTAATCCCTGAGTGTGGCAGGCGGGCGAGCAGCAGGCTAAAACCACGACTCTAAATGAGGCACAGAGAGAGTCAGAAGGGCCGCTGACAGCTTTATAAATGGTTTTTCCACTTGATATATGTTCACCGAACTCTGGTCCAATTTCACTTTAACCATTGTTTTCTTACTGTTGCTTCAGCCCATTTCAACAATTGTTGCTTTTTGTCTGTGCAAACACTTATTTTGCATAAAGCCACAGTAGCCTCGCAGAGATTAGAGAGCAGTGTAGTTTATGGACATTTTGATACCAACATATTAATTTGACTAATTTACCCCGAGAATTCGTTTTTTTTTTTTTGTTTTTTTTTTTTGGTTAAATATTTAAAATCTTACAAAGGTTTGCTTTAAAAATCACCTTTCCAAAATGTAAAATGCACCCTTTTAATAGAAAGACTGAAATGTTATGTTACAAACCACAGAGAGACAAACCATTACTAAATGTCACCGAGCACCATGAGAAGAAATCCCAAAATTGAACATTTCAAGTGGAGGTCATTGTTTCCACCCAAGCAAGTTGTAGAACTCTAGCATGAAGCTGAAATGTGTGGAGTGTCTCCGTCCCACTAATTCCTCTCTTTAATTAAAGCAGGCAAAGGCGAGGGCTCTCACAGCCGCCTGATCTCTGAAGTGTTTTTGTGTCAGCACCAATTACACCTTCCTTCTTAACGCTACATGAATGGCGTTTTGATTGGAGGGTAAGCCCCAGTTTTTCAAATGGCCCTTCTTAGAGGCCTTTGCCATTTGTAGAAGGCACAGTGCATTTCTTTTCCCCTTTCATTCCCATCAGAGAAAAGATGACATTGAGTGACTGGCCCAATCTGTTCCCTCATGTGAAACATAGAGAGTGCCATGTCCCCCCCCCCCCCCATTTTTTTGAAGTCTGTTCTCGTTTCAATTTTGTCCCCCCAACACCCACGCTTGAAATCCACTGCAATGCGTTAGCCAATATGTGTTAGTTGTCTCAAGTTCTTGTGCCTCGGCGTGCCTTTGACAATTGCAAATGTAAAGTTCACAACTGACTGCCTTTGCATCTGCTCCTCGAAGGCCGTGCCTGCTTGACGCCGGGAAGGCCGTGAGAATTGAAATTCCTCCGATGTACAGCAAGAACCTCAATTCTTGTGTGAGGGAGTGAGGGAGGGGGGGAAAGGAAAGATCAATTGCAATAAAACCTCACCTCAAAAAAGGTGCCGTCGTAGACCATCTTGGGAATCCCAAAGTGACGCGACGCCCCGACCAGAGGAAGGTGAGTGGGGCCGTCATCTGCGGGTTATAAATACTTTCACCTCAACAGTCAATAATGACATCTCGTAGGCCCCCAGAGCTGTCGCTGTCCAATAACTCAACACGGTGCGCATGTCAGTCAGTAAGACACCCTGAGAAAACAATAAATCATTTTAGGTGGAGTTGACACATAACATGGCTATATATAGCCACATTTTAAGTGATGTGCATGGCTGATCACGAATATAATGATCATGCATTCACTATTTCTTGACAATGTCTTTTAACACAAAAAAATGTCCATTTGAAAGGCCAATTATTAGACAAGCAAACATGAGTTTATGAAGGTGCAAAGAGGCAGACAAGCAGCACATTGTCCAATGACTTTGAGTACAGCCTGCACCATCATGTTGGGAAGATAAGGAGAGCTTATGGGCTTTAAAACAATGAGACGTGAAGCCAGTCATCACTAATGGTTAGACAGCCAAATCAATGCGCAGAAGCTCTTATTGAATACAGTACAATACTGTGACGTTTGTTGCAGCAAAATTGTTTGGCTGCACACTATCTTTAGTTCAGCTGCAATGATGGAGCACCATTAATCTGTTTTTTGTACCTCTCCTCCTCTCTCGTTCCCCCCCCCCCCCCTCTCTCTCTCTCTCTCTCTCTCTCTCTCTCTCTCTCTCTCTCTCTCTTCCCATCTCCTTCTTATCCTCCTTATCTTGGTGACTGTGCAACAACTAATCCCGAGGGATTTGAACCTAATGAATCTCATTGATTTGTTCTAGAGGGATGAGGAACAAGACGGAATGGGGTGTTTTGACACAAAAAATTAGATTCACCCTCAAGTGTCTTTTGGGCACGGTAAGCTTAAGAGGTGAGAGAGAAATTTGGACTTGAGGTTTATAATTAGATTTTCTTCTCGTGAACTCTCTGCTAAGTCTTTTTGCTGCTATTTCGTAACCCCAACGCTCACCTTTTTCTTGCAAAACTGCAATATCCTTTCGGTTTCCTCCTTTTGGTAGATGTGGGCTGCATGGGAATCCGTTTCAAATAAATCAATGGAGTCAAACCCTGGAGGCGCAATTTGTTATTTATTTTTTGCTTTAAACCAGTCGATTAATTAATTACTTCAGGGGGCATTTTGAATATATATATATGTAACTGGTCCAACTCAACCTGCTCCGAGCAGGATTCAAACCGGGGTCTCCAGTGTGGGAGGCGGGCGCGCTAACAAGGACGCTAAAGACCATTGCCGCTAGCGTCAGTTGATAGCTTGCCTCTTGAGGCCAGAGGAGTGAGGTTTACACGCACAGCTCTTACTGGCCTATGTCCGTTACACTCAACCTAAACCTCACTCCCATCCAGGTCACAGTCCAAGCGGGATTCGAAGTGGGGTCTCCTGCGTGGAAGGCGGGCATGCTAACAAGGATGCTAAAGACCGCAGTCATTAACACGCCTCTTGAGATCACGGGAGTGAGATTTAGACGCACATCTGTTACATATATATGTCAGATATCATTTAAAAAACAACCTATAGCAAACATCACGTTACATTCTCACTGAGTTAATCCACCTTTGTGGCAAAGTTGTGTATTTAATTAATTCTTCAATTCCCACTCCATTGGTAGCAGATTGTTTGGGGCTCCTCCTTTTAATTAGCTTCCCTCTAGCACCAGGGCACAATGTTTCAATTAGACACTTAATGAAATTCAATGATCATAAAATACAATTACCACCATGGTGCAGCTCTTCACTGAAACCAATTACAGTAGTGGTAACAAGCGAGAAGTTCTTTCATCATGGACGAGAAGCAGACAGGAAGAAAGACGCCTGGGGACGTGCACTTCTCTTCTCCCACTAGCAGTGTTAACACTGGCATAGGCAGGGTAAAATGGTGGAAGGCCCGGCGTGGTCCTTGACCCTCTTGAGACGAGCAATTATGGGTTATTTGCCAGTTGGTGAGGTGATAACTACATGTGTGCATTTATATGTGTGTGTTTTCCCCACAGAACGCATCCACTCATTTATCTTGAGAAGTGATCATTTCACTCAACATTATGTCTTAAAAACTTAAAGGTGAAGTGTGTAGTTTCTATGCCCCTAGCTCCACGTTAATACTCCCTCCATCTGCCATTGGTCAGGCTATACGGATAGCCCCTCCCCAAACTCACACCATTGGTTGGGCAAATGTTTAAAAGTTTAACTGCACTCTTAAAAGTAAAGGTCTCAAAAGAGGGATTTTAGTAGCAATATAATAGAACCATTTTTGGGTTCCCTAAATAACCTTTCAGTGAACCGTTCTTAAAATACTTCAATAATATGAAGAACCATTTCCCACTGTAAAGAATCATGTGTGCAATGGAAATTTTCATTCATTTCCTTCATTCATTTCCTTCATTTTTAATTCTGTGGGAAAAGAGAAAGTATTTAAACATTTAAAAATGTACACGCTTCTTCAGCTTTAAGTAGTCAAAAACCTGACAGATGCCAAAGGGAACTGTTATCGAGTCAAATTATTGTTCTAGTTTATGACAAAGACAAATGGATTCTGTCAAAGCAAATTTTTAAAAAGGGATGATGGTTTTTATATATTACAAATTGCAAATGCGCATTAGAGGACTTTGTAGTACCTGTAGAGTAGTGTAGCACTCTATCAATTCGACAGTAATATCAAATGTCAAATGCAAATGATGAAATGTTATTCATGCCTTGAAAAGTTTTAGGTGTGGGAGTCAAAAACTTCTGAGCTTCAATTCCTGCAGCCATTTAAGGGACGATCGAATCACTCACCAGCAACGCTTGGCATGTGCAGGGATTTCAGCCCGACGCAAAGCGACCGCTGCGGAAAATTGGCCAGTGACCCCCGAGACAGGTCAGTCCCAATTCACAGATGGCAAATTGCGTGGAAGGCATTGATTAATGGGAGAGACACAACTCGTTATAGTCGGCGGTGTCATCCTCGCTCTCTGAGTAGCCCGGGCTCGCACCCTCTCATTCCCCTCCCTCGCCTTTCATCAAGCTAGTGGATGAAATAACAATCTAACAATTGATCTCACCCCCTGCAATTAATGGCCTTTTCGTTGGCGGAATTTGCAGAAGAGAATAAACAGCAACGTAACTGAGACCCGGCAAATGGAAGAAGGAGATACTTGTGTTAATTTGCCATTTAGCATATGAGGTACTTTCAGTTGCTTGTCACTCAAAGGTAATTGGGGTTCTACGTATATCAGCACTGCAAGATGACTCTAATATTAGAAGGACACAGCTTTGTTTGTACAAATACGTTGGAGGTAACAGAAAGAGTCTAGAAATTAGTTTAAGAGTGGCTATGGCTGGCAATATATTTAGTAGGCTACATCTAACTTTACCCGCAGTACAGTCATGTAAAGCAAATCTCGGCTGCAGTATTGTTTGTAGCATTATTGTTTGTAGCATCACATCGCAAATTTAAAGTACTGTATATTATCACAGAAGTCTTTATCTGCATGCATACAGTATACTCACGTAAAGTGACATATAGCCAGGCCTGCTATAAGCAAATCTTAAAATCTCCAACGTCTATTGTGAAAAGCATACACATTAAATTGACTTGAGTTTACTGCATTTTTTTTTCCATTACATGAAAACAGGTTAACTATAAAAAATACACTGTTTTGGAAAACAAAATGAGCTAACTTTGGCAACAACTTTGGTAACCATGTAACTTAAAAAATACAAGGCACTCACTGTTTTTAAAGATCATATTGTGCATGCTCCTTTACAGAAGACTGAATTTAATTAAAGAGCAACATGCAGGTTGGACACCCCTATATAGTATAGTGTATGTTGATGATAAAACAACTAGATTTTCTCAGCCATTAACGATATTTTGAGATAAATTGTGATAAAATAACTTCCGCGTCTATAAAGCACTAACCGGAAGTGACGATGGGCGAGGGAGTCTGGTCAAGTTCAAGCTCAGGTTACAATGGATGTGAATGAAGAAACCGAGTTCTCCGATGTTGACGAGCATGCCTATGATAGCCCACAGGTAGGGATGGGGCCGATCCGATCCAGTGTCGGTATCGGGACAGATACCAGCGTAATTCATGTAACGGATTTTCCCGATCCAACCTGCGGAGATATTCGATATCCTGCTGAAATGACTCCAAAAGTGATTCCCGCCGGCCAGTCTGCTAGCTGGCTGCAAACTGTGGAATGGATTTCCTGAACGGAGGCGCGGCTCAATGAGACACAGAGACCCCCCTCAGGAAATCCATTCCGCAGTTTGCAGCCAGCAAGCAGGATAGCATTGAGCTGTGTGTAAATACTTCACACTGGAAGCACTGCAGAGCAAGACAGCAAAATGCAATGTTTGCAAAGCCGTATTAATTAAACCATCTGTCTGTGATGCAAAAAATCTCCAGGTCTATAATTCTCCGGAGTGAAATGTGCGTTACAAACGACCGAGTGTGTGGTGACAGACGCGGCAGTGAAGTCTGCTCTCTTCACCTGCACAAAACGCACCCAAGAACGAAAAGCCTTGTTTTTCCTAGAAGGAAAATGATGGACACGATGTCCTGACAGGCTGGAATTCGTGCAACAAGCACAAACACAACAATTTACCATTTTGGCATCTCTAAAACTCGATCTAAAACGTTCTCTGTCTCTCACTACCGCTCTAACTACAGCTGACCGCGAGCTCTTTTTTGCCTCGGCCTACGTCATATGACGCGTTGCTAGCGGGAAAGGCGTATTTCAGAGCCTTGCATATTTTCATCAAAATCTCTACATCAAATGAGATTTCATTAGTAATTTCTACATATGTGTTTTTAAAAGACCTCTTCAGACAATATCAAGTATTAATTTAGTTATAAATTCAACCTGCACATTGCTCTTTAAACAAAAGGCATTTTAGCCTACATCTTATTTAGAATTTTGTGCAAATGTATAGGCTTAATCCAACGCTATCTCACGACCAATTCGTCCGAATTTGACGAGTGATTAAAAGATGGCTAATTCGTACGAATTCGTACGACCTCATTCGTACGAATTTGTACGATTTGTCTAAACCCACGTGATGGGTAGGTTTAGGGGCGGGGTCAGGGGTAGGTCATTCGTACGAATTCATACGAATTGGGCAACTCGTCAAATATGTACGTTTTAGCAAAAATCGTACTAATTCGTACGTGTGAGGTCGTACAAATTGTTACGAATTAGCCATCTTTTAATCACTCGTCAAATTCGGACGAATTGGTCGTGAGATCGGGTTGGCTTAATCCCTATTGTTTTTTGTGTCACTATGTTTATAAAACATTACATTACTCAATAGTTATTTAAAAATAAAGTACGTAATTTGGCACCAAGCAGAATTGCACAAATGAATGGCTTTCTTTTTTCAAACAGGTTTCCTGAACGCTGCTCCCTCTTCTGCCATTGGTTGGACAAGCAGATGGCCCTGCACACAAACTCACATTGGTTGAGTCACTGTTACTGTGTCAGAAGTGTAGGAATACTCAAAGAAACAGTGGAATGTTTTGATAGCACCACAGTTTGTTTTATTTATAGTTGTCTCTGCACATTAAGCTGAGAGCAAACTATCTTAGCAGAATAAATTACATATTTCACCTTAAAAAGTTTCAGTGCAGTTTCAGTTAGTAGCTTGTAGTAGAGCATTTAAAAAAAATGAACAACTTTGTTATATTATGCATAAAGTTTTAAAGTGGCTTTCCCAACACTGCTAGTAAAACAGGGACACTGCAGGGACACAGGTAATGGAAGTACGGATGAAAAGAGATTGATTCTTTATCCATGGACCAAACAAAAAGATCTTTCATCCACATGTTTAGGGACTCATTCAATATTAATCATAATCCAAATCTCTCTCCAGTAACGTCTTGTCTAGTGTCCCCTAAAAAGTGTCATTTTCTACCTTTTAAAGTGCTTTTTTTTTTCAGACTGGCTGATGGAAAATTGCCCTGACTGACTCATAAAGGAGCAGAGGAGGGCAGCGATATTGGAGAAAAATCATGTTTGGTCCAGAACTCTTTCTCATGTCGAGGCAGAAGATGACATATGGTTCTGACTCACTCACCTGCAAGAAGTCCTCTTCCATAGCTGTCTAGCAAGAGTGGGACAACAGCGGACTCTTTAACAGTGACTTATGAACAAACATGATAAACTACAGCTCTATTTTTGCATTTCTTTGGGAATCTGAAAATTGTGAAGGGGGGATTGTCATTATTTACTCTCTCTTATGTCATTCAAAAAAACACAAACTGATCTTTTTTTCTGTGTTCCACAGAAAAATAGCCACATACAGGTTTGGAACAAAGATGTGTGTGCTTTGAATAATGACAGAAGTTTTTATTTTTGGAAACTATGTTTTAAAGAGTGACCAAACAACTGGAACAAATGCAGATGATGTATTTGACATTGACATAAACTTCGTCACACTGTTTTCTCATTCTACAGATCTTCTTGAGCTGACAGCTCTGAATTTGCATATTTTGAGTGGGTATCTAATCCAGTGAAAGCAGGTGTAGTGTAAGAAAGAGCTTTGCTTGTTTTCACCTTCACCTCCATGCCAGGTTTTATCGAGGATGGCGGAATTTGATTGACGCCGTACTACACCTTCACACATTTGCTCTGACAAAGAATACAGCTGCTTTGCACTCATATCGCCTACACAGATAGAACAAAAAATCTCTGTGAGTGACGCCTCATCTCTGTGACAATTCATAGATGGTAAAGTAGATCTTTAAGCCTCTCCACTTTTTAATGTGTAGGCTTACAAAAGACAAGTGTATTTTCGGACAAATAATACACAGAATCATGCTATTAAAATAATACAAATTCAGTTGAAACTGTTGTTAGGGATTTTTGTTAACTTTTACTAGCCTTTTATAGAAGTCATAATGTAACAGAGTTGCAACAGATCATTTATTATTGTGATGTATCTGAGTGAATTTTTGTAAAAGAAAAAAAATTAGGGTGGTGGACTTGGTTCTTTCTATCGGTTGTTGATTGAATGGAGGCAGAGCTGAATGCAAGTTGCAGTCGATTGTAAGAAAGAGGCGGGGTCTATTTGGATGAAATGATTGGATAAGTCACCAGAAGTCAAGTCAACCTTATGTATATAGCGCTTTTTACAATACAGATTGTTTTACAAAGCAGCTTTACGGTGAAGACAGGAAATGAATGCAGCAAAGATTGTTTGGCTGTACAGCAGCTCTAGAAGAAAGTCATTGTCCAGTTTAAGTTCGTTCAGCGTGGATTAATTTCTGTTGAAAAAAAATCATTAGTTATTCATTTCAGAAGATCGACTTGACAATGTAAATAATTATGAGGACCAAAAAAAGATTTGTTTTAATCATTTGTACACAATAAGATCAATATGCATTTAGAAAATAGTTTAAAGACACTCCCTCTCTCTGAAAATCCGCACTCCAAATTCGTCAGCCAACCCGAACACGTGAAAAGGCAGAGAATGCTTTCTGATTGGATAAAAAGGGCAGGACACTTCAGTTGCTGAACAAACTTTTTGATAGTGACTTCAAAAATCACAGCTAGCATTAAATAGCAAGTAACTCATAAAGTAATTAAAAGCTCTCTTGCCTTTATCATATTCCCTGTTACAGCCCTCTGTAGTTAATTTTTTACTCATTTAATGGCAGCATGAACACAAACCCTGAACCAGAACCACAACCACAGTGAAGCTTGCTCCACCATTGAACGACCGTTTAAGCTGCGGTGAACTCTGCACCCAATGTGTTTAAAGCCTCATTATCATATTAGCAGAAAATGACTAACAATGACAAAACAGGACTAGTGTTCTTGGATTAATCGGAGCTGGCACATTATAGTACAAGCGGACAGGCTTCTCGAGGCTTGTGAAGCAGAGTTAGACGTCCTGCTGTGAAGGTGGAGTGCTAAGTCAACTGTAATCCACTTAAGATGGCTCAACATCATGAACTGCTCAACGCGCACAGAGCCTGTTATTGCCATTTCTCATGCTTAACTCCTGAAACCCTGCCCTTTTGTTTATGATTGTTTTCATTGAATAGGTTGAAAAGGTTTTGTCACTTTCTTTTTGGTTGAATAACATTTCTAAAATATTATACTCAAACATTTTTTTTTTTTTTTCGCTTGATCAGATTTAGTTTTAGCAAAGCACTACCAACTAATCAGAACCCCCAGCAACCGCATAGCAACCAATCAGAACACCTTAGCTGCCTCATAGTAGTGATTGTAAAAAAGCACCCTTAACTTTTTAATTTTTCTAATGAAGAAATCTAGTTTTTGATAATATATATAAAGTTTTATAACCAGCTCACTTAAGATTGTAGTATTTATTTGTAATCTACTCTTCTGCATACTTATTTACAAACACATTCATGCGTCGTGAGATATTTTAGCGGAGTGCTGAGTCATCTTCAATAAAACTTGGCTTAATGTGATGCTGGATGGTGGCCAGATCTCCTCCTCTGCTCAATATATCACACATGTATAACCACAACAAGACTGTGCGCATTACACCATCCATCCATCAGCGCGGACGAGAGCTGCCGCTCCTTCTCTTCATCTTTGTCGGAGAGCGGAAGCACCTGTAAATAATTTCTTTTATTTTGAAGATTTTGTTTCTTTCACTTGGCAATTGTGTTATAGTTTTCTTCAGAGGGGTCCTGAAATACAGGAAACTTGTCTTGGCATATCCCTGGTTTGGTTTTGTTTTAACAACTTTATTCACAGCAGGCCTGGTGTTTCTGACTCTACAAACTGTGGTTCTATGAGCAGACAGCTTCGATACGGAGGTAATGCATTAGCATGACGAGAGCAGAAGAGTTCAGGTTTTCACCTCACAGTTTGGGCCGTTGAATATTTTAAAGGTGTGATGATATTTAGATATCTTCTCGTAAATATCCCATGAACCATCCAACAAACAAAATTACCGTGGATAAAAATATGTACCGGGGCATTTGCTGAAGAAAAGGTTTAGATCAGAAGATTAACAGATTAAAAAGATTGACAGCCAATCAGAATCCACCGACTTTAACGAGATCAAACATTTAAAAGGGCAGATGATAACTGCAGCACATACTTATAGTTTTTGAAATCGAAAATCGATTACAATTTTGGAATCGGATACTTGTTATAAAATTTAAACTTTGATTCCTCTTATCGATTCCTTTGTGTGCGTTTTAATAGAACTTTAAACCATTCAAGCGCAATAAGACCCGCGCGCAGTTTTCTGTGCTGCTCACACATCCAAAACGTGCGCACAGAAAGCCACCTCTCATACTGAATAGTGTGCGATACTGAATTGAGTTCCATTCCACGTCTTTTTGCACTTGAATCGAAATTAGGAAGCGATAAGTATTGGAATCAATAAGCGGAATCTGAATCGTTAAAATTCAAACTTAAAATTCAAACGAAACCCTACATGCTAATAAAACATGAAAAAGCTTTGGTGTGGATGCTAATGTAGTTGTTGCTATAGTTATCGTTCTTGGTGTGAACGGCCCTTTAGGGTGTATTGCTTTCATAGCAATTGCGAACCCTACTAGAGTTGACATGGTTTCCAAACAAACATACCAAACTCTGACGTCAAATGGATGTGGCTCCAAAAGCTTGTGCAAACGTCATGTCTCTGGAGTTTATAAAAAAAAAATCTGTAAATCTTTCATTCCAGAATCCGTTTTTGCATTATATACAGTAGGAGTAAATCATATAGGAGTAAACACATGGGTAAACCCAAAATACAGCCTGAGGTGCCTGACCTTGGAGAGGAATAAAAAAAAGGGGGAAAAGCGGGGGAAGGGGGACTGTGGGGAATCGCTTGCAGGGAGGCTGTAAACTTAGCTCGTCTTCCAAGTGTGCCCTGGGTGTCAAGTCCATTTCATCACTGTTTAAAAGTTGGGCAGGACTGCTCCGGATAGCCGAAGAATAAATTCTCCTCTTGGCTATATGGAGGGGAAAGCAGCTTATTTGTAATGCGGTCGTGAGAATGAACCAAATACACTCCGGGGAAGAAAAGTGCCTTGGGATAGAGAAGTGTGTAAGATGCCACGGAAACTTGTGCAGGTTTATCTCCTTACGTTCTTTTGAGCGTTAAATCTTCCAACAACTTCCTAAGAATGTTTCCTCTAGGATATATATAGAGCATGTCACTTCCAGGCATCAAACTCTTAAAAACAGAAACTGTGTGTGTACATTCTACAGTAGCATCGTTCAGTTTATTTTAGTTCAGAGCATAATATTTTCAATGATTCAGATGCTTAAGACAATGATTCTTGCAATGCACTTTTTATTATAAAAATATTATTTATTTTTTTACATTATGTATTTATAGTTTTACAAAACTAAATGAAAAGTCTTTTAAATAAATAAAGTATTTTTTGAGAAATCCTGTACACTGTTTAATTAGTTTACATTATGTATTTGTTACGCGGGGTTGCTGGCAGGCAGACGAATATAATCCAATACATGTTTATTAAACTAAAAAGGTCCAAGAGACAGGCGAACGGGAAGCAACACACACTTCCCATAGAGTAGACAATAACCAACAGAGGACTGAACAGAACAGGGAGTATAAATACACAGTGTAAATGAGGGAACTACAGGCTGCAGTGTTACTCTCATGTCGGTCTTCTAGAAAAACCTTTTCTGCCATTTTGAAATACAATTTGCTGTCTACTAAGAATGATACTACATTTACTTAAAGCTTTCGTGTGACGTACATTTAATGAAGTTGAGTAACTTTATCTGTCTTGCAGAGAAACTTTTTCACCAAGGCCTCTAAAAGAAAGCCTTCATGTCTCACTGTGGAATAAATCGACGCCATAATGCTAACCAATTACTCTCTCCCAATTCAATTATGAATATTCACCAAAACATTAAATATTGATTGACCCGTGTTAACTTTGAGTCACAGTGAAAATTAAAACAAATATTAATCACATGCCGGAATGTTAGCAAAATTTATGAGGTCCACCGGAGAGTTACGAAAGCAGCTGAAAATGTGCTGAGATAACGTCTCTGTTTGTGTTCTCTAATCTGCAATCCTAATAGAGGGGACTGTCTATGTCCAATTAATTTATAAGCCCGCTGATGCTCACGCACATCTTTTGTTATTAAGGACATCCATGTGTGTTAGCAGGACGACTAAATGTCAACCTCCCCTGTTCACGTTCCCCTTGCGGGATGTGATAACGTTCCGTCTTATTGCATTTAGAGCTCATCAGGTTTGTCCTTTATCCGGGGTGTTAATGGACCACTTCACTAGCTATCAGTATGTTCAAATAACCCACAAAACCGAGGAAATGTCATTGGCGCCGACGTTGTGTAGCACGTTTATTGTGAGGGTGTGGCAAATGGTGTGAGGAGACGCCAGATGCTGTGCAGAGCAAGTCAGACTATCATAAAGCAATCTCCATTCTCGTATGGTCATTGTTTCTGATGTTGTTTTTGTTTGACCTACCTTTACTTTGGGGAACAAAATTGATGAAAAAGTCCCCTAGAAATTTGCAAAGTCATACATTTTATATGTGACCTCAATAGAAAAATGATTCATAATGGCTTTATTCAATTACCGGTATACAAATCGCAAAAGTATTTTATGATAAGAGTTGTTAATAATTCAAGTGAAAGTCAATGATCCTCAATACCAACTCAATTCCCAAAAATGCTGTTGAACACAATCATTTACAAAGTTAAATAGTAATAATAATTACATTTCAAACAATGGTAAATAGCCTTCAGTATTTCTTGAATGAGTAAAAACTGCACAGACAAACTGACTGTTTACAATTATTGTCACTGAAATGGGAATTTTGACCAAGCAGTTCATTGATGGTTTTACTATCAATTTTGTACCAGTGTACCATTAATGTTGACATTTCTATTTAGGGTTAGTTCCTAGCTTAATATGTGTGTCACCTGTATCTATAAATAGTGCAGAATCTTACATTTGCCTATATTTAACTTTTTAATTCTTTCTAAATCTGTTTATTTCCATGTGAAAATGGAACACGAATCCTAGATTTGAGTCTTTTGGATCCCATGACATGTACAAACTCCATATCCATTTGTATGACCTTCTGAAATGCATACATGTTCCACAGTTTGGTTGATAGAGTTTATTTACATGCAAATATTATGGTCTTGTCCAAATGATCCGTTCTCTGGACCTATAACACTCTACCAGCACACTAGCAACTTCAGCATGAGAAAATAACATTTAAAACACCTCTGGAAAGGTTTCCAGTCTTACCTGTGAACCAGTACAGTCCTGAATCAGTCTAATTAGCAGCGATGTTCGCTTGGTCAGATTAAAGGTCAGGCAGTTCTCTGAAGCATGTCTCCTGCAGTCCCAGCCACGCAGGTGTGAGCAGGTGTCAGACGCAGTCAGGCAGAAATCTATCTGTCTGTTCGCGCTCCTTAAGGCCCGGGGGAAAATGAGCAGCATCTGCTGAACAGGTTCATCTGTTGTAAAATTGGATGGCTGTGTCTACCCACAGTCCACCTCGACCCAATGAGAGAGGGATGAGAAAGAGGAAAAATAAAGACAGTGATTTGTTTGATGTTTCTTCAGTCAGTGTTTGAAATTGACAATCGAATTTGCTAACAGGTGTGACTTGTATTGTCCTGTTTATATGGAGCGCGCAAATGATGTGTGAACGAATAACCAAAGTCAGTTAGATTATCTGTTCTCTTAGTTGTCAAGAAATAACTGTTCATGATATGTTGTTCTAGCTAAATATAAATGCTATTATTTATCAGCCAGTGCTAATCTAGTAGGCTAAGCCGTTAGCTTGCTAACTGAAGGCTTATTGAAAACACAAAGAAATGGAAATGTTTAATTAGCTTTGGTAATACAATGTGATATGCATAAAAGACATTTTATTTACATTTTGTATGATTTAGAACAAATATACTGTATCATAAAACAGTTTTTCTTATTTCTAATCAGGCACTAAATGGAGTACCAATAAAAAAAGTTGTCCGACGACACAAAACTGATGTGGGAGCAATTCCCATGGAAGTCAGACGCTGCGTCCGAAACCAAATTCTTCCCTACTATATGGTATGCGAAAAACATTACGCCAAAAGAGTAGTATGACAGTAGGCGAAAAGTCCCCGGATGACCAACTACTTCTGCTGAGATTTTGAAGTGCGTATTCTATGGACACTTTACTATCCCACGAGGTCACGGGAGATGATTTATGAATCGCAGTGAAGCGGTGATGCTGGAAGGTCATGTGACAGTAACAACATGACGGATGTAGTATGCAGTTTGTGACTACATCTGAAAGCGTCAGGTGACACAATTTAAATCAGTCTCTAAGTTACCAAAACCACACATGAAAACATCCAGAACTCACACAAGCATGTAGTTAGAGAATTAGTTGTCCAGGCATCTGTCACTGTCATTTATTATAAAACTGTGAACTTATTTAGCTCTTCAAACAGGACTCTATTCTACTGCTGTGTGAACGTTTGACACTGGCTATGAAGTTAGTGGAGCATGTGGTACTAATTTCTACAACCTCTTGATGAAATGTAGATTCTCTTTGTTGTTGTTTTTGGTTGTTGTTGTTTTTTTGAATAGCCACAAAAAAATAGAAGGAAGAAAGTTACTCAGGCATATAATTTAAGCAGTAAAATGGGTAACAGATGGAACAAATAAAAGGATTACACAACAGATACTGCTACTAGGAAAACTCAAAAATGGTGTTAATTTAGTTGTCTGTAAAGAGGAACCAGGGGACTCCGTTTTTGAGCTTCCTTCCACTCCTAACTGTTTTGTATTGATCGACGGTGCATTTTTGAATAATCCTCAGCGATTTTTGACTGCGTTCTCCCAAAGTCCCTGACAATCTGTTTCAGCTACGCCTCGCATCCCCTGGAAGTCCTACAGGACGACCGGCTAACTTCCCCAGCTCAGCACAACCAAAGCAGATCGGAATATCTTTGGTCAATTTATGTAGTCTTTGTTTTTGTTGTCATGTTGCCGTCTTTTTGTCTCTCCCATGATGCAGATGCGCGTTTGGATGAGGAAGAGAACGGATGGACCCCTGACTCCTGAGGGATTTCTGCTGAGGTTTACTTTCATGGCACTGTCGATAGCAATTACCGGGCAAGGTTTCTCCCCAAACAGGCCTGGGAAAGATGCCGGCAGCCTTGTGCTCCCTCATTAATAAGACTGGCGAAAGTTACCGTCGATATAAAACGCCTCTGACTTCGAGAATTGTGTCCGGTTCAACACTCAGGGGGATAAGAGAAGACATTGATGGAGAATGGAACCTATGAAATGTAAAGAAATGTTTCAAACAAGGTGTTTCAAAGACAGAATTGGCTCCTTGTGAATTTTTGAGGGTAAATTTGAATTGAATTTGAATTGAATTGGCCACACCCCACAGGAAGTTGAACAGGAATGAGCGGAAGAGAAATTTACTGAACTGTAATTCAAAGAAATTCAACACAGGTAATGCATTGTCGGTAATAACATATCTGTCTTTCTATCTATCTATCTATCTATCTATCTATCTATCTATATATATATATCATCTGTTTACTCAAACTTCAAGGCTTTTTTTGAAACTTTCAAACAAGGCTTGACAAGCTCTAATTAAAAATCACAGATATACTAAGTACATATATACTACTAATTGTCTACTTTATTACATTTGAATTCGAATTTCCTCTGTGTCCTATTTTCTACCACAGTTTACATTCAGGAATTGAATTGGAATTTAAAAGTGACTCAGTTAAGAACTGCTGATGTGAAGTGTAGCTGTCAGAACGCTGTGGGACATTGGCTGACGTTGTGCATATAATTACAAAAAAACACTTTCCAGCATGAGCCATGGGACCCACATTTCACCCATTGTTCAATATCCACAGCTGAATGCAAAGCTCAGCAATCCATCCGTCAGCGTGGCCAGATTGTCAGATGTTTTGACGCCGTGACTTTCCACATCAATAATTAACAAGCGCGCCCCAATAACAGAAGCGTTAAAAATGGTAATTCATAAATGGTTCGCCTAATTTTGGTGATTGACACTTCACGAAATGTGTCTGTAATTTGTTTTTCTTGCCCTCGGATTCAATGTTCCGCCAATTCGATTCCTTGCACAATGCACAAAATGCCCGTAGGGTTACGAATGAATCTTCTTTACAGGTTGGTGAGCTGTTCTCGCATTGTCAGAAGACTAACTGCACCATGTCCTCTCAAGTGACTATTGTGATCCAGAGACGTCAGTCAAGACATTTGAGAAGGAACCCTGACGGGACATTTAACTGGTGTCATTATCATTTGTCAAAGTCATCAATATATATCAAGCTGGCACATATTCGAAAAGAGTTAAGAATGAGGCTCTATTGGCGTACTGTTCCCCATGACGCCGCTTGACTCCCCAACAATAGATTGTCAACCTCTCATTTTGTCTTGTTTTATTAATGTTTACGTCTTTTGACTTGTCCTTTTGTCCCTTATGAGAGGTCGGAGAACCACAAGTCGTGGTGGCATTAAGCAAACATGACCGAAGAGTGAAGCATAACCATCCCGTCCCGATTGCAGACCAACTTAATAACCTCTATCATATGAGCTGGTGTTGTGAAACCAATGAACTATGACCAATCATTCACATGATTGGACTATGGGGGGCTAAGCTTGGGTGGCCCAATAAAAACAGTTGGTGCTGAGTCGCAGTATTTGTATAAAGATGGGACAGATGGCTGCAAACTCTCAAAGCCCCCACAGTTCATTACTTTAGAGGTCTCCCATTCGCCTCCAACCGTGTTTGTTCAATACACAGACAATAAACAACCGTCAGTGTGAGAGTCCCACCCTCGTGTTTGCCCTTTAAAGCAAAGCGGGCCGTACAGATGTGGCAGGACTCCCAAAGCATGCAGATGACGCCACCATGGTGATTTTAAATGGACGTATCTGCTTAACAGAAGGCCTATAATGTTGTAAATTAATACTTTAGGGAAGGATTTGTGTGCGTGGAAGGTGGAAGGAACGGGTCATGGCATAAAAGCAAAACATGATGACAGTAACTCATAATGCTAATAGCTGGATTAGCATGAACACAGTATAGATAAATCCAATTACCCTGTAATGCTCACCGACTTGCAGATTTATGTAGTTTAGTATGCACATTTTCTGCCTCAATGCTGCCGGTCACAGTTATTCATTGCTGTTTGCTTTACAGGCACAAGAAGTGGCTTTCCACAACAACACACACACAAAAAAATATGTTTGCAAGGTCATTTGGAGCTTTAAATTTGGGGCTTGAGTGATTATTTTTCCCTTGTCTTGTCTTATGCATCGATTTAATGTCATCTTTAATAGTGTTTAACGTAATTGCAGGTGCTTTTGCTTCTTTGACTTGTTTGTCAGGACAGACGTTTACAAAAGTTAAATGATTATGTTGTGGACGGATCTAAAAGGTTTGTGTTTAATTTTATTATTTAATATGGTTAATTAAGTGATTGAAAGGAATAGTTCAGCCAAAAATGAAAAAGTCAGTCTTTATAGCTTTTTCTCATTCCCTACTATTGAAGCTTTGAAATCTCAATCAAGATTGTGTTTAGGATCAGAATTTGTGCCAGAATTGATGTAAATAACACCAAAAGCTCATTGATTCACGTGTGTTAAAAGCGAACTTGATGGGCAGTTAACAAATTAGATGGCAAATGACATTGGAGAGCTGCAGCAGCAAGGAATATTCTCAGTTAATAGATTACATTTGTTTTTCTATTTACAAATAGATACTGTATGACTTAAAAAGATGTGGAGACTTGAAAATGACTTGAAAAGATGTGGAGTGTTTAGCACACAATTCAAATGGACTACTTTTTTGGTTGTTATATGGTGTCTTTGGACCTTTTTGGACACCTTTCATCACTATGAACAGCTGTAGATGATGCTCTATAGAAAAAAATAACTATCCACATTTGGAAGTGAACAGCATGACGTTGAGTAAATAATACAAACAATTTTTTGATTGAACTATTTGGTTATTTTATGGTGTTTTGGTGCTTTTGGGACAGCTGTCATAACTATAAACTGTCTCTAATTATGTTTCACAGGGGGAAAATGACTCCATATGCATTTGGAACGCCATAAGAGTAAATAAATAATGACAAAATATTCATTTTTGGCTGAACTATTTTTGCTTATTTTATTTTTTGGTCCTTTTTGGACAGCTATCATCACTATACGTCGCCATGTTTCACAGAAAAGGGTTAAATCTCCCTTTAAGTTACAGTAAGTTTTATTATAGTGTTCATATAAATATGTCATTTTCTAAACATAATTGATGATAGCAGGGAAGTAATTAGCAAATACATGCAGTTCCACTATAATTTCATTATAAGCATGTAGTTTGTTAATAATGCGTAGTAATTATTGACGTAATAAGTTTTATCATAAACACTGTGGTATAAAAGGCAACATTTGTTTGACTGTTGGGAATCCGCTGGTTAAAAAGACTGTGGATGATAATAGTTATTGTTTAAAGATGATTATGGACTATTTATAAGAGGTTTGAGGCCCATAATTTTCAGCTTGTTTTGTCACATAAATTGCAATTGAATGTGTTTTCCTTACATCAGCACTCAAACCAGCCATTAAAACATACAAAGACTACACAAGGTCACAAACTGAAGTGCACTAGAGCAGTCAAACAAACTCTCGTAATCAAGGTTAACACTGCGAATCTTGACCGATTCGGTGATGAAATTACACATCACCGGCCCCCTGCTAAAAATACATCTGATCGAAATAGACATTCCCCATGATTCCCAGCAAAACGGCGTGGCGAAAGGGCCCAGGGTGCTTTTTCTTCCTTTTCAGCTATTA
Source organism: Rhinichthys klamathensis goyatoka (assembly GCF_029890125.1). Taxonomy (NCBI): domain Eukaryota; kingdom Metazoa; phylum Chordata; class Actinopteri; order Cypriniformes; family Leuciscidae; genus Rhinichthys; species Rhinichthys klamathensis. The sequence goes on along the minus strand of NW_026607230.1, from coordinate 44,207 downwards.
TGGGGTGCAATAAGGGCAAAGGCTGATCTGAGCGCAGTGAGTCACGAGGAGACCTGTGGATCACATGGTGCCGTCTGATATTCTACAGAAGCCCGAGGACAGTGTCAGAGAGTGATTCCGGCCCCCCCGGGAGAAAGCAGGCTCGCCGCTGTGTCCCGCTGTCCTCTCAGACAATAGGAAGGGTAATGGCCTCCCTAAGGCCTTTCCTATTCAGTCTGATTAGACCACCTGCATCAGAGGAGCCCGCCACTACAACAATTAGCTCCATTTATCAACCTCACATCCTTGAGAGAGGGGCTGTTGGAGAGAGAGCACAAGAGAGAGGAAATAAAGGGAAAGTCTGAGTGGAATAGAATGAAAAGAAAGTCAGAAAGAAGACAAGAGCAAGAACAGAGACAATGGCACACAAATTGTCCAAAGACCACGAGGAAAATGAAGGCTGATGAGAGATTTGTTGAACAAGAATACCAAACCAAGAACATTGTATCTTTTAAATGCATATCAGCACAAGCTCAATGCATGTCAGCTAGTAAACAATGACTTAAACTTGAAAAATGATAAATATCCAAAAAGGTGTTATGTTTTGGTTACATTCTATTCTGAATTTCTTTTTCTCTTTCAGGAACATAACGCAGCTTTTCTGACGACATACTCCGATTTAAAAGTTGACCTAACAAGCGCAGTGGGTGAGTCGGATTAATGCATTTTTCATGCAAGTTCAAATAGACCTAAACTGAAAAACATAGTTTTGTGGTTCCATTTGCACTCTTCCCAGCATGCACTGGGGAATGAATAATTCATGTGGTTGCATCCTTTGATCGGTTGGCAGTTTCATTTGTACTGTTGATGTTCTATTTTGTTGTCATGTTTAGTAACATAATGACGTTAAAAAAATGTTTAAAACATGTAAATAACGAGAATCAAATCATTTTGAAAGTCTGATTCTAAATAGGTATTTGTAAATCTGATGGCAGATTTTATGTCATGTCAACTTGATAATTTAGGTTTAGTCAAGACACACACATATATATATATATATATATATATATATATAATTTTATTTTTTATCTCATATGTATTGGAAAGTCTGTTTCCTTGTAGTAAATCAGCTTGTCCAATGTATTGACCAATTAAAAAATTGTAAGATAATTTTTTTAATTCCCCCCAAAAAAATCTGCTTTTTGTCAACATTTATGACTCAATTAAGTAAATACAGATCATTTATTCCCTTTGTGTTTTCATACTAGAAACTCTGGCTCTAAATTATATAATCAGATAGATAGATTATATAATCAGATAGACAGATAGATAGATAGATAGATAGATAGATAGATAGATAGATAGATAGATAGATAGATAGATAGATAGATAGATAGATAGATAGATAGATAGATAGATAGATAGATAGATAGATAGATAGATATTGACAACATAATCTACAGCATTTGCTGTTTTTTTCTGATCTTTAGTCTATATTTCATTTAGCAAAAGTTCAGGGGAAACTTGTTGTTAGGAAATACAGATAGATGGGCTAGCCAAGCGAGCTGAGGTACTTCATCTTGGCAAAAATGGGTTTTGAGCGGAGCAAGTGCCGAGCGCAAATGTGAGAAATGTGTATAAAGATTCTGGAGTAACCGTTGTTTAAGGACTAACCTTGACACCGCTGTGCTATAAATGTGAGACTAAATAGCTCAGCGTAGATGTACGGCAGCGATGGGCAATTTCTCTCTACAGGTCTCCGGAGAGATCCACAGCTGAACTGAGAGGAGACGCGACGCAGAGACCTCGCTGTTTTGTCTCGGCTAAATATAATAAGCTATATTTTTCATCTTGCTATAACGTGCTTTTAATTGTACAGGAGGTATTTTTCATGAAAAGAAACGGATATTACAAACCAGGCTGAAAAACCACCAAGTGGTATCTTGCCTCAAAAAAATGGATCACCCCCTCCAAGACTCCTTCAGAAACTCTTCCAACTACTTTCCTCTTGAGGTCAGAGCCAACTTGAGACGCTGCCGCGATACGCTCCCATCTGCCAAGCAGGAAGAAATTATGTTGATCTTATTTCTCATTGCGAGTTCTAGTACCGCCATTTACCCAATTACGCCGTTATTGGTATTCCAGGCCGTATATGGCCGAGGTAAAGCACTTACAATGCGTCAACATGAGGGCTTTGCTAATTATCAGCCTCTGAAGCCATACTTCATAATGGAGGGTTTGCGGAGTGCAGGGGTCTCCAATTCCCTCTCGGTCATCGTGCCCCCATAATCCCCTGTCTCATCACTGTTGTCAGCAAGACAGTATATCCATCGCCTGGAACCGTGGCCTTCGCAAAGTCCTTAATTAAGTCCTGATCACCCTGTCCTCTCTCCCTGGCATTAGTGTGTTTAATTTCCTGCCTTCATATCTCTAACCCTCGCCAATATTTTATTAATCAAGTTTCGACTCGTGGCTGTGTTTTGAAGGGGCCATGCTCTCTTCCATTCGCTCCTAGCACCAAAAAATGATGATAGCAAAGCTCTATCCATCGATTTAGCCATTAAGCAAGGCTTAGCCAGAATAATTCTGTTGAAACATTGCTCAGGGGTTTGTTAATGCAATATTTAGATAACGTATGTATTAAGCTATCTACAGGTGCTGATCGTGTTTAGTGGACCTGCACACTGTTTTTCCACAAATAAGGATGGAAAATTGAAATGTTAAACTCAAACTGCTGGATTTCAGGTAGTTTGTTTTCAGAGTATTGAATGAAACTGATTCTGACTTTAAGTTTAAACATGATCAGTGTTTTGGGAAGATCGCTAACCCTTGAAACCCACCAATTGAATTATCAAGTTTCTATTTGTTTTACTCCAGATGGTGGAAAATATTGAAATTATGCTTTTCCTTGCTATGTTTTTGACTCCGTTATGGAAATTAATAAACATAGTGCTGCAGGGATGACATATTATTGTGGGCCCACCCTGAAGTTAGCATCACCCTGAGTCCCTTGACGAAAAACGAATTGGATTTTTCCATTGGCTTTTGGATTATTGAAGAAAATAAGCTCTGTGACTAAAAAAAGGTGTGATTCTTACATCAAATTAACATAACTTTTATGACTTTTGAAGCCTAAATACAATCGGTAGAAGTAAAAAGCTAAAAGTTGCTATAAACGACGGAATTAAATTTTTTTGGTGAAGCGAGTATTTTTTCCGTCTTTTCATGAAACTATAAATCACGCTAATATCCGCTGTTCTTCCACCTACCCCTGCGTATTTGTTTTTCTTACACCAGGTGCGACGAGTACCGCTCGCAGACTGAAAACAAGCAAATGCTGTACAGTATTTGGGGAGACTATAAGACATCTCTGAGTGTGCAGAAGCACTCCATCAAATCTCAAAACCAACAGGGTGCAGAATTCACTTCCCCGTCACACCAGCCCGCCATGGAAGAAATAGAGATCTTGACATCTTTTGATACACAGCATCCACAGGTGGCCCCAGCGGTTTTCTTTCAATTCCGATTGCATGACTGACATCCCTCTCCGTGTGAGAGAAGGACAGGACTGTGATTTTCAGGAAGGTCGACTGAAGAAAGATGGACGGTTTGCAGCACAGGAGTTCTCGGGACAGTGTGGGCTCTAATTTCACAGCTGAGCTGCGTTTGCTGCCATATTGGACCGGGTTTCAGATAGACGTGGCTCGCTGACGGGCTCTGACCCAGGCCGAGATGGTGTCAGTTAAGTATTTGTTTTATTTTTTCTCTTTTACACCTCTGCTGTCAGATTCATTACCTTGGAGGCATCCATCTTTTCAATGTGACAGCGCATATAACAGATTGTCATGACAAGTGTGTTTTTAATTTTTTTTCCAATGTCAAAGCAGACAGAATTGTAATGTGAGACGTATGTCACCTGAAAAGACAGTTATGATGCTATTATTCCAGTCACATATAGTTTTTCTCTAAATAGATGGAAGCATAAGGGTAATACGTTGACAATTGGCAAACCGATAACTGTAACCTTGTGGAAATGTGACTGCAATATCTAAGTCCTGGTAAAAGTGTCTTCTGCTATGTCTTTCCTTACAGCGGAACAGAGCACTTCAGATATAAAGAGCACAAATGGATCTTAGTATATATGATATATGATACGTGGTTTTTCATTATTCATTCAATCAAACCGGCAGGAAGATGGTCCTCGTAGCTTAAATGCAACTTTGAGGAGAATCCTTGAACCTTTACACAGAAATCAATTGTTGGACGGGAATCTTGAGAAGAGGTGGTCTGAAGCTTGGCTCAGGGATTTCTGTAATACATTGGCTATGTTCAAAATGTAGAGTATTGAGAGGAAGGTAACGAAAACGTGTGTGTCAGGTCTTAAAGTGACAGCAGCCTAATTTACATGCGACCAAATTATGAGATAATATTAAAAATATTTATATGACCCCTTGTCTGTTTATTTTGGGGGACCCCTCTGCTTTAAGTGACCTGACCCCTCCACTTTCTAACTGGATCCAGACTGTCCTCATGCTAGGCCGGCACCTTTTGGTCAAAGAATGGAAAGCCCCCTCTGCACCAGCACTGGATTTGTGGTACGCCGCTCTGGGTCAGCTGGCTGCCCTTGAACAACTGTCCTATAGGTTGCTTGATAAAGTGGAGGAGTACAACTTGAAATGGGGGAAGTTTAATTCGTACACTTTGAAGGTTTAACGGCGTTCCGGCTCAAAAATATAGCATTTAACTAGGAAACATGATTGATGGATACATTTTGATAGAATACGGTACCTAGGTTTAGGCAAGGCTATAACTCAAGGGTGCATCTAGGTGCATCACTGTTTTTTTTTTTTCTATTATTTTCTAAATGTATTTATTGTTCAGTTTTTGTCTATGGTTGTGCTATGTCCTCCTTTCATTCTATTTTGCTGTATGAGTACTGCTTCATTTTTTGGATGGATATGTGTAACACCTGCTTGGCAGAATTGGTAATAAACCAGATCACTGGGCCGATCAGAAGACACAGGAGTCGAAGGAGACAAAGGTACACACACATAAACTTTTCCAAGCACACCTTTATGTAATTAGGAAAAGTAAATGATGAATGGAATTTGGTAAACAAACAAACAATAAAACAACTGAATAAAGGTTTGAAGATAAATTCTCCTTAGAGAAAGCAATTAAACACAATTCAATTTCGTATTAAATTCAATTACCAATTAAAACAATTCCCCAAAGTAAATCCAACCGTATCAACCAAAGATGAGTAGGCTATCAAAATGTAACCCTTCAATTTCCCTTCTCTTTTAGTTAATTTGGGTTTAGTTCTGAGTTTGCTTATTATTTAAAATTTTCCTCACTGGCTTTTGACTCAATTTAGTTCACCTAATTGACTAGTATCTTTAATTATATTCTTAGGTTTTGAATATACACCTTTAGTTTTGTTAGAAATTTTCCTTTCTTCAACCAAAATATCAACTACAGTTCACCAAACGAAATGTAAATTAACCCAATGAATGTACAAAACCTTTCTTCACCACATTAATAATGAAAAAAAAAGAAAAGAAAAATATTCAGAACAGGTAAATATCTTATCAGATCAAATAATCACTTTCAGTTCACAGATTTTAGTTCAAACAATAACAAAAAATAATGTCTCGCTTTCCTTCTTGCTCTTAGAACTGTCCCAGTCCAAAGAGAACCAAATACCTCAATCCTTTAGTTCAACAGAGAACAAAATCCTCCAGATGAAGGAACTGTGGAAACGACGCGAATCCAAAAGGAAAGTGAGAAGCAGATCCAAGTTCGGTTTGTTTACGGGTGGCTCGCCATCTTCTTCCTTAACTCGTCATGCGACTCGATGCATCCGCACCAAAGAACGAAGTCCACAGTATAGAACAAATACATGCAAAAACTGGCCTGCACACAACAGGGCAATATCCTTAGTGATTTCACTTTACATTAGCATCATTTAGCACATTTCTAAACAACAATATACATTGTAATCACACTCCACACATAGTGAAAAATACAGTTTCTTTTCTGTTTAGACTCACATTAGTATTGTACATGAACACAGTTAACCACATTAATCAGAATAAACATTTAACTCACCGATTCCTCTATTAATTAACTGTTCTTGAATATGCTTATCTTCCAGGTTTCATCGAATAAACCACGATGAGCTGCTTCATTAGCGTTAGCTTAATCTCCAACATCAGCTTCAACCGGACTTCACGCACGGTAAGTATCCAAACAAAGTTTCTCAATCGATGTAATTATAACATAAACTTATTCTCAAATGAAAACTCTAAGACTTCTTGTAAATATTTCACAATTAATCTTCTAAAACACTTTCTCCTCTCTGTGTTCTATTTCTGTCTCTTTTCTCTAGATCTGCGTCTCTGTATTCCGATCTGCGTTGCTCACAGGAGGCGGAGTTAAAGCTGCGGCCTATTTCCCTGATTGGAGGCCTACCGTCTGCAGTGCTATTCCCAATTCTCATTGGTTGAGATTTGCTGCAATAATTTAAATATCACTATATGAATAATAAAATGTATAATTTAAATATTATAATAAACTATTACACTGTCATGAAGTTTTATTCTATTTACTGTTCAGTCACATACACATTTAGTTAAATATGTAATTATAATGATTTAATGGTTAAATATTTTGGACAAATTAACTTGAGCAAAGACTGCAAATATGCTAATTTGAGTCTGGGTTACACCCTCCCCTCTTAGAACTATGCAAGTCCCTTTGCATATCACCAATGGGTGCATTCCCCCGAGTTAGGAGATGTCCTATTTGAGAGGAATCTTGCAGGGACTCTGAGAGAGCAACATTCAGCCCTTGAAGGAGGGATTGAACTATGGTCACAAGGGGATTTCCCAGTTCAGGGTAAGTCAGAATTTTGGGTCTCTCTCTATGTCGGGCAGACCTTCTCAGTTCAATCTCATCCTTCTCCGCATCATTTGCTGCTTCTTCATCAGTTAGCTTTTTTCCAGTCGAACTGGATTCCAGGATGGATGATTCTCCATTATGATTCGGATCCTGTAGCTCCAAGCTAGGTGAATGACTCATATCAGCATCCTTTTCTCTTTCAGGTTGGACCTCAGGATTTCCAGGTAAGTCAGCTTTAGGATTCACAGGTTCACTCACAGGTAATTCATCAATGACCTGAAATTCCCTTTCAGGTAGTTCACTTTGAACTCCTTGGTTGATCTCTAAGCTCGCTTCAAGTGATGGAATTACAGCACATTCCTTGTTTGGGTGAGTCACTCCAGAAGTGTGAACCACAAAAGACTCATTCACAATATCAAGTTGAGGCATTGAACAATATTCTTCCTCTTCCTCAGAATTGAAGTTTTCCTCTGTTTCCTCAGAATTTCTGCAAGCTGTCTTACTGCGAGTCTTGCGCTTGGGAACTGAACTCTGGGACTCACATTCCCGCATTTCAGATGACAGAGTTCCACAAGGAAGTAACAAATCCCGATGTAATGTCCGGATGGGTCCTGTTTGTGTCTCAGGGCATACTTTATACACTGGCAAATCACCATGTTGGTCTATGACTACATAGACTACTCCTTCCCATTTGTCAGCGAGTTTGCTCTTTCCCCTGAGTCGGACACTCCTGACCAAAACTCGGTCTCCCTTGTGCAATGTTGATGCTCTCACAGATTTGTCATAGCGAGTCTTGTTCCTTTCAGCCATTTTCTGGGAATTTTCACTCGCAATACGGAAACTCTCTTCAAGATGTGACTTGAGATTCTTTACATACTGTGAATGCGTTACTTCTCCTTTACTCTTCAAGGGTAACCCGAAAGCCAGATCTACAGGAAGTCTAGGTTGCCGCCCGAACATCAACTCGTAAGGACTGAACCCTGTGGTCTCATTGCGGGTACAATTGTAAGCATGAACAAGGGGTTTTACATACTCTTTCCAGTAGCTTTTCTTCTTGTTCTCCAGAGTTCCAAGCATACTTAGCAATGTCCTATTGAACCTCTCAACTGGGTTTCCTCTCGGGTGGTATGGTGTTGTCCTGACCTTTCGCACTCCAGCTATTTCACACAACTCTTTGATTAGATGTGATTCAAAGTCAGGGCCTTGGTCACTGTGAAGGCGCTCGGGATATCCATAATGGCAAATGAACTGCTCCCATAAACACTTCGCAACAGTTTTGGCCTTTTGGTTAGGAGTGGGAATAGCTAGGGCATATTTGGTAAAATGGTCAGTAATTACCAACACATCCTTGGTGTTGCTATGATCAGGCTCTAGACTTAGAAAATCCATGCACACTAGTTGCAAAGGACGAGTGGTGGAGATATTTACAAGAGGTGCAGTTTTTCCAGGTAAGGCTTTCCTTCGTATGCACCGACCACATGTCCTAACTTTGTGCTCAACGTCTGAAGCCATCTTGGGCCAATAGAACCTATTTCGAACTAGGTCTAGGGTACGATCTATACCCATATGCCCAAGATCATCATGCAGAGATTTAAGAACATCTAGATGGAACTTTTCAGGCAAGACGAGCTGGTGCATTATTTTCCCAGCGACGTTTCTTCTTCGGTATAAGATTCCATCCTGTAATTCGAGACGGTCTTTCTCCCTGAGGAGGTAAGGCAATCTGGGAAGAGCATTCCTTACGGTACTCGAAGGGGATTCTCCAGTTTGAAGTTGTGCAATAACCTCTCGGATGCAAGGATCGGCTAACTGAGCACTTTGAAATTCAGACAGGGTAAGATGAGGAATGAGTGGTAGTCCTCCACAGTTATCCTCTTGCGCATAAGCGTCAGGTACAGCGGTTTCCTGCATTGCCAATGAACTGACGAATGCAGCAGGGAACTCATTCGGACACTCTGCCCATTGGATAAGACGACTTTCACAGATGGCTTTTACCACATCATCACTAAGTTCATGCTCACTAGAGTTACTGGTAAGCTGTTCAGTGAAATTACGAATGCGGTTTTGTTCCTTCAGAGAAACCTCATCAGTCGGAAGTTTCTCGTTGGGTCGACGAGACAACCCATCGGCATCCATATTCTGCTTTCCGGATCTATACTGCAGTGTGAAATTGTAAGTCGAAAGTGCAGCCAACCACCTATACCCAGTTGCATCAAGTTTAGCAGTAGAGAGAACATAGGTGAGAGGGTTGCTGTCTGTCACCACTGTGAAAGTGCCTCCATAAAGGTAATCGTGGAACTTTTCTACCACTGCCCACTTAAGTGCCAGGAATTCTAATTTATGGGCAGGGTACTTGGACTCACTACTCGAAAGCCCCCGGCTCGCATAGGCAACTACTCTAACCTGCCCATCCTGCTCCTGATACAAAGCAGCTCCCAGGCCTGACGTGCTTGCATCAGTATGCAGGATGTATGGTAACCTGGGGTTTGCAAAGGCCAGTACCGGTGCAGATGTGAGCTCTTCGATGATTAATTCAAATGCATCCTGACAAGCGGTTGTCCACCTGCCATTAAAGAGATCTTTAGGGTTCCGGTATTGGGCATTACTCACTGACTTGAAATTCCGTCGAGTAGGAGGGTACCCTGAAGTTAACTCATTTAGAGGCTTCATTTTCCTGGAGAAGTCTTTGATAAAACGTCTGTAATACCCCACAAATCCAAGAAAAGAACGAAGCTCTTTCAAATTCTTAGGAACCGGCCAGGTTTTAACAGCTGCTACTTTGTCGGGATCAGTTTTCACTCCTTGGTCTGACACTATATGGCCGAGGTACTTAACCGAGGTTTGTGCAAAAACACATTTCTCTGGAGCAAGCTTGAGACCATACTCCTTAAGTCTATTTAGAACTCTTGTCAGTCGTTCCTCATGTTCTTCCAAATCCTTGGAGAAGATGATTATGTCATCTATGAACACCAGAACCTCACGAAGGTTTATGTCTGCCATACACTTCTCCATGATACGCTGGAAGGTGCTTGGGGCATTAGTGACCCCTTGTGGCATACGATTAAACTCATAAAACCCTAGTGGACACACGAAAGCTGTTTTTGCCTTGTCAGATTCTTCAACTTCAATCTGATAATAACCAGATTTTAGGTCAAGTACTGAGAACCACTTAGACCCCGTTAAGGCCATGAATGTGTCTTCCAGTTTGGGGAGCGCATACGCGTCCTTGATGGTTTTTTGATTTAATTTCCGGTAGTCTATGCATAGTCGAATGTCGCCACTTTTCTTTCTGACTACAACAATGGGAGACGAGTAAGGAGATTGAGATTCTCGTATGATTCCCACATTGAGTAATTCCTGAAGGTGTTTCTTCACGGCTTCGAGATCCTCCGGATGTATGGGCCTCGCCCGATGTTTGAAAGGCGTTTCATCAACAAGATTGATCCGATGCTTGACCTTATCGGTGCACCCAAAATCTTGGGGATGCAAAGAAAATACTTCAGGCATCTCCTGTAACCGCTTTGTAAATCTGGTTTTCCATTCTGGTGGAATGGGTGAATCACCAAAATTGAACTCGAGAACAGATTCTGGAGTGGCCTCTTGTACATTCCCATGGTCTGGCTGTTCAGAGCACACAGACTGGACCGCCTTCAATTCAGCCACCACACATCTAGGAGGAATTGTGATGTCGTGTGTGGTAGGATTTGCAACTACAACGGGCACGTGACAATGTCTGTTGTCTCCAAGTGTGACCATACATGTCTTGACGATCAGACCACAAGGTAAGGGAGAACAAGACGGATGTTCAACAATTGCCCACTTGTCTAAATGTGAACTAGCAACAGAGGCTGCTCCACAGAGAACTGCACTTTGGCTGGCTGGAATCACCTGTGATTGGTTCTCAGATAGCCGCACTAATCCAACATTTCCTTCGACATTCTGCGTCCGGCGCAACTCCAAAATCTTAAGCACTTGCTTATATCCATAAGTGGGAGAAAAATATCGAGTCTCTTGCTGTGAAAAGTTCTTATACAGGTTGTCCAGAGTGTTCGTGCCAATCAACACTGAAGGCTGAGAAGTGGAGGGAAGATCAGGGACAATCAGGGCTAAAGTAAATACCTCTGTGTCAACTCCCACAAAGTCCTTTGGGAAAGTGATGGTCAGCTCAACGTAACCGAGGTAAGGTACATTTTGGCCATTCGCTCCCTCAACTTCCAAAAGATCATTTAAGGAATGAATTGACTGATTGTACAAATTCTCATTGTAGAAGGATTTTGTGATGGTAGTGACCTGTGAACCCGTGTCAAGTAAGCAATTACACATCACACCTGCAACATTTACTTGTGCAGTGCATTTTGCTCCAATTAACCCCTTGGGTAAAACAGGTTGTCGTGGTTTTACTTGTGCTTGGGCTGACAGCGCCCTAAAAGACTTGGGACAACTTGACTCAATCCCAGTTCCCATTCGTCCCGCAACGGAAACTGCAGTCAGTTTAACTGAGGTTTAGCACTGCCATTCCGTAAGTCCCATTCACGCTGTCTCTTTGCAAGTTCATTCCGCTTCTCTGACACCAAGGCTGGATTTGGGTCATTGGAACAAGAACTGACAATGTGCCCATCCTCTCCACACCTAAAGCAATAGCCTGGCTTTGGTCTAGCTGTCTGGGACGTGTCTGGAACTTTAGTTCTTCCTTTAGGACTGATGGCACTCTGCTTACTTGAGGACTTAACCATGTTCGACTTGGGGTTTGGTTTGTCTTTAGACTGCTTCGAAGTTAATAATGCAAGCTGATTTTGGAGTTCTGCTATCTGACTTGCCAACTGAGCAGTAACAGAATTAAATTGAGTCACATCATCTCTAGTGGTTGTTTGAGACTGCATCACGGCACGCTGCTTAACACTTCCCAGGTGTTGTTTCATTCGCACACTTTTGGAAGCATGCTTGCTCTCCTCAGTTCGTAATAAAGTCATTAGCTCTGCAAAGGATGGGGGTGAATGTTTTTTCTGCTCTAGTTGCAACTCTAGAATTAAGGAATTTTCCCAACATCCTCTGCAAAACTGCTTAAGTAGATGCTTGTCAACCTCTGAGCCAAGGACTCCACCACGGCGCATAGTGGTCTGTAACGCAACATGCAATCGTTGCAAGTAAGCGGATGGGTTTTCTCCTGGGTTCTGGAATATATTCAGGAACTTGGCGAATAACTCATCACCATCCTCAATGGGCGCGAACGCAGAATCAAGAAGCTGAATGTAAGTTGAAGGTGATGCTGACGGGCCAACAGATTTTACTATGTCTGCTGCCGGGGAAAGAAGGCTCTCACAGATTCTGCGCACTCTGTGGAAATCGGAGACTGTTGGATCTTGGAAAAGTAGTTCAGCGCTAGTGCGCCAAGTTTCATAATCAACCTCGTTGGATGGATGGGGAGTTCGCCCAGAGAAAACACGGAGTCGTAACGGTGAGTTTCCAGGTATGGCTAAGTCACTGGTGCGTACAAGATGCTCCACTACAACTTTCTGCACACTAGGTGGGTTTAAATCACTGACGGTGATCGATGGAGATTCTGGGCTTGTGGCTGACACTTGTGGAACAGAGTGATGTCGTGCAACATTTATTGGTGTCTGAGACGGCTTAAAAGAGAACTCAGTCAAGGATGGTTCTGCTGAATGAGCAGGTAAGGTATCACCATCAGAAGGAACAAGCACAGGACATGGGTTTGCCACCACGCTCTCTTGGATATGAGCCAACATGCCCTTCAAGACATCCTCAAAATTCTCTCCACTGCGACTTGCCAGCTCTTTCAGCTCATTGAGGTAAGTTTGGGTTGTGTTTCGTCCCAGCCTCTCAACATAGACATTTGATAAAGCTGTCACATGGAAAGAGACATCAGGATTATTCTTTGCTTGCTGAGTATATGGTAGCATTGGCTGGAGGTTTTGCACTGCTAGCCCAGAGTTGAACTCAACTATCACAGACCTCTTTGACTCTAAGCTGGGATCACTTATTGGGATGATTCGGTTAATTGACCCGTACTGTTTTACAAAGTCCAATATTTCCTCATCTACTTCACTCTCAGTTAGGCCACTAATTAGGACAGCATTTGGGACTTTTACACCCTTTTCCTCTATAACCTCCATCTCTTTGAGTTTTTTTTCAGTTTGGTTGATTTCTACAGTTATGTCTATGTCTTTAGTTAATTTTTTCAAGGGGAACTCTAGAATTGAAAGTATTGGTTAATGTGTGTGTTTCTCTTTGTCTCCTGGCTGGCTCGCCATAAATATATGTAACACCTGCTTGGCAGAATTGGTAATAAACCAGATCACTGGGCCGATCAGAAGACACAGGAGTCGAAGGAGACAAAGGTACACACACATAAACTTTTCCAAGCACACCTTTATGTAATTAGGAAAAGTAAATGATGAATGGAATTTGGTAAACAAACAAACAATAAAACAACTGAATAAAGGTTTGAAGATAAATTCTCCTTAGAGAAAGCAATTAAACACAATTCAATTTCGTATTAAATTCAATTACCAATTAAAACAATTCCCCAAAGTAAATCCAACCGTATCAACCAAAGATGAGTAGGCTATCAAAATGTAACCCTTCAATTTCCCTTCTCTTTTAGTTAATTTGGGTTTAGTTCTGAGTTTGCTTATTATTTAAAATTTTCCTCACTGGCTTTTGACTCAATTTAGTTCACCTAATTGACTAGTATCTTTAATTATATTCTTAGGTTTTGAATATACACCTTTAGTTTTGTTAGAAATTTTCCTTTCTTCAACCAAAATATCAACTACAGTTCACCAAACGAAATGTAAATTAACCCAATGAATGTACAAAACCTTTCTTCACCACATTAATAATGAAAAAAAAAGAAAAGAAAAATATTCAGAACAGGTAAATATCTTATCAGATCAAATAATCACTTTCAGTTCACAGATTTTAGTTCAAACAATAACAAAAAATAATGTCTCGCTTTCCTTCTTGCTCTTAGAACTGTCCCAGTCCAAAGAGAACCAAATACCTCAATCCTTTAGTTCAACAGAGAACAAAATCCTCCAGATGAAGGAACTGTGGAAACGACGCGAATCCAAAAGGAAAGTGAGAAGCAGATCCAAGTTCGGTTTGTTTACGGGTGGCTCGCCATCTTCTTCCTTAACTCGTCATGCGACTCGATGCATCCGCACCAAAGAACGAAGTCCACAGTATAGAACAAATACATGCAAAAACTGGCCTGCACACAACAGGGCAATATCCTTAGTGATTTCACTTTACATTAGCATCATTTAGCACATTTCTAAACAACAATATACATTGTAATCACACTCCACACATAGTGAAAAATACAGTTTCTTTTCTGTTTAGACTCACATTAGTATTGTACATGAACACAGTTAACCACATTAATCAGAATAAACATTTAACTCACCGATTCCTCTATTAATTAACTGTTCTTGAATATGCTTATCTTCCAGGTTTCATCGAATAAACCACGATGAGCTGCTTCATTAGCGTTAGCTTAATCTCCAACATCAGCTTCAACCGGACTTCACGCACGGTAAGTATCCAAACAAAGTTTCTCAATCGATGTAATTATAACATAAACTTATTCTCAAATGAAAACTCTAAGACTTCTTGTAAATATTTCACAATTAATCTTCTAAAACACTTTCTCCTCTCTGTGTTCTATTTCTGTCTCTTTTCTCTAGATCTGCGTCTCTGTATTCCGATCTGCGTTGCTCACAGGAGGCGGAGTTAAAGCTGCGGCCTATTTCCCTGATTGGAGGCCTACCGTCTGCAGTGCTATTCCCAATTCTCATTGGTTGAGATTTGCTGCAATAATTTAAATATCACTATATGAATAATAAAATGTATAATTTAAATATTATAATAAACTATTACACTGTCATGAAGTTTTATTCTATTTACTGTTCAGTCACATACACATTTAGTTAAATATGTAATTATAATGATTTAATGGTTAAATATTTTGGACAAATTAACTTGAGCAAAGACTGCAAATATGCTAATTTGAGTCTGGGTTACATATGTGTGTGTGTTTAAGTGTTCTGAAAAAACAATAAAATGTTAATCATAAAAAAAAAAATAAAAAAAATTATATAGCAGTTTTTTTCCATGGCGTGTGAACATTTTGGCCAGTGAAAATGCCGAGTGGCTAGTAACTTTGGAAAACCACTACCCACAGTGGCTGGTGAGCAGGATATAGTAAAACAGCTACAGATGTATTGGAAAAAAGCTGGGTCATGTTTGCATTGTCTTCTGTCTCTGGCCATCATTCTAACCTTGAATCAGGATTATGCATAAAATGTCATGCATGTGAAAATCGGCTGAGAATTGAACAAATATATATATATATATATATATATATATATATATATATATATATATATATATATATATATATATATATATATATATATATATATATATCACTCTGTCTGTCATCTTGTTCCCTTTTAGGCTGACATGTTGGCGGCACAAAACTGTCGACCTTCCAGACCTACAAGCTTCGGTAGGTCCAGGTGAGTCTAACCCAAGCCAAGATTGACAAGCCAAGATTGTGACATGCCAAAGAAAGGGGCCTTGGGGGGGATCTCAGGACATTTACTTCCTTCGTCTTAGTATCTCTGTTTCCTCCAACGCCATTATATGTGTCAAGCAGCGGGTATTTTTTCTAGCTGGGCCATCTCACCCCTCTGCTCGGCCCAGGCAGGCAGTCCCTGTGGTGGCATTCACCTTGCTGAGGGAACCCTAGTCAGTGTAGTGGGTATTTTTCGCCAGCCCTTCGGCTTCAACCCGACACGCTGCAATCTTTCATGTGGACGCCGCTGTGCCATGTTCTTAAATAAAGGCAATGCATCACAGGAAGGAAAGGTGTCAGTTAAAGAGAGGGAGAGAATGGGGCTAATGACTCGAAAAGATCCGTGAAAAAGAGGCACGTGAAAATGCTACAAGGTATTAAATATAATAAAGGTATCAATATACATACAGTAGGTAAACTATAAAAAGTGATTAGTTGACAACTTAAAAAAGTGAGGAAACCCATTGCCTTAAAAATATTAAGTAAATCAACTTTTTTTTACCTCTCAAATTCACTTTAATTTGACGTACATCCAATATTAAACAATGCATTTGAACAATTATAATAATAGTAAGAAGAAGAAGAAGAAATCCAACTTTATGCGGAATTTGATTATCCATGAGCTTTTTGTATAATCTTCATTACGTAAATTGTAAGAAAACAGTGCCAAGATTGAGTCATTCTCAGAGTTGCCTTAATGCAGAGATCTTTAGCTCCAGTGATTCTGCTTGATTTTGAACCTTAAGGAGTCATGAAGCAGCAAAATATTACTAGTTTCCATGACGTGGTAAAGGAAAGAACTCTTCCAGCTGGCTGAGGGTGTTTTTGTGAGGAGGTTGCACCTGTTCTAAAAGCTTATGCTTTGACCATCCATGCCAAAGCAAAACCACAAAATGGACATAATATTCTGTCGCCAAACGTTGCAAACTTGGACACGCATGACAATGATGGAGCCCCGGCGAATGGGCTTACACGCCACATTTGGTAATTTGCACACCTACCTGCACTTCATAGCAGCACAATTACTGAGTGTCTCCGGGGCGACTGGCCTCTCCCGTCCTCATTGGCAGGCTGATGCGCACCTCTCCGGCCCTGTCCAGCCGCGGCTGCGACGCCGTGAAATGGGCGTTAATTCTCTGCGCTATCTGTACCATGCAGAGACTGTTTTAAAGCCTACATATGATTTTCACTCTCTCTGCTGCTACAATCATCCAAACGTGGAGAGAGAGAGAGAGAGAGAGAGAGAGAGAGAGAGAGAGAGAGAGAGAGAGAGAGAGAGAGAGAGAGAGAGAGAGAGAGAGAGAGAGAGAGAGAGAGAGAGAGAGAGAGAGAGAGAGAGAGAGAGAGAGAGAGAGAGAGAGAGAGAGAGAGAGAGAGAGAAATATGAATGGGTAAAAATAAAAAAACATCAAACAAACCTGTGAAATGCAAAACAGCGCAAAAAAAAAGGTTTTGCATGTGGTTGGAAGGTGAAATTCTCATTAAGTCATGGGAACAACCACATGCAAAAAAAAAAGGTTTTGCATGTGGTTGTTCCCATGACTTAATGAGAATTTCACCTTCCAAGTTTGAAGGTAATGGAGGAGAAAAAACAGCATTTACTTGTTAAAAATAAGGAGTTGAGCTATGCAGTTATGTATCTCTTGACTAATGGAAGGTATGCCCAGTATCAGCAGTGCTGTTCATGGTACTGAAACCAACCTACATTCATGAGGACATGCAGCTCTAGAGCAGAGGTTTTCACTAGAGAGCGCCAGCCAGGTCGTATAGGGGCATGTATGTGTATTAATTGTAAAATTAAGCACAGCATATCACATCAAAATAATTGTAAAGCTTTGTAAAGATGTCAGTGTTTTCTGTAATGTCATGCCTAATGACTGCATAAAACCTTGTAATATGTTCTTATCCATGTTCTTAAATCACCAAGGTACGTACAGAACCATACATTTTGTGTACTGCTGCAGTGTGTGTGTGTGTACTGTTTGGATAGTCTCTATCTTATACCATTAACTAGTCATATAAAAATAAATACAATAAACCTTTAACAACAGGTTTCGATAACTGCTAAAGGTTCATATATTTTCCACTAGACTAGTTGTAGCTGAAAAGTTGGGGCGTCCATCAGAAGGTCTGCAATTTTGAACCTCTGCTGTAGAGAAACTGTCCTGACCTTTCATTTCAGATATCAGTAATTCATTTTAGCTTTTGTTATTCAGTGTTACGCCTCCTGATTAATTTCATTTGCTGTAAATTTCAAATGTTAATCCTGAAAAATGCCCAACATCAACCGCTTATTGCATTCAGTAGCATGCATGAGCCACGGATGGATACGAAGAGAGCTGCGTCTTCTCTTCCCTTTTACCCTGTGAACAGTAAATAGTCAGTCAGCTCATCTTTAGCGTCCCAGGAGTCTGCGTAGAAGATGGAGAAACTGACCACATTGCAATCCTGCATACATCCACAATGATATGATGAGCATTGGCACCTGTCGCAACAAGTTACTCGACTCTCAAAAGTGACCACCCCCCATATGAACCAGGTCTTCATTTATGGGTAAGCACCTTGACACTGCCTGGAAAGCGGAAAAAGAGCGCATACACATACTCTGTTCCTAACAGATGGGACGCTGTCTGTTCTACGAGGGCCCGCCGGCATGTTATAGTAAGTGCTCCCTTGTTACAGAGAGCATCGGCGCATATGCAGGGCCTGAAAGGCCATGTTAATATGTTAGAGAAAAGGAGCTCTATCACAAAGAGACAGTTGAGCCTGGCGCTCTCGTGAGATTCCTCATATTGTCGTAATAAACTTCCGTAAAAATACAATAATACCCAGCTTTGAAGTATTAAACGGCTCTCCCTCCACATTTTTCTCCCTACCATCTGATGAGCACACATGCTTCTGTTTTTCGATCGCCTTAGACAAAACAAACAATAATAACGGAATAATCGTAATTTCCCCCGTTGAGGATTGAAATGAGTTTGTGGCTGAACTAAGGCTCCACACAGTCACGCTTTGTTGATTTGGAACACTCTTTGTTATGTGTGTGGTGAGACTGCATCAGGCTCCCTTCCCGCTGGCTTTGTCAAACAGAAGCGCTATGTTTCCCTCTGCTGGATGGGTTGGGAACTCCATCAGAATCCAATGGCATTCGTGTGGCTGAGCTAAAGAGAGACATCCAAGAAAATGCATCACTCCTTTGTCAATACCCTCATCCATGCGTCTTGTTTGAGAAAAAGTCTCGAGAACGCTGGCAAAATCCAATGCTGCAAAGTGATTCAAATGGATTGATTTTTACCTCACAAACACAAGCATGCTTATGCACCTCTAAGCAAAGACACAGCTAGTGTACCTTCCTGAGCATGAGTGTATTCTGAGGTTTATTTTATTGATAGGTCAGCTCAAGGGTTATATCCAAACATAGCAGGTAAGGCCAACAATACTTGACTTGATTCATGATGGTATGACATACTATCTCTCTAATGCAACAGTGTTCTTTCAGAAAACAAGTTCACTGGCAACTGACAAGCTTAATTAATCGGAAAACCATTATTATTGGGATGACTGAACATTTTGTCTTTAATTCATAAAGTTCCTTGACATGGAAATGGATGAGATTCAAACACAGCAGGGAAGTTCAACTTGACTGTCATGATATTATGAAATTAGTTTTCTCATAACATTGCTCTTCAAACCTTCAAGGGATTCCTCAACGGCTCTCGAGAGATGACAGTTCGCATCGAGCCTGCAAAATCAAGCTCACCAGCAGCTGAGAAGTAGTTTTAAATGGAATTAGTCAGAAATCCATTTTTATGTTTCTGTTTATTTCATCAAATTTCCCAATGTGAACGTAGTCAAGATTCAAACACAGAACGCAAAGCCAACTAAACTAGACTGTCTATATTCATTATGTTATGAAATGTGGTTTCTCTAAAGCAACAATTCTCTTTCAACCTTCAGAAGGGATTCTTCAATGGCCCTCAAGAGATGACAATTTTCATGGAGGTTTTCAAGTTCGCCATCAGCTGAGAAGTTGGAATTAATCAGACAAGCGTTATTAATTAAATTATGTTTTTTAATTCATAGTTATCTAACATGTTTGAGATTTGAACATAGTAGCAAAGACTCTGGCTGTTCTTGTGATGTTCTCAAAGCCGTTCTTTCCCATCCAGCGACTCTCCAACCTTGTAAAAACGTTTAGAAGGGATTTCCCAATGGCGCACGCCCCTCGAGAGATTACATTTCCCATGGATCCTCTGGTGCTAAATCAAGTTCACCAGCAGCTGAGAAGTTGAGAGAACAATCGCTGTGAAGACAATCATTTCGGTCTTTACACTTCTCAATGTGACCATTTTGCTGTATGCCTTTCAAAAGCAAGAGAATTTATAGAGCTTGAGTGAGCCAGTTCTAGTTTTTAGTTTTATTTGAAAGCATCTGATGGGTTGACATAGACTGAACAAGTGCATGAATGAACTTTAACCAGAACTCCATCAATCCTTGAGTCATCCGGTCCACTCCAGTGTGACTCAGAATCAATGGGAAAACCATTATTATTGGGTCGCCTTGACATTTATATCACCAATCCATACTTTTCTGACATGGGCACGTGGACAGGTTTTGACTTTGACGGAATGATAATAATAGCCCAAACTTCTAGAGAAAACCGTTTCAACAGTGAAACACGGGTTTGTACACGTGAGCTCTTTCTTTCTGACTGTGTCCATGGGCAGTCCTTGTGATAGAGTGGGTTTGAGAAGTGTTTATTTGTGAACTTCTTAACCTTTGCTCTTTTAAAACAACACTCTCGCCACAGCGGGATCTCTCACTTTCCGGTCAAAGGGGGGGTCCTGCTGGGCCGGTGTTGATGCCGGAGTGCTTTCGTAAGGGCAAGGCAAGCTAGGTCATACCCTTGATCCCCTGAAACTGCAGAGCCTGTGGGGAAACTCTTGTTTATGGCTTCAACTTGTGTGACAGAAGGGAAGATGACTCTTAAAACTGATCAAGGACCAAAAAGTAACTCTAGAAGACATGACAACTGATCTCGGAGCTGCAGAATAAGGGAGTCATAACGCAGTCAAAGGGCCCTATCATACACACGGCGCAATGCGGTGCCAGGCGCGACGTAAGTGTTTTTTTGCTAGTTTCAGCCTGATGCAGTTATCATT
The DNA here is from genome assembly GCF_029890125.1 of Rhinichthys klamathensis goyatoka. Classification (NCBI taxonomy): domain Eukaryota; kingdom Metazoa; phylum Chordata; class Actinopteri; order Cypriniformes; family Leuciscidae; genus Rhinichthys; species Rhinichthys klamathensis. Next base: position 23,561 of record NW_026607230.1, on the reverse strand, counting down.
TTTACATCCTGCGCCTAGTTGTTTAAATAGCAATATTTGCACCCATGATTTGCACTGGTCTGAAAACGAGGTGTGTTCAGGCGCATTGTTGGCGCGTTGCTATTTTGAGGCAACTGAAATAGACTGTGCAATTGACCAACAATAACATAGTCTAAAGTCAATGGCGAAATATTTTTTTGTTATTTAAAGAGCGCTTAATAATATGCACCTATAGGCGGGTCCACAACGCGGATACACTTTGTCCCGTAGATGTCTTTGTCCCGCTTTAACCTCGCGCACGAGCAGATCTGTTTTCTCACTAGAGAAATGTTACGTTTTTCCGCTTGCAAATTCCACTATATAAATAGCTAATCCGCCATGCCGCGAGCGCAACTGGCTTTGTAATGGTAATGGGAGATGAGACTCTGATTGGTAACTAGCAAAAGTGAATTCGGACACCCCCTAAGTGTGCTTTAGAGCATGTGCTTAGATCATTAAAATAGGGCCCTAAGAGTTCATAAATGGTGGAACCAACGGCACTTTCTCATTGTGAAGAGCGCATTACAATTAATACGCATCGATAATTCAGACCTTAACATATATCCAGAAGAGGAAGATACAAGGGCAGGCCATCGTAATGGCACCATGAATTAAGATCGGTTTCTGTTTACATGTGTGAAATATTAGAGGGTGGACTGTTAAACTCGTAAAAAGTATATGAATTTCTCACATCTTTTATGCAGATTATCTTTTACATGATGATCCTTCAGAAAGCATCCCAATGTGCTGTAGTGCTTAAGAATCATTTCTTATTATTATCAAGAGTTGTTGCTTAATATTCGTTGTTTAGGGGCAGATGTCGCTTAACAATGATCGAGGACCCTCGAGATGACATGACAACTGATCTCGGAGCTGCAGAATAAGGAATAAGGTTTACAAATGGTGAAATGCACTGTAATTCATCAGCATCAATATTTAAGACCATAACAAATATCCAGGAGAGGAAGATGGAGGCGCAAAGGCCATAATGGCAAGATGAATTAAGATCCGTTTGTGTGCACATGTGTGAAATCTTAGGCGGTAGGCTGTTAATCTCATGATTTTCGCACATCTTTTATGCGTGGTATGCATAAAACAGTCTCTCACCTACCGTCAACAAATGAATTCTAATAATCCTTTGAAGGCTCAGCATCTCAGTAAGGGTTCTTGTTGGAACGGGGAGAGGTATTAGTGTGAGATGAACAAGATAATAAGGGTGGAGGGAGCGAGGGAAGGGAACTGTGTGAAAGAGAGCGCCGGGCGCTAGCGGTTTCCCTTGTTATTTGCCCTCTGATAAGCCTCACGGTGCGCAGCAGCCAAGACTTTTATTCTCTCCTTTCCGTTCTCTTTTGCCTTTCTTCTCCTTTTCCTATCTCTTTCTATTACTCCCTTACTATCTCCATCTCTCTTTCAAGTAGTAAAGCAGCACTTTTCTGAGAATGTTCAATCAGAAAGAGGTGAGAAAGCAGGTGACTGTTTGAAGACGGGTTTTGGGTTTAGTACATGGAGAGAGTCTATTAAAGTGCGTGATTGCAATCATCTGTGAGAATAGCCTTCTCGCGTCTCAGTCTGAAATATTTCCCTCTTTGTTCCAGTGTTGAAAACCTGATATCAGTGCGTGTGCTCTTGAATGGCTGTATTTTCACAGATAGAACATGGATTGTTTTTTGTTTTGTTTTTATGTGCCCACTTGAAAAGAAAGAAATAGGAAATAGCTAGTAAGTTGAGAATATTAGCATTGCTACAAGCTGTAACCAAAATTACAGTGCAAGCTTTCATATAATGCTATTTAAAAGTTTGGGGCCAGTAAGATTTTGTTTTGTTTTTGAAGTCTCATATGCTCACTAAGACTACATTTATTTGACCAAAAACAGTAAAATCTTTGATATTGTGAAATATTTGTACAATTTAAAGTAACTTTTTGTCTATATAAATATATTTTCAAATGTAATTTATTCCTGTATTCAGAATTATTACTCCAGTCTTCAGTGATCCTTCATAAATCATTATAATATGCTGATTTGCTGTTTAAGAAACATTTCTTATTATTATCATCAATGTTGAAGACAGTCTGCTTAATATTTTTGTGGAAGCCATGATACAATTTTCAGTGATACTGAAGATGAAAATCTTTTCTAATGTTATAAATGTCTTTACTGTCACTTTTGATCAATTTAATGCATCCTTTCTGAATAAAAGTTTAAAAAAAAATATTACTGTCCCGAAAAATTTAAATGGTAGGTTATTTGGTATCGTATAAACAAAATGTTCCTGGTCTTATTGTGATGAAAGAAAAAACTGTATGACTTCAAGTAGTACTTTTTTTTCTAAATAGTAATTTGAGCTTGTTCTGAAATGTGTTTTCGATCATGTCACTTAGGCTATTGAATAATGTTAACCAAAAAATTATATGATCAATAAGTTATGACAACATTTGTTTTTATGTTGCTTTAACTCATCAAAATAAGTTAAGCCATTTTAAAAAAAAATAATTTATAAGCTATACAATATTCAACTCAGTTTTTAACTCAGTTTTGAAAGTACTTAAATAACCAAGTTGAGTGTACTTAAAAATTTAAGGCAGCAACTTTTTTTTTACAGTGATAGCTTAAACTATTTTTGCATACTCACGTCTGACTCTAATCTGGTACGTAATGCCCACTTTTTACCATCCAATCAATTACCAATCAATGAATTACTTACTGCCTGACCTTTTTTTTTCTTGATGAATTTACTGTTTTTCTTATTATCGTCCATTTACGCATATACTATAAAACAATATTGATGGTAGTCATACTAAAATATTGATGCAATTGTTTCTAAATGGCAGGAATCCATTAAAGGTGCATGCAGAGAAACCATCTGGTGTTAAAAAAATGCCAAATAAAACAAAACTTATAGAAGAGAGGATTATCCAAATCTACAGTTTCTGTCAGTAGCAATATTGCGCCTTCATATAAACTTTCATAATGTCACTGCTAATGGGTGGAGCCTTTAATTTTTCTGTTCACCACTGGAGTATAGCTGCTAATATTATAGATGTAATTCCCTAGCAGTAATGTCCTTATAGTACTGTCATGGTAAAGCACAGGCTGTAATTGTTGTTTCACTGAATTTTACATCCATTAGTGGCAGGTCAAGGGCCGTTTGTCCTCCAGCCCCTGAAGACTTCATCAGTGAGGCTTTGATGATGCTGATGATGCATTAGCCAGATCTCATTCGAGGATTTCAGCCCCTCCAGGAAGCTCCAGCTAATCCATATGAATTTCCATCTGTTCGTATTTTAGATCTGCCTGATTTGGTGTTTTTTTCCTGCAGGTGAGAGAGGAGAACGGAAGTGGAGAAAATAGCACAGATTAAGTTGAGGTAATGGCACTCATGCACTGCCTTTGTGTGTGCACAGCATCTGCAATTTTTTCAGGGCGCCATACAGGGCAAGTTAATTTTTCATTGCACCAGGAATGGGAATAAGATAGAGGGAGTGGAATAAAAGAGAGGGGAGAGAGAAATGCTTTTTTTCTCCCCCCTTTAGATACTCATTTCACCATCTGATTGGTTTCAGCCAATCAGCTGGAGTCGATGTGGCCCGGTAATGAGGTGTGCTGAGCGAATGAGCTGTGGTGGTGTGAGATGCTTATGCCTGTGCTGAACGAGAACTGATAGCCCAGCCCTCCCTCCTCGCTTTCCTCCTCCCCGCAACCCATTCTGCACGTGTGTACGTATGGCCTATTTTTATGTGTTCAGCTGCTCAATATTCCTTTCTCATAAAGAGCTCAATGGATAGCTGAAGACCGAATTAGATTAGGACTCAGCATTAGGAATGAATACTGCGGTGATACTTAACTTTGGAAAGGTCATGGGCCACAAAGCAAGATGTTTTTAGTTCATTTTTAAAACGATTTTTGGATTGAAAATTCGACAGATTGTTTCTTTGTTGCATAGTAATTCCTATTTTTTGACAATGCAAATGAAAGGTATACTTTTTAATTATTATTATATATTTTATATATTATACACATCAAACTCTACAGTATATTAGCACATTAACACACAGTTAAACTAAATTAGTGCACACTGTACCTAAAATTCTGGTATAGGGCGCATTAAATTCTATATATCTATGGTAATTAATGTCAAAATCATTCATATAGAATTTTATGTTATTGTTATTATAATGTAATTTCGAATTAAATAATGAACATTGAATTCTATATTAATGTGCATAAAATTTATATTAACCCATATGTTGTACATAAAATTCTATAATAGTTCACACTACATTATAAATGTGCATTCAATTTAATTGAATGCACTTTAATTTGTATTGCATATAGATTAATTCAATTGAAAAAGATTTTAATGTGCCTTTTAATGGACATTCATTTAATGTTAATGAAAATAGAATTGGCAATTTGCTCCCATATATAAAATGTATGCTCAATAACGATATAATTATGTGAACACGGCTTAATTTTTCCAATTACGCATGAGGTTTAATTGAAAATGAAACTTAATTTCAATGTGTTCACATAACTTAATTTTTTCAGTTACGCATGAAGTTTATTTACTTAACAATATAAGGCAACAGGTTTCCTTACTTTTTTAGTCTCTGCTAGTCTACACAGTTCTACCATTATCTGTATACAATCATACTGTACCCTTCAGTCTTGCTTCTTATTAACTCGGTTAGACGACATGTGTGTTACTATTGCAGTTGTGGTTGTCACGAAACAGAGTTGAGTAGTGCTGGACTAGAGCCTTAGTTTCAAACCTGCCTGTTTTTGTACGTACCACAAGTGAGAGATTATTGACTATGCAGTTCACCAGTAATTGATTGTTTAGACAGGAAATTAATCCAAAAAAGCTGTTGAAATGCATTGTTGAGGTTTAAAGGATTGACATCAGTCTTGACCAGTGCACAGGAGTCCGTCTATAGCACGATCTCTGGATTTCAAAGGTGAGGTGTTGAATTTTTCACACACGGCCCCCTAAAAAAACATCTCGTTATGTGGAAGAGCCTGTGGATGGGCGCTTTGATGTGGCGGATAACTAGTCAGGGTCTGCCAGCCCTTCCGCCTCAGTGTGCCATCTATTTTCTTTTAACTGAGAAGCTAGTTCCAAAAGCTCTCCAAGAAACCAGAGATCTGCAGGCTGAGAGGTTGTTTTGCTCCTCAAAATATGCGTGTTGGTCTGGAGGAAGTTGACTTGGGACTCCACACAGATGGCGTTGACCACAGGGACCAGATAAAAGAGCCAGATTAGGAATGGCTGCAGAGACCCTGCTGGGGTGCTGGTAGAGCTTTCCATCTCTCTCTCTAGCTGTCTGTTTTTTCTGTCTTGTTTGTAGGTTGGTGCGTTTAGAGAGTCTCCAGTTTCCCACTCCCTCTCTCAAGCCCATTTACTGCCATTTTACAGCTCATTTGGGTCCAAGTGAGCAGCATGCCAGCACCTTCTCACAGGCTCTCGGTGACCCACTTTCGGCTCAGGCAGGCCAATGGAATCAGACCCTCGAAAGAAGGGCAGATTCATCTGACCATGTCTGGTTTTTTAAGGTTACATACTTGTGCCAAACTGCGTCAAGATGTGTGGGCTATCTCTTGTTCACATACGTAATCTCATTGGCCCAGAGGAAGGTATTGGTCACAGTGTGATGTGACTAAACAACATGCAGGAAAGTATGAAATATTCACTATTTTCCGCACCGAAGCACACAACAAATTCACACCGAGTCCAATGCCAGTTTCCTGGAAAAAGTCCAGATCCCTGAAAGAATTGTTCAATATCCAGACTTTTTTTTAAAAATCAGCCCTAGTTTCTGAATCAAATGTCATGTTATTGCAACATGTTGTGGATTGCAATATCGTAATATTTTAGTGTGAAGGAATATGTAATGTTAATGTTTTTCAGGCCAAAATTTGCTGGAAGGAATACGCTGGAAGGAATAAGTTAAACATGCAAGCTTGTTTGGGTTTAACAACTTGTGCTAAGTGGGTGTTTCTCGAACGTCAAGCACTTTTGTATCCCATTAGTTTATTTTTTTCAATACAAGCAGATTTAACTTTTTCCTATTAAAGGAACACTCCGACTTTTTGGGACTTTAGCCTATTCACCTTATCCCCCAGAGTTAGATAAGTCCATACATACCTTTTTCATCTCCGTGCGTGCTATAAGTCTGTTTGACGCACCCACCGCTAGCCTAGCTTAGCACAAAGACTGGATGTAAATGGTTGCAGCTAGCATACAAATCCAAATAAGTGACAAAATAGCGCAAACATTTTCCTATTTACATGTTGTGATTTGTATAGTCACAGAGTGTACAAAAAACTACGTCACATGAGACACAGACATATTTTAACAGTATAAATACTGGGAACTATATTCTCTGAAGGCGAAGCACTGCTACTTGGGCGGAGTAATAACCGCAGCACCTGAGACGCGCCGTGGTGAGGAGCAGAGAGTTCGTTCAGAGTTTGGGTACGGTACGTCTCAAGTGCTGCGGTTATCACTCCGCCCAAGTAGCAGTGCTTCGCCTTCAGAGAATATAGTTCCCAGTATTTATACTGTTAAAATATGTCTGTGTCTCATGTGACGTAGTTTTTTGTACACTCTGTGACTATACAAATCACAACATGTAAATAGGAAAATGTTTGCGCTATTTTGTCACTTATTTGGATTAGTATGCTAGCTGCAACCATTTACATCCAGTCTTTGTGCTAAGCTAGGCTAGCGGTGGGTGCGTCAAACAGACTTATAGCACGCACGGAGATGAAAAAGGTATGTATGGACTTATCTAACTCTGGGGGATAAGGTGAATAGGCTAAAGTCCCAAAAAGTCGGAGTGTTCCTTTAAAACTTAAAAAAAAAAAAAAAAAAATTTTATGTATTCTATTGTCCTAGGCTTTATCCTAAATATGAAAATCCAAAATGAAATATAAATAACTAAATTTTTAAAACTAGGATAAACAAAACAGAGTGAAATACATACATATATATATATATATATATATATATATATATATATAGTATATTACAACCATCCCTCAGTTGATTTCCATGACACTATTCATTTCTGCCCCCTTTTTTAGTATTTCCAAATACAGTGTCATTAAAGAGCAGTGTCATGAAATCTGCAACGTTATGTGTGAAGATGACAAAGACAAAACAATCTAGATAAATGTCACTGAACATACTTTTTTTATCTGACATTTCCAATGTCAAGCTGTAATTGTGAAATTATGCAAAAAGTTTGCAAATACTGTGTTATTTAGAATACATAAAATGTTAGCAATGAAATAAAGCAGTCGATCGTTTTACTCCCAAAATCTTCAAAATGTAATTTCCTCCAAAGAATGTTCCTCCAAACACCTGTGATCCTTTGACAAATTGCTTGTGATGTCCCCTCATTTGAAATCGCTCGGTTAAAGCATCAGATAAATGAATAAATGTAAATGAGAGTGTTCTTCCAGAAAAAAAAATACCAACAAAATATCTCATTCCTGATCTATTCTTCTATCTTTTTCTCCATCCCTTTCTCTCTCTCTCTCCCTCCTGCTCCCTATTTATAGATCTGTCCACTTGTTTATAGATCTGTTTCTGTGTGTCCACTGCCTGAGATCTTTCATCAAAGCTGGGGCCCGATATTACCGTTGTCTCTCTTTCCAGCTTGCCTCCGTCTCGTTCCCAGAGCCTTGGCACACTCCTCACAGGCTGATTTAAGAGGGAGCATTACAGTGCAGGAGATGAAATTATTTCATTCCTCTCCTCTACTGCTCTATTCCCGCTCTTGATGGGGTCCCCTGCTGCTTCAGAGGCACGTGGGGAGAGACGTGTCCTGCGTTAGAAGCAGCTCGCTTCTAACATGCGTTTGACCCTTCGTTCCTGCGGTAGAGGGAGCGACTGCTTTCAGCATCAAATGATTAGTGATCTGGGGCCCTAGAGGCGTGGAACTGAGCTCGGTATACGCTCAATTTTCTGCCATCAGTGAACAGTTAATGTTAGCCTGGGTAGTAACACACACAATGGGACTAGGCGACCTCATATTCTCAGGGTGGTCATTTTAACAGGCGACTTTGATTTCATCAAAACTGGCCCCAAGAGTTTGTCAGAACTGATAATAGACTGTTTTGTTTTCTTTATTGGTAAAACAAAAATGACGTCGCGTTGGCTTATTATGTGCCTTAATTGAATGGAAAAGACAGGTATGCACAAACAATGTGTGAACATTTTCATAGAGAAAGTATGTTTGCATTCTAAATTACTCAAAATATTCTAAATTTAGGATCAACTCAAAAAAGCTCCTGGATGCCTTAGAAACATGTTTTAAGATGAAATGTTTTAGATAATTTGAAACAGGGTTTTTATAGTTAAAGTCCCCCTGTAGTCAATAATTGTATCTCTTAAAACTCATCTTTGATCACCAAAATGACATATTTAAACGTTTTTTTCCTTGAAAAGAAATTATTCATGCCTTAAATTGGGTTGAAAATAACTCTACACCCTTGCCTCATTTAGTATACGCGGTTCTATGAATATGCAATACGCCCCCACTCACCGGCTCAGAGATCCACTCGTTGACGATCACACGTTGTCGTGACTACAAGGTTAGGTTTTGATGATAGAAACACCAGCGATTTTGCACATGGTTTATCTTAAAGTATATTAAAAACACCACATAGACATATATACGACATTAAAAGCTTGATTTTCACCACAGGGGGACTTTAATTGAAACTTAAAAGCCCCCTGAAATCTAAATGTACGTTTTTTAGCTTGTATAAATATATGTTAGCCTTAAAGGGATAGTTCACTTTGAAATTAATTTTTGGTATGTTTTAGCTTACCTCAAGGGCATCCAAGATGTAGGTGTCTTTGTTTCCGCAGTAGTTTCAATTTTGATATTTTTAGGTCAAACCGTTCTTGTCTGTCAGTCATATAATGCAGGTCTATGGTCACCACCTCAAAGAGCATGCACAGAGAAGTCCAAATTAAACATGATTTAATGACTCGTAAATGTAAGTACACATTGATGGCCTAAGACACGAAACGAGCGGTTTGTGTGAGAAAATGAACAGTATTTATATCGTTTTTACCTCTTGTAACGCACAGACCGAAGCGCCCGCGCCCTCAGATCACTTGGACGTGGCTGTGGTTACAAGAGGTAAAAACGATATAAATACTGTTCATTTTCTCACACAAACCGCTCGTTTCGTGTCTTAGGCCATCAATGTGTACTTACATTTACGAGTCATTAAATCATGTTTAATTTGGACTTCTCTGTGCATGCTCTTTGAGGAAGTTACCATAGACCTGCATTATATGACTGACTGACAGACAAGAACGGTTTGACCTAAAAATATCAAAATTGAAACTACTGCGGAAACAAAGACACCTACATCTTGGATGCCCTTGAGGTAAGCTAAAACATACCAAAAATTAATTTCAAAGTGAACTATCCCTTTAAGATAATGAATAAGCTCGTGCATGTGTTCCAAAACAATGACAAAATTCCCATTTAGGAGATGTAAGCATTCAAAACTTACAGTTATTCATTGTGTAGCTTGAAATGTGTAGCTTGAAATAAAATAAACACTAACTGGAATAAAAAAAACTAATTCTCATTTCCATTTAGTTTGATTTGATCTACTAAAATAGTTCAAACTAAAAGTGAAATAAAAATGAATACAACAATAGGCATTTAAAAAAACTAAAGAAATCATTCAGTAAAATAAAAATGCAAAATTATTGTAAACACAATTGTTCATTATATTCAATAACCTAAATATGATTTTTATTTATAATAAACAATACTAAGATTTTACATCAGTAGCCTAACTTATTTAGTGTAGATTCACTCCGACCGGATCATTTGAATCAGGGAGTTAGATTCCATGAATTTCGAACAACTGCAGTCAAATCAGACTAATTGAATCTGCGTTGGAAAGAATCGTCTCAAAAGCACGATTAATTCATAAATCTTTTCGAGCAACGCCATATTTTTATGAAATGTCATTTCATTGATCAATATTAAAAAGAAGGTTGGAACAAATTTGTGTGCATATTCCTGGTTTGAATCCACCGGATATTTCACGTGAGAATGTTTTTTTCACACGTAAGTACCGGTATGCAATTCTTTCTAATTGGTTATTGGCTTAGCTAAAGTTACCTGAAAAACGCTTAATGTACTAAAACAGCAACCAATGAAAAAATATTTTCTCTCACAATTCTCTTGTCATTGACTCTCCCACTGCTAAGGACGGCACCATCCAAATTGAAAGAGAATATTTATATTACGTTTCCGTTTTTCATATTAAGCATTTTAGAATGTCCGTTACAGTATTGAATAATATGATTGAGATTTGAGAACTATGACGGAGAAGCTTCTCTTTGTAATATGGATTACTTTCATGGAGCTTGTTTTGGTGAATTAGCCCCCATTATTGGCATTTTGTATTATTTCTTCATTTGTGTTCCACAACGTGAGGGTGAGCAGGCCTAAATGATGACAGAATTTTATTTTTAGGGTGAACTATCCCTCAAGTCTTGGCTTCAGCACTTGTATTTGAAATCTAGAGAATAGTACAGTAGGTCTATTACATAATACATGAAGGGAACGAGCAGTGGGACAGAAATTTGATTTCTGAAAGCAATGTCTTGTACAGTTCCATGTCTTTCAATCTATCAACCTCTCATTCCTCATTAAATCCTCGTAGTAAATGTTTGAATAGTGTGAAGGGGCTCTCTGCTGGGCTTTAGAGCTTGTTCTCTCACAAAAGACCCTCTGAGAAAACTCCCACCACCATTTGTGTCTCCCTTTCTCAATATACCCTCTGCTCTCTCTCTCAATATCTATCTCTTACACACACAAATAGACATTCCTCATGGCTGACTCCATCATTATTCTGTGGAAGGCCTGTATTAAAGATGCATCTACACGTTCGCGACTCAAATCGGACCCCAGCAATAGCTGCTGAATTATGGAGACCGCCAATGAAGCTGTTTGCCTTTGATCTGATTCAGACTGTCTCGCACACTTTTTCTCTGTGCTTTTCTTTCACGTAGGACTGAAGTCGCTCTTCAAAGAACAGTGATAAAACAACGACATAATTGTATGATATTATGATAATTTTATATCACATCACTGCACTATCCCCACCACTTTGTAGTGATTTAAAATGATTCCCGTGATCATCACACTCACCTCCTCATTTTATAGGTCGAGATGTCTCTTTACACGGTATCTGTGTATATTTAATGGTCGCAAAATGGATGTCATTTGTCACATATTAATAATGTAGTGTGATAGGTTGACTTGAGTAACCTTTTAAGTAATCTTTCTGCCCCGATTTCCACTCTTTTTCTCTGACGAACTTGCCGCCCAGTCTAAAATGACACATCACGCTAAGCAATAATGACCCGTATTTTGGCTTTTTGGCTGTTTAGGGAAATTGCCCCTTTCCTGTTCGATTCCCAGCTGCATGATTGTTGCAGGGTCAGGTGCAGTGTGCATGTATGTGTGTGAATTTCTAAAAGAAAATGACAAAGATATCTTGTAAGATGTTCCCGACCGATAATGAGATGAAATGGAGAAAAACATGGTAATTGTACACTGCTCAGATTTGCAGTTTAAAGGCTGGTTCACACCAAGGACAACTAACTAACGATAACAATTCAAGTTTTAAAAACTGTTCTAAATGTAAAAGAATAACAGAGTCCACACCACAACTATAATATATTATTATATAATAATAATAATAATGAGTATGACACAGAACCGGTATCGCTGAAATCACTTTCACAATGATTTTCTCCTGCTGATGATTGATGATAACAGCCAATCAAAATCAATCCTGCTTTAAAGAGATTGAACATAGCCACAGACGACAAAACTGCAGCGCATGCTTATAATAAATAGAATGATATTGTGCGTTGGTGTGGACACAAATATAGTTATTGGTATAGTTATCGGGTCTAAAGGCTGCAATCAAAATGTCAAAGATTTTAGCATTTATTATTCTGACAACGGCTGTCAAAAAAGGCAAAAAACTGTTATTTACAGTTATACGATTTTTACATACACTACAGCAGTCTTAAACCGCCATCAATAATCTAAATATGAGTTACAATAAACAAGACTACGATTCTTCATTAATAGGCTAACTTAGTTTTAATGCGCACTTGCAAGCTTTGAGTTCCCGCTTCGTCGATCGTTCAGATATGAAAAATTCAGGTCTGTTTCCACTGGAGACTCGAGAACAGATTCAGGGTGTTTACACAACATTGATGTACTAAAAATGGAAAATTTCTTCTTTGTAGTTGATGTCATTTTGTAAAGAAACAGTACGTGCTTATAGCACATGATATGAATGCGCATGACATCACTGTGTTAACGAATTTGCTTTTTTTTAGTTTACACTGAGACGATAACGGTCTTTTGAAACCCGTTTTCAAAATGTGTGTTTTCAGGCCCCCAAAATGTCATTGTCGTGTAAATGAGTGGCCAAAACACAGAAAAAGTTTTTTCCTTTTTAGTTGAAAACGGTGTCATGAATACAATTTACGAATGAATCATTCTGTCAACAGATTCAGAAGAATCGAGTTTAAAAGAATGATTTGGTCACAAATTGGACATTGCTATGGTGTCTCGGCTTGGGCTTTGATCTCAGTTAAAAATAATATTGTTGTTTTTTTATGAAGTGAAGATGGTGCTACCTGATTAGAAAAAAAATGGCTGTTGTCTTCCCTTTTGCCAAATAGGTAGGAAAATTTCAACCCCCATAATGCAATGGGTATGTTGCCGTCCAATGCCACTCCCACCAGTCTGCTATGGATATGATTGACCGGAGTCAAATACAGCTTTTAGTAGGAATTAGGAAATACTTCTTAGCAAACTTTTAGTCATAATGGTCTCGACTTGTAATGTTCCCAAGTGCAAGAATTCAAAGAGTAAACTTTAAAGCTGCAGTCCGTATCTTTTCCTCTTTGTTGCCATCTCTCTGTTCGAAATCTGTAACTGCAGTGATTCGCGGAATTATCATCTTTACGTGGGTTGTAAATCGGCATGAAACAGCGCGGATGAACACAGTGCTTTGAGGCGAGTGCTGCTGTCAGTCACAGTGCTGTGTGGATACTGTCATACAGAATCACAGATTCACTTTTTGAAAGTTTGACCAACATAAGAATTTTCATAAGAAAATGTCTTCTGAACAAGTAAGTAAAATCCATTTTTGTTCTGACCAACTAAGGGGGAAAAAGCATTCGACATGATAAGCTTCGTTAGATTCAACGCGATTTACAGCAACCGTGCAAATTATAGCCTACTTTGTTCTCAAATTGTTCATGTTAACAACATCAGCATTGCGTGACTAATGTTAAATTTAATGTGTTTTATGGTTAGCAGCTACCTGCGTAGTTCAGAATTCATATTCTCCATAATAGCAAAACGAGAAAGGCACAACAAAGGAAACTCCATAACTGTTTGAATTAAGAAAACGTACTGTACACGATTGAACTATTGAAATGTCTTACTTGTTCAGCAGAAAAAAGCCGTCTCTTCTTCCGTTTTGAACCCCTTCAAAATACGGAGTTCACGCACTTTTCAAAAGCCCCGCCGATGTTTAAATCCTTGTGTTCGCATGAGACGGTTTCTTTCTCTTTCTCTAGCCACCTTAAATCCGAAGTACGAAGTCTTTTGGGTTTTATAACTGCTGAATCTCCAGTTGACACTGATGATTGTTGTTTGGATCTTTCTGGATGCCATAAGTTTAATTATGTAAAGTGCTGCGAGAAAAGCCTATACATCTAAACATCTCGTCACGCGCAGTATAGCCGGCTAGCCGAAACTCCTTCTTTATGTGTACGGGTGTGACGTCATGACGCAAAGACATGCTCGAATTTCCCGTGGAAACCCACCAGTACCACTGGAATTAAAATCATTATTACAAGCTAACCGTTTTGAATCTAGCTATGGCAAGCAGATAGTTTTGACCACTGGCAGAATAAGTTTTTTTTAATATAATTATTTTGGATTATTTTTAACTTAAAAAAGTAATGGACAACAGCTGTAAGCGGGAGTGAGTTACTTTTGTTGGCAGCGTTCCAGCGTTTTGTAGGCAGTGGCTGATGGCAGCAAAGACTTGTAAATATGGAGAGAATTCCGCGACCGAAAAACTGTGTTTGGAGTCAACGCTTCCAACTGGATGGCCACGAACACAGTGTTTTAGACCAAATGAAGGGGAAAATCTGAAAAAAACTGCCATTCTGTCAGTTCCGCCAGAAGCAAAACACTGTTGCATACAGGTAAGAAAGCAGTTGCCATAGTGTTCCATTTTTACCATACCATAATGCTATTCAAAGAGTAGACAAAGTACGATATGTTATGTTGTACTGTTTTTGTATATAATAACCTGTTAACCCTCTTCGGATCCGACTGTCCTTGAATGGCTTTAAAGGGATGGTTAAAATGTATTCATTATTTACTCACCCTCAAGTTTTTCCAAACCTGAATGAGTTTCTTTCTTCTGCTGGACACAAAAGAAGATATTTTAAAGAATGTTGGTAACCAAACAGTTGATGACACCCATTGATTTCCACAGTATTTTTTTTTTCTTACAATGAAAATCAATGGCTACTCTCAACTGCTTGATTATACCAATATTCTTTAAAATATCTTCTTTTGAGTTCAGCAGAAGAAATAAACTCATTCAGGTTTGGAACAACTTGAGGGTGAGTAATGATGACAACATTTACATTTTTGGGTGAAAACTATCCCTTTGTTTTCAGAGATTATATCTTGTATTTTTCTATTTTCAGTATTTTAGTATTTTTCTGAGCTCATTGTCATTTTTTCTCTTGTTTTATGCGCAAAATCGCACTAAAATGGGTTAGATTTATGATTTTAATCTGGAAAACCATGCACAGATGAATCACAATAACACACAATATAACATGAACATGTATGTATGATGTGATTGAGGTCTGTTTCCTTTTAAATGATGTTGACTTTAAAGCATCTGGAGCAGTTGAAAGCCGAGGAACAGATGACGACAGATAGGTGACAGACGGTTTCAGACACTTCTGTCTCTGCATGTGTATGTGTGTGTTTTCTAATGGGTTGTCGTGGGACTACTTGATGACAGTTGCGAGTTGAAGGTGACCACAGCAGTAGAATCATATAGTCACTGCCACCATGGACCTAATTAGAACCTTCCACTGACCCCCGGTGAGAGCGAACAGGAGACGCCACACGCCTCGGCCAACAAGACGGACCCGTCCTGAGACGTTTCCCCATGTCCGCACTCTCCGATACAAATGTCTGTACAAAAAGTCTGCGGTCGTCTTCTTGTTATGGTGAGTATGTGTGTACGTGATTGTGTATGTGTTTTCTCCAAGGTACTGAGATCAAATGGCCTTTTCTTGCAGTTGTCAGTGGCTCAGTGTGTGCTGTGAGTTTTCTTTAAATAACAAGAGGAAGTAACCACTCGAGGACACACTGTCAACCACAGGGGAGGCTCTAGGTGAGAGGTGAACGCATCCAGAGTGTGAATGTGTGTGGCTCGAGTAAACAACACATTGGAAGGAATCTCCCAAGGGCACAGACTTAAAATTAGAAATGAATTGTCAATTAAACAGCACAACATCACAGGTTGCTAGACTGTGCATTTAATCTTTCTAATCACAATGTTAAAGGAAAAGTTCATCCAAAAAGAAAGATTATGTCATTAATTACTCACCCTCGTGTCATTCTAAACCCGTAAGACTTTCGTTCATCTTCGGAGCACAAATGAAGATCTTTTTGATAAAATCGGATCCAGTTCTGTCCTTTCCATTGACAGCTACGCAACTACCACTTTGACGCTTCAAAAAATACATAAAGAGATTGTAAAACGAATGCATACGAATTGAGCGGTTTAGTCCAAATTTTCTGAAGAGACACGATCTATTTATGTGATGAACAGATTGAATTTAGGCTTTAATTCACATATAAACATTGATCAGCGAATATAAACAGAAGCGAAATCGCACTTGCTTGACGCGCGAGAACAAACCTCATTGGTCCTTGCTGAAGCTCAAACGTGCTGCGTAACACAAGAATGAACCTCATCGGTTCTTGGACGTCAAGCAAACATGCTTAAGCTTCCGTTTACCACAACTGATGTGTGTTGATCAATGTTTATATGTGAATCATTTTTTTTGTCTTTGTAATCTTTGATCAAAATCTGAAAATGAACTTCTGATGATGTCAGTTTGACAGCTTGAGTGCAACGTTCCCTCCAACTGTCAGTCTGCTGCGAACTTTGACAATGAGCTGAATGAAACACCCTCTTCTCCTGATCCAATCAATTTGAAGCGTGCTGATGCCCCCTAGTGGGTCCCGGCCCCTTGGTTCTGAACCACTGATCTAAAGTATTCATGAGAGGTCTATATTTCAATTTCAATTCAATTTCAATTTCAATTTATTAATGGATAGCCCCCTTGAGATGCAACATCTCATTTTCAAGAGGGTCCAAATACACATATACATAATACAACAGGAAAAACAACAAACAAAAAACAAAAGCTCAGAACAATTAAGTTACTATGCAGCTTACACCCTCACCCCAGACCGAAGACACATCATAGCTCAGACATGTTATAGCTAGCTCAATAAGTACATCTCATTTACCTCATTACACAATTGGAACCCATAATACATAAGAAATTCAATGCAAGAAAGACAGAGGTTGAATCCACAGGAGGTAAATCAATTAGACAATTACATGAAACAAAATACAATTACAAGCAATACTGTTTAGTCCAACATCAGTAACATGCACACACATTGTTAAGATATTGAAATATAGATAACCTGAATCTGCGAAAAGATGAGATGGATCTCAAGGAAAGAGGGAGATTATTCCGATCACAAGTAGCTTTATAATGAAAAGCTATACGTCCAGCAGCTGAAAAGATTCCTGGTACAGTAAAGACGAGATATTGCATATCTCTAAGTGGATACATAGAACTACAAGGAACCAAGAGTTCGTTCAGATATGGAGGACAATCGAAGTAGGCACATTTGAAAATAAATAGAAACCAATGGAAGTCTCTTCTTGAATTAAGCTGAAGCCAATTTAGTGATGCATACATTACACCATACCTGTCAAGACTCCCGTTTTTCCCGGGTTTCTCCCGTTTTTTAGCCCTATCTCCCGGACCCCTCCCGGTTTGTTATTTCTCCCAGGAAAGTCCCGTAAATTGCATGGCCCAAACTCCTTTATGAATAATCGGACCAATATGTTTGTCTAATGTTGACAAGTTGCCAGAAATGCATTATATTCACACAACCCACACACAATTTCAACCCGTTTTTCACCTATAAAGCAGTTGTGCAGTCGCGGAAAGTTTAACCCGAAAGCGAGCCGATAGACATGGTGGAGGCGGTGTCTACCTCTTGCGCCGAACGGTCTCCGCACAAATCTCCCGGATTTTGAAAACCAAATGTTGACAGGTATGCATTACACAATGATGAGTTTTGAAAGAACACCTCAGAACAAATCTACACAGAGAATTAAAAACAACATTAAGTGGCTTAAGAACAGTGTCACTAGTGTTCATGTAGATGATATCAGCGTAGTCAATAATGGGCAATATCAACTGAGAAATGAACCTTTTCCTGACTTCAAATGTGAAATAATTAACAGATCTATAGAGTGAACTGAGACAGCCATATATTCTTTTTGTGATATAATCAATGTGAGGTTTAAAGGTAAGCTCAGAATCAATCCACAGTCCAAGGTATTTAAATTTTTCCAATTTCACCATGGAGGACCCATCTTCAAAATAAAGTTGCAAGTTAAGAGCACAAGGTCGTCTGTGCCTCATCCCAAACAACATACAACAGGACTTTTCCATATTCAACAATAAGTTGTCATTATGAAGCCATTTTTGAGTCATAATAAAGTCAGCTTGTAACCGGTTCTGGATACAGTGAGTCAGCAGCGTAAATTACGGTATCATCGGCATAAAGATGAACCTTACCGATGGAGCAAATGTGCGATAAATCGTTAATGTAAATCGAGAACAAAAGGGGTCCTAGAGTGGAACCTTGAGGAACCCCCTAATCAACCAATAAATAATCAGACAGTGAACCTTGAAAAGCAACACACAGACGTCTATTGTGAAGATAAGAATTAAACCATAATAGAGCACTTTGATTCAAACCTATTGCATAAAGCTTGTCAAGGAGAATGCAATGATCCACCACATCAAAGGCTTTAGAAAGGTCAATAAAAATAGCACCAGTTAGCTGTCCCTTATCAAAGGCGGAGAAAATGTCATTGGTGAACTTCAATAAAGCTGTGGTGGTTGAAAAATTAGGCCTAAAGCCAGATTGATATGGGGATGATAAGTTATTCTGAATAATGAATTTTGATAATTGATTAAAAATAATTTTCGCAAATAATTTGGCAGTGGTACACAGATTCTATATGCAAAACAAGATTTGCTCTTATCTTCATATGTAGTGTACTAAGAGTACTGTACATTCAGTAGTGACTTGGTTTAAAATAATTTATAAATCAGGTTTGGTTTAGAATCCAAGTGTCATTGCATGTTAAACAAAAACCGTAAGCCATAAGTAACCAGGACAGTCACTGACTCCCACTTAAAAGATAATGGTTGTTTTGTGCTTGTTTTTCCAACCAAAAATTCAGATGCGGTGGAAATAGGCACGATTTGATTAATGGATGTTACACAGTAATGTCAATAAGTCCCAGTAGAGTTGCAGGAGCAGTGCAGGAACAGATACAGGAAGATAAAACACACACTGACATAATACCAAACATGTCCTGATTCCTAATCACAGACTCTCTTATTAGATGAATAACTCCCAGCCTGCATCAATCAAAATGTTTACAGTGATGCTCATCCTTTTGTGCTCGTATAATGATCATTTATTTAGCCGTCCATCTGTGCTTGTTATAGGGTTGATAAGGAGGCGGGGGGTGTTTTAAATGAAAGCCGAGCAGCTAATGTAATTGAAATGAATCTGAAGTGCAGGTATATTGTTGAGCTCCACACTTTACGTTCATCATGACCGCAACTAGGCCTGGTTTATAATAAAGGCAGCAAAGATGGGCTCAGATTTACGGTGTTGTGCACGAGGAATGCAGTCAGACGAGGCCTGCAATGTCATTTTGAAGGTCGTAAACAATGTTGCAGCCCTCCGTGCTAATTTTATTGATGGCTTGCTTGTGCAGGAGTGAGAGAGAGTGTTTGCAGTTGTGTTCAGGCTGTATAGACTCAGATTCCAGTAATTGAATGGTGTGTGTGTGTGTGTTTGCAGAGTTGCATGATACGATAAATACATGAATATGAGGTCCAAAAGTCTGAGACCTTTTTTTTTTAAAAACAATTACAAATTATGGAAGGAAATTTGACTGTCTGTAGCAATTTTAATCTTATTTCCTGAAATTATGTTTCAATTTTTTTAAAGAATCTTTTTTCTTCAACAATAACAAAGACAAAATGAAAAATGTTACAAGGATTTTAAATTATTTAAATTATAACTATTAAAAAAAGTTATTTAATAATAACAATGCACTAAATTATCCACTCATAGTCAATCATGTTGATGCATGTTTGATTTACTATATAAAATATTTGAATATTGTGTTTAATATAGATATGTTTACAACGTGTTAAATATAAATATTTGTAATATAAATATAAATATTGTATTTTGCACTCATATATGTATATTTATTAGACAAATTAGATGCCATTTTACTCAGAGAAAAAGTAACCAAATATTATAAAATAATTGAATATTCATAATTTAAAGGAAAAATGTATTTTAAGAAGAAAAAAATGCAGACAAAACTTTAATAATATTTTTTTTAGGGAAAACAATTATTTTAATAATATTCCTCTGTACAGCAAACTTGAACTTGGAAAGACTATTCATTTATTTATTTATTTAATGCATTATTCTTTCTAAAGATGTAACCATTAATAGATAGGTATTATAATATAACTGTATTATAACAATTATTCATGAAAGCATACAATGCATAATAAGCTGCATTACAGGACATAAGTAATACATTATAAATACTTTTACAATGCATTATACATAAAGGCTTTAAGTAAAGTGTTACCAAAACTTTACGTTTTAAAATGTTCAGAATCCTTAACCTGTGTATTTTAAATCTGATTTTGCATCCTTAGATTTTCAATGTTGACTCTGGATTTGGGCCCCAACTGTAGGCTACATGTTTACGTGTGTGTGTTTACATGAATGCACATCTCCTTGTACCTCTTCGAGTGTTTCTACCTGATCAGAGGCTTCGTAATCTATACTCTGTCCCCCCGGCTCCCTCTCCATCCTGCTCTAAAACTCGTCTTTCATTTAAAGCTTAATCTCACAAAGCTCCACCGAGCACATATTCTTCATTTGATTACCAGGGGCCACCGAGAGAGATGGGCGCCGCAGATAGCACCATTGCCACGGTGATAACATCATCTCTATGATGATAGAACCATCTCCACGGCAACCCGATCAAGTATCGGGGTGGTTGGTATAGGTGTCGGTTAAAAAGGCTGTAGGTACCATTAAATCGTCTGTGGTAAAGCATAACACTAAAACATGTCATCAAACGCTGAATTCTGGCTCAGTGTGCGCTGTTAGATTACACAGCTGATATCAGAGCTGTTTGCATATGCAAATGCATTCCTCTACAGAGACATGAGGGGAAAAAGGAGCCTTTTATTCCAGTCTGGGGTCAATTTGCAAGAACATTAGGACATCTGGATTCGCTCGCTTTCTTGATATAACATGAAATGAGTCTGTAAGTTCATAGCAAGTTTATATTTAGATGTTTCCTCATTTTTGTTGTTTATGTTTTGAATACTATCACATAAATGACATTTTAAAATCAATAGAAAACTGTTATTTTAAATTGTAATAATACTTCACAATATTACTGTTTTTACTGTATTTTTGATCAAATGAATCCTTGGAGAGCATAAGAGACTTCTTTGAAAAACATTTTAAAATCGTACTGACCCCAAACAGTGGTGAACACTAGAAATGTTATACAAAACAAATATCCTGAGAAATATTCAGTTGAGTAAACAGTGTGACAACTTGCCCCGGTCTTCCCTACTGCTGGAACAAGTGTTGTAACATAACTGACGATTATAGCATCAATAAAATCAACACATTTAAAAGTTTGTTCTTTTTGTTACCCAAATTGCTAATATTAGATGTTGACTGTCAGAAATTGCCTCAAAAAAGGGAAGCTAAAACAGTTCCTTCCAGTTGTATCATGCTAACCACATTGTTGTATTATATTAGCCATATGCGCTTGCTAAACACAGAGCCATATATACGATTCTGGAACATTCTGATCATCTAAACCCTATAAAAGTCATAAGGTACTTTCTATTGGCCTCGAAGGGACTCTGCTATGCCCTTTAGTGGCTGGCTTTTGTGCTAATAACACAGCTTTCCTGAATTAAATTTCTCTCCATCTCTCTAACGAGGTAACCTTTCCAGATGCCCACTAATAATATTACATTTCTGCCTTTTGGGTCTAGAGAGAGGCCACAGGGAGAGCCTGAGCTCCAGGACTCCTTTATATGAACTTGAAGACCAAGGGTGTGAGAAATGCTTTTGTTTGAAACAGATGCACGTAAACACAAATACAGGACTGGCCTGTCCTATATAATTGGTTTTCTGTGTGGTCCATTGGCTGGTTTTAGAGGGCTTGTGGGCACTTTTAACTGGTCAGGCTGGGAAATTAGCTAAACCAAATAGTTAGCTAAACTAGCTAAACAGCAGTTTGACCAGACTAGGACACCATTTTAGACTAGCAAACCAACCTAGGCTGGATTCAGCTGGGTGGGTTTTTTCAGCAGAGGGACTCTTAAATGAGCTAGCTTGAAGACCAAGAGTGTGAGAGAATGCTTCTATTCGAGACAAACACAACTATAGGGGTTGCCTTTCATATATTTGCATCTTAAACAAGCTGGTTTTCTAGCCTTAGGTGTCTTCCAGCTGGTCTTAGAGGGGTTTTGAGCCTAAGCTAAACCAGCTAAACACCAGTTAGGCCAGGCTGGGACACCATCTTAGACCGACAAATTTGCTTAAGCTTGTTTTCTAGGCTAAGGTGTTCGGTTGGCTGGTTTTAATGATGTTAAATCAGCTAAACACTAGCTTGGCTAGGCTGGGACACCATATTAGACCAGAAACCATCCAAGGCTGGAATTATCGGTTTTGTGTTGTTGTTGTTGTTGTTGTTGTTTCAGCAGAGGGACTATTATATGAGATATCTTGAAGACCAAGAGTGTGAGAAATGCTTCTGTTCAAGACTAACACAAGGCTGGCCTGGTCTGTTGACTGGTTTTAAAGGGGTTTTGAGCATTTTTCAGTTGGTCAGGCAGGGGAAGCAGCTGGCCGGCCAAGCTAAACCAGCTAAACATCAGTTAGGCCAGGCTGGGACAAGACAAACCAGCTTAGGCTTGTGTTTTCTAGTCTTAGGTGATCTGTTGGCCAGTTTTAACAAGGTTTTGGACACTTTTCAGCTTGTCAGGCTGAGAAACCAGCTGACCTCCCAGTCTAAACCATCTAAACACCAGTTTGGCCTGGCTGGGACACCATCTTAGACCGACAAATTTGCTTAAGCTTGTTTTCTAGGCTAAGGTGTTCGGTTGGCTGGTTTTAATAATGTTAAATCAGCTAAACACTAGCTTGGCTAGGCTGGGACACCATATTAGACCAGAAACCACCCAAGGCTGGAATTATCGGTTTTGTGTTGTTGTTGTTGTTTCAGCAGAGGGACTATTATATGAGATATCTTGAAGACCAAGAGTGTGAGAAATGCTTCTGTTCAAGACTAACACAAGGCTGGCCTGGTCTGTTGGCTGGTTTTAAAGGGGTTTTGAGCATTTTTCAGTTGGTCAGGCAGGGGAAGCAGCTGGCCGGCCAAGCTAAACCTTCTAAACATCAGTTAGGCCAGGCTGGGACAAGACAAACCAGCTTAGGCTTGTGTTTTCTAGTCTTAGGTGATCGGATGGCCAGTTTTAACAAGGTTTTGGACACTTTTCAGCTTGTCAGGCTGAGAAACCAGCTGACCTCCCAGTCTAAACCATCTAAACACCAGTTTGGCCTGGCTGGTAGACCGTCTTAGACCAGACAACCAACTTAGGCTGGTTTGAACATGTTTTTTGAGCAGGATAAACAATAAACGGCCAATTATGACAAAATCACCTATCCATATCCATATGAATAATGAATGTCCTAGTTCATTCACCAAGCTACAAAAGAATAAACATTAGGTTATTTATTCACCATTGTTTAGTTGCACTCAGACTCGTTTTAAGAAGTGTAGTTATAGAAAGACTCAGCATTTAAAACGAGATGCGCCGTTTCACGTCTGTTTTCATGTACGCCCGTTCCGCACTCACAATTGTGGAGACGGAGTCAAATGGCTGGTGAGACATTTTCTAAGGGGCTTTCATTTTTAACACTGAGCTTTATTTCCCCGCTCTGCATTGGAAATGAT